>NC_056746.1:1313146895-1313336895 GCF_019279795.1 Protopterus annectens | reverse complement strand
TACAATTTTAGGCTAAACCTACATTTACCAGCAAACCAGAGTACAAAAACCTCCTTCAGAAGAGCGGAGACTTCATAGATCCAGGATTTATATTACTGATCGGTAAAACTTACAAAAAAAGCATTTTTCACATTTAATTATTGTCTAACAGCTATCACAAAGAATCTCCACATGGAGATTAGAGGCCTGGAAGCTTCAGCACTTCAGCAACTGACAGCAACTTTTTCAGGATAACCTTAAATAAGTCCGTACTTTCAAGATGCCTAAAGAAATTGAAGTCATGGACACTATTACATCTAAAACAAAACTGTCAGCTATATCATCCCCTGAAAAAGAAGTTCTACCCAAGAGGCAGAAAACCGCTAAGCTACAACAAGAGCAATCCAAAGATAATACTAAGCAAAAGGTTGACTGTACAATAATCATGGAAGACCTAAAAAAGTGCCCTTTTGCCATTACAAATAGCTATCAATGGATTTTCAGACAAGCTAAATGCCTTTGGAATTACAATAAACAATATTGCTGAAAGAATGAACCTTGTGGAGGACAGATCCAAATCGAATGAAATGGAAACTGACCAATCTAAAATCTGAGCTGAATGCTAAAGACAAAGTGCTATCCAACATGAAACAAAAAATTCTTGACTTAGAAGCAAGAAGCAGATGGAACAATTTAATTGTCAGAGGTCTGCCAGAAAAGTTTGAACAAAAAAGCAAATTTTCAATACACTGCTTCAGCCTACTGCCTATTTGTCTGAATGCACCATTGAGCGAGCACATCGGGCACTGTATAAAAGCCAAAGCTCTACATAGATCTGTCCTCCACAAGGTTCATTCTTTCAGCAATATTGTTTATTGTAATTCCAAAGGCATTTAGCTTGTCTGAAAATCCATTGATAGCTATTTACATAAAATTATTAAACTATCAAGATGTACAAGCTATCATTTTTGCCTATAAAAAACAGAAACACCATGTGGAATACTTACAGAATTGCCATTTCTCAAGATTTTCCCCAAGAAACTAAGGAAAAACGCCGCATGCTGTCACCATTCTGTTCGGATCTCATCAAGAGAAACATAAAATTTCAAATGTGCTTCCCTCACAACTTGTCCTTCTACCATAATGAAATCAAATTTTCCATGTCCTCACCTAAAGAAGCTTATCTTTCTTCTACACTTAACAAACCTTTATTGTTCTTAAACCTTTATGCACCTTGTTCAGGTCAACAGCAATTTATATTAAAAATTTATAACATCCTAGCAAAATTCCCTAACCACTGCTTTATTTTAGGGGGAGACTAGAATGCAGTTATTGACCCGTATATTGATCATTCTAATAAATCTAATATGCATAATTCGCAAGCTTCCCTGGTCCTGCTAGATATTATTTCAGATTTTGATCTAATTGACCCTATATCCTTTGCAGAGAAATGCTCTAGTAGCAATATCTTTACATACTTCTCCAGTTGTCATAATTCATGGTCACGCATTGACTTTTTTCTTATTTCAGAATTACTAACGAAATGGCAATTAACATATTCAGTTGAACCAAGATTTTTCTTGGATCATTCAAAGATTACTTTATTGGTAAATCTAGCACAAAACTCACCGTTATGTTATAATTGCTGCAACTGGACACTTAACAACAATATCTTACTAGACTTAACAGTCAAGGAAGAGATAGCTGCAGCCCTATTGGAGCTAGCCAATGATCCTAAGAACTCAGGTGTCCCATATGATATCCAATGGGCAGCGTGTAAAGCTACTATTAGAGGATTATTTATTCAGAAACCCGCATACCTTAAAAAAAGGCGGGAAAAGGAAAACTGTCTTTTATCACAACTTAGAAAACTTGATGAGAAACTTCTGGCAAATCACTCGCCATCTTTAGAAAATGAAATATTAGAGAAGCAAAGGGAATTATTCCATTTCCATCAATCCAACTACTCCCTGCTAGAATTAAGGTATATCACTAAATACTCAGAGTGGCTACAAACACCTTCTAAGGCTTTAGCTAGATTAATTGACAATAAACAAACCTCACCTAAAATTACCCTAATTAATTATCAAGGTAAACTCTGCAATTCTTATAAACAAATCAACTCATTCCATCAAGTATACTCAAATATATATGCTAGTTACAAACACCAAATCCCAATTCCAGAGATCAATGAATACCTTAATAACATAGTTTTCCCAAAATTAAACAAGGATCAGAGAGGCATTTTATCTGCCCCATTGTGTCAAGTAGAAATCATAAAAGCCATTAATAACCTCAAGTTAGGGAAAGCTTCAGGACCTGACGGATTCTCTCCGGGTTTCTATAAAACTTCCCTCACTCCCCCGTTACTCAAACTCTTTAAATCTGTGTCTGCTAATGGAATATCAGATCAGTACCTAAATCACTCCAAGACCATTTTAATCCCTAAAAATAATTTGGACAAATCAAACATTAATAACTACCAACCAATCTCTCTAATGAATAGCGATATAAAAATTTTATCTTCTATACTAGCTGAAAGACTTAAAAATGTAATCCCCTGTCTTATTTCTAAAGAACAAGATGGATTCATGGCTGATAGACACACTTGGGACAACACCTTAACACTGGAAACCATGATCAATCTTATGAAAAAAGAGAAAAATCTAAGATATGCCATGATTATAGACGCATGTAAAGCATTTGATAGGGTGAATTGGAACTTTTTGTTCACATCCCTACCCCATTATAATATCCCAATCGAATCCATCTACATTATCAAAACACTATATAGCAGTTCCTATACGTGGTTATATATCAATAAAAAATTTTCGGAACCAATAAAAATTCTGAATGGAACTAGACAAGGGTGCCCCCTATCCCCTCTTCTCTTTAATTTATATCTAGAACCTTTTTTCTTAGCTTTAGCTCAAAAGATGTACCATTCAATTCCAAGAATACTAGATACCACAATAGCTCTGACCGCATTTGCCAACGATCTGATCTTATATTTTGAACACCCCATTTCAGACACCAAGAAGCTAATCACCACATTGAATACCTTTGCTCATATTTCAGACTATAAAGTTAATCAGGACAAATCCTGCATTTTCCCAATTAACCGCAATGCCTACAGTGAATACCTCTTTCCCAATTCCCCATTTCATATGATATACTCTTTTTAATACCTAGGAATCAGTTATGACCACTCTTCACATTCCATACTGCATTTAAACTTAACGAAAGTTCGGTCAACTATTTCTCAGGACATGTCCAGATGGCAACAGATGAAACTTCCCATGCTTTCTAAAACTTCTATCATTAAGATGAATATTCTTCCTAAAATTCTTTACCTTTTTCATGGATCTCTCTCCTCCATTCCTAACACATTCTTCTCTAAAATACACAAAGCATTTGTGAAATTTATCTGGTTTCCAAAATCAGTAAGAGTGTCATACCAAAGGCTTACACTTCCTAAAGATAGGGGAGGTCTTAGTTTGCCTGACCTGTAACTCTATTACAGAATTATTCATGCTAACAGACTAATTAAAATAGCTTGTTACAGACCCAATAACCAAATGCGGACTCCTTACTGGATTCAAATGTGGTTTAATCATGCCTTAAGGAATGACCTTAATCCTAAAGCTCTCCCTTATTTAGACCCAGTAGCTCTGAAATCATCAAAGGTACATCATATCCTAAAAGACAAAATCAAAGCTTTTCAAGATCTAATTAAATCCCTGAATTTGATGAATGCCTTTATGATACTCCAGCCTATACATCTAAATCCCAATCTCATGTTAAATAGAAACTTGATTAATTTGATCGATTACCCTCTAATCAAAGACTTCTCTTTATGGGATTTACATAAATATAGAGAACTCTCACTTACAAAACTAAGGGAAACTCTGAACCTTTCTAAACAATACACTATAATTTTGCGATAAATCAGGGAACTTATAGCAACTCTGCCTTGTGGTCACAGCATTGATAGTTCAGATATCTGTCAGGTCAGTAAATTATTACAGATTATAGGTAGTAATAAGAGTATGCTATCCCATGCTTATAAATTTATTTGCACTAGGATATACCAAGATAAAATAGTGTTTGCGGATTACTAGAGCATTAATGTTCAGGATCTTTCAATGGACCAGAAACTGTCTGCCATTAAATCCACTATTTATCTTTCCCCCTTCAAAAAACGGATTAATACACAATTCATGATTACAAATAACCTATATTTCATGCCCGTTCATTTGAATAAATTTAACTCGAACACCTCGTCAGCTTGTCCATGTTGCTCTTACCCCAAAGCTGACATCCTACACATATTATGGTTCTGTAGATACTCCAGCAACATGTGGTGTTCACTTAAGGTGAAACTTGACAAAATGGGATATCACAAGTCTACTCTCTCATGGGAAATGGCCCTATTACATATCACAAATTCCAATATTCCAAAAGTGAAATATCACAGTTTAGTTACTATTTGTCTTCTAGTTAAATTTTACATTACCAAAAACTGGTTGGATCATACCAAGATGTCATGGAATAGATTCAGAATATGGCAATTAAATATATTACATCGCGAAAGCTTTTAATAACAAACCCTAAGAAATGTGCTTATTTCCAAAAGATCTGGAATATATTGTTTGAAATTCTAGCTGTTAATTAACATACGGTTAATAAACATTGGATATCGTTGGACAGATCCTTCGAGATTAATCTTTTCGATTCTTCCCTCTGTGCTCTCTTGTTCCACTCTTTATATGTTGTGTGGTCTAGGTTATGATTATGTTCTTAATATTTACCTCTGACTGTCTCTTTAGTAGATAGACAATATCAATTCATCGAATTGGATTACCTATGTTTCCCATCTACAATTGTATTTATTTGAGATATATCAGGAAATTTTCTTTGCAGCACTTTTGTATATAATGTACATCATTTTCTTAACTATAATTGCATATCTGAATGTGTATTACTACTATACAACTGTATGTTTTATGTCATGTCTGTTTTGAAAAACAATAAAATTACTATTTGAAAAAAAATTTAAATAGAAATGTGAAATTATTTCTTACCCAAATAAATGAACTGATTTAGTGTGAATTCTTATCAATGACTCAGACCATAAAAGGGCTGAGGTAAAGGAAAAAAATATATATTTTTATGGTGGTGGTGATGAACTGCTGAGAGGCTAGTTTTTGTCCCTGGCTGACTGGGGGCACATGGTGGGATAACAGAGTAAAGCTACCTTGTGAGGAGCAGCATGGTAACTCCTCACCTAGTCTACCCTAAAAACCTTTAAGTAGTATGTATGTCCAGAGAGTAGTAGATCACCAGTAGGAAGCTGTTGGCAAAAATATAAATATTTGTGAAAAATAAGGTTTTCCTGAATTTGAAAAGGAATGTAGAGAAGCTCAGTGTGCTGATAGCATGGTTTGTGACTGTTCCTTCAATTAGACCCCAGGTATAGATACTGTGCTTTGAATGAGACTGAATATCAGAGTGTGAGGGGCACAAAACACACAGGGCTGCTTCAGCGCCTGCAAGAATCTCATTACTAAATACATTGAAGAATCTGACAAGCTTCTACTAGAATGTTTTTTTTTTTATTTCAGTGAAATCAGCTTAGATATTAAGATTCGGTTTAAAGAAATAAGAGCATTGTATTAGGTGCCCTAGAAGACAGAGAGTGTGAACCAAGCCAATTCATTGGGAAAAGGTGCCAGCCTTGTCATACATTCTGTCTCTGCACACACACGTACATGTGCGCACACACGCACACACACGCACACGCACACACACGCATACACGCACACGCACGCGCACAAACACACACACACACACACACACACACACACTCACCATAACTCTCAACCTACAGATAATGAAGATACGAACAAAGGCCCTTGAAAAGCAGGCACATACAGCCAAACATTCGGACATCTAATTCACATAAAATTTGAATACCAAATAGCATATAATTCTTCCCACTTCCAGCAGGAATGTGGGACACTACTCAGAAACCCATGTTTAAAAACAGAGTGAAAAGATGTTGGCTAAATATAAAGCACATTATCAAAGAGACACTCTAAAATCTGTAGACCATAATAGATTCATAGGTTCATAGGCTGGTACTAGGCTATCGGCCCTAGGGCCTATACTAGCCTAGCCATAACAATTCCCTGGCTATTTCTTCCCACACTATTTACTTCCCTGGACCCCTGTCTAGCAGGGTGACTGACATGATCCCTGGGGTGAATTTCCTTTCTCCCATCCAATCATCAAGGTTCCTTTCGAAGAGGGACAAGGAGGCGTTCTGCTTGACATGTATGGGCAGTCTATTCCAGAGTCTGGGGAGTCTCTGGGTCAGGAATGTATCCCTCCAGCATATTTTGTTTATTGTGATGACAAGGTTTAGATCCCTGGAGCATGTGGATCAGAGGGATTGGGATTTCTTTAAGTGTAGCATGTCCAACATCTCTGGGTTTGACATGGCCTTGTATGTTAAGCAGAGATCACCTCTGAGTAGACGATATGCAACAGAGTATAGCTGGAGTATTTTAAGGTGGTCAGCATAGGGCATCTGCTTTAGGCCTGTGATTCTTTTAGTGAGGTATTTCTGTGGCCTTTCCAGTTGTTGCAGATGTATTGAGACATACCAAATGGGGCATTGTATTCTATAATGGGTCTAATGAGGGATGAGTACAGTGGGACAATGACCACCTTTTTTCTGGATGAAAAGCCCTTAGTGATGAGGTATGCCACATAGAACTATTTTCTGACTGTTGTGGTGATGTCTTTATTGAAGTTGAGACCACTGTCCACCTGTGTCCCTAAGTCTCTTATCACACTTTCGGTGTTTAGTGTACTACCACCTATGTGGTAATTCATGGGTACATGTTTTTTCCCAAAGGGGATAACTACATATTTCTTGGCATTGAGCTTGAGCCCATGGCTCTGGCACCAAGCATCTGTTTCTGTAAGGCCCTTTTGTAGAGTATCCACATAATTTGGAGATTCAATAATAGCTCCCAGTTTGAAGTCATCTGCGAACTTTGTTAGCCAGAGTCCCTTAGTGTTGGCCTGTACTTCAGAGCAGTAGATGCCAAACAAGAGCAGTCCCACGACTGAACCCTGAGGTATGCCACTTGTCACTTGTCTGGAGCTGGATTTGGAGTAAGCTACTTTTACAATATGGGTTCTGTCAGTAAGCCAGTTGGCAACACATCAAGTGACGTAAGGATTAATGCCCAGCTTAGTAAGTTTATCTATGATTCCAGAGTGGGGGATGGTATCAAAGGCCTTGGTGAGGTCCAGATAGGCTGTGTGCACTGTCTTACCCTCATCCATGGCTCTCAAGACTGATTCAAAAGAAGTCAATCAGGTTCAAGAGACAAGATTGGCCCTTCACGAACCCAAACTCGGTGGGGTCCAGTGTTTGAAGGTTGCCAATATCTTTGTTTATATGTTCCATGATAATACGTTCCATGGCCTTGCAAATCAGGCTCGTCAGACTGATGGGGTGGTAGTTCTCAGGATCCAAGGTGGATCTCCCCTTGTGGAGTGAATGTAATGAACTGTATTGCAAAATTCTACCATACAAGGTAGTTTATTTTTCTTTTCTGAAAAAGGGAGATGTAAGGTGAGTTTCATCTCTCTTTAAAATCATTGGTGCCACTAGTATGTGTCATCTTTCTTTAAACTATTGGTATCACTAGCACGTTGGTCATATAATGTCGTTTTCTGTGTACTAGACAGTTTAGACATGTGTATGAATAGCTTTAAGCTAATCGAACCAGCAGGTCGAGCTCTGAGCTTAACATAGATCTTAAGAGATTTTTATTTTTCAAAATGCTGCAAAAGATTCTCCTGTACGATCATAAAAATGACACAGTGACTCTTGGTTTTTCTTCTTCAAATGAGAGTCTCCTTTATTGTGCATTTTTTTCAGAAGTTAACCTAACTATCCTGTCATTCATTTTCCTTTAATTCTGAATGCGTGCCACATTAATAGTTCTAGTAATAGTCTGCACTGGAAGGAGTTTATGTACTGCTTCAGGGTATTGAAAGTAAGGATACATGGTACCAGAAAATGCGTGCCACATTAATAGTTCTAGTAATAGTCTGCACTGGAAGGAGTTTATGTACTGCTTCAGGGTATTGAAAGTAAGGATACATGGTACCAGAAAATGCGTGCCACATTAATAGTTCTAGTAATAGTCTGCACTGGAAGGAGTTTATGTACTGCTTCAGGGTATTGAAAGTAAGGATACATGGTACCAGAAAATCGTGCCACATTAATAGTTCTAGTAATAGTCTGCACTGGAAGGAGTTTATGTACTGCTTCAGGGTATTGAAAGTAAGGATACATGGTACCAGAAAACTGCACCAGTAGCTGGTGTCCAAGTACCACCACTTTGAAAATACTTAAGCATTCTTTGCCAATAAAATATGCATAAATAATGTATTATTTGTTAAGCTCTTAAGCAATGTATCCTTGGAAGCATTATGGAAGAGCATTTCATAAGGGCAGTCAGCATAAAAGATCAGGAATGTCTTGAAGCAAAAATTAGATTCAGTGTTGTGCTGTCATTTTTTTCATATAAAGGTATGAATATGTGTAATATTAACACTTTTATTAGAAGTTTGCACTACAAGGAGTTACTGTCGCACTTGGAGCTTCATTTATGTAATGTAGGGAACCTACTCACTTCCGCCTAGTGTGTAGCTACTACTGCTTTGCAGATATTTATACTTGTTTAGCAATATACATTGTATTTATGCACATGTCCGTATTTTATGTAAATATCTCAGCTGCATGGTGGAACGTCATTTCACAGGACAGCTCAACACTCATCAGAAATGTCTGCTGACCCAAACACAGTGGTCAGTGAGAAAGAAAGTGTGATTTCTTTTTATGTCATATTATGAATATGTGCCACGTTAATATTTCTGTTAATAAGTTGACCCAGATAGAGCATATATAGTACTTCATGTTATCAAATGAAACCTTACATAATGCTAAAGAAATTTTCACTGGTGCCCATTGTCTGCCTCCTGCCAATTTGCAGTTATTTATATTTGTTTAGAAATAAATATGCAGGTATGCATAAATATCTTTCTGTAGCTATCTCAGAAAATTTTCACCCATAAGCATTTTGAAAAAATATTTCACATGCCTAGTCACCACAGAGGTCAGGAATGGCCCTTGGTCCTGGAGTAAATGTGACTTATTTTCAAGAAATATGGAGAATATATCCCATATGTTAATAATCATATTAATAAGGTGAACCAGGACGTGTTTATACAGTACTCCATGGAATCAAATGAAAGCAAATATAATGCTGTAAAACCTCTGTACAGACCTAACAAATTCTGTACTGATAGGTGGTATGTAACTGGCAGTGCTATGCAGATACATACATGTGTTTGTACATTAAATATGCAAATATTTCAACAAGTCATAATTATGCAAATATCTCAAAAACAGAGTGACACCTACAAAACTGCTATGTAGAAAATTAAAGATCACATCTTCGTAAACAGAAGTCATACTGATAGTTTGTGTCTGTCTACTATAGTTGCAGAGATATTTATACTTTTTTGCATAATTATAATAATTAAATTTGCATAGAATCTAATTAGTTGTTCATATAAAATTATCATTATTCTTGCTGACATTTTAATATCACCATTGTGAAAGGAGAGTATCTGCTGAATAACTTTCATATTTTAACTTTTTTTGTAACGTTTATAGTCACCCCACCTGAGTCTTTTTTTTTATTTTAAACAAGAAACATCTTTATTGGATTATCACTTATGACACAGACAATCATACATTTATATAAATGAAAACAGACCATATTGACATATTTTCAGTTGCAAACATTATACATCACATATACTTTTCAATACAGTCATTGTCAATTTAAGATTGATGGGAGGGTGGCCTAATGGTTAAGGTATTTGCCTTACAAACACAAGGTGCAGGGTTTGAATCTCACAAGGGATAATTGGCTAGGCTTGCAAGGGCAGTTGGCTTAGTACTAACCTATGAACCTACATAGCTCATTCAATTATTGCTTTCCTTTAAACCTCATTCTTCCTACAAAACATTTTTCTGCATATACTGCTCCAACAATTCCCATTTTTTCTATGTAATTTTCTCCCACTCTTTTCTAAAGATTCAGCTTCCGTTTCTTTTATCTCTGTTACTATATTCATTACTTCTTTGTGCTATGGGTCTAAACTTTGATTTCCATTTTCTAGTAATTGCTTTTCTGGCAGCCATCAGAATTAAATTAATTCTAACATACCCTTCCTAACAAGCATACCTCTCCTAACAAACATAGCAACCCCTAATTAAGACCCACATAATACAAAAGGACACAACTGAGTTGGGTTGCATAGCTAGGCTTTTAAAGGCCATAATGGTTGTTAAATTAGTATATGCCCAGTGAAACAGCGGCTGTCAAAACTCAACTGTTTCACTCTTAAAATGCTTTTGGCAGGACAACTTTCCCCTTCCCTGCTGTATGCTACTTAAATATACTAACTTCAGTATAGCTATACATCAAAAAATAAGGAATTCTTGGAGAAATAGTAATCACTATCTCAAAAAAGGGGAGAGAGAATGCACATTTGTGATTGCACACCGAGTGCTGAGCACACATGACTGACAGTTAAGCCTACCACCTGTCTAAAAATAAACACAGCACCCTAACCATATTGCACCCTGATATGGAACTACTACCAGCAGTAATCCTTCTAGAGACAGCTGATTATTTGCACAGGACCTGTACGGTAACAGGGATGCCTAAATGTTACAGAGGAAGAGAAGTAGAATCCTTCACTCTGACTGAGATGATAAACCAAGATATTAGAAAACCAGTCTGATTGAGGTACAGCATTCTAACTATCGTAGAAACCAAACTCAAAAGTTCTGATATGACATCAAACCAAATGAGTGTTTTAATATATACATAGCTTTTGTATGAAATGTAGTGTATAGCATTATTCTTAATCAAAAAGGCACACAGGTCAGTTCTTTTATGAAATCTAGTAACAGAGGGGCAAACAGTTTCAGAATAATGAGACACTTACTCAGATAAAAATACGGCTGTACCTTGAAGATTTCATCTTGTTTTTACATACAAAGCTGTTTTTGTATAATTTAATAGTGCCTCTTGCCTTGTCATACTACTAAAACAAGATAAGCCGTTTCCAAAAAGGAAAAATAACACCTGTGATGCAGAGTGATTTTTATAATAACTTTTAATTAAAAAAATGAACATTTGGTTTCATATACTGATTTGGCTTAAGCAGTAACATGCATTGACTAAGAGAAGTGACATAACTATAGTTACTAATAATTTATACAACTACAGCAAATAATGCAAGAAATAAAACTTGGGTACCAGCCTAGATCAGGCAAGTAAAAGTCAGACTAGTCTGTAATGAAAGTGTATCTATACTTTATGCATTTGTATAAATCAAACCAGTGCTGACTGAACCAGCAAAATTACAATTGTTATTCATCCCATCCAATGCAAGCCTAGAAGTCTGTATTTAGCAAGGTCAGCATATATTAATTTACTGCTCATTTAACAAGTTAAAAGTATAACTGAGCCAAGCCCATTTAAGCTCCAAACACAGCATGGTGACTGATGGTTATTATAATAATACAATCATATTATTACATTGCTATTCAAGTACGACCAATACAGTTGGTTTAATTTTCCATAAGAAAATCAAGGCATCATTTCAATACAAAAGTAACAATATGAGCAATACAATTCAGTTCATTTATTAGCAATATCAAGCTGCCCTCACGTGAAATGTGAATTCATATGAACATATATGCCAGCTGTTAAAGCCTATGAACTCTGTTTAATATCATCTTGATGCAATTTGTTTAATACTAGCATAAAACCACTGAAGTAAAAACCCTGCAAGCTAATGGCCACATATCCATATACCTAATCTAAATTACAAAATTATGTGAGATATTGGTTCAAGTAAGATTTTTATACAGCTCAATAAAATGTGAAATGAAGGGATCAGGTTTCTTCCTATGTGCAGAGCGGCAACCTTTAAAAAAATGTAAAGCCTGAGAGTTAATAACTCTGGCGCAGTCCCAGGAGGCAGACAACCCAATAAATACAGAGCACATCTGGCTTTGTCTTCTCAGTTCTTTGTTATCTTCCACAGTCTGCGATGATTGCTAGAAGTTTCTGCTGTTAAACATAGTATAAGGAATAACAACCTGCTTAGATTTTATAACATTTTTTTTTACCACATTTTACCAATTAAGAATTCACATACTTTAAAATATGATACCTATATATATATATATATATATATATATATATATATATATATATATATATATATATATATATATTTTTTTTCATTTTAAGAATAGTGACACTATACTAGCATCATGTTTCTATTTGCTAGTAAAGCATTTCCACTAAAAATGTTTACATTAGAAATTGAGTAAATTCTTAAGTCAGAGAGGTACTGGAATATACTAAATGGAACTCTAATGTAATACAATAACAAATTGGAAACACACATTTACTTCAGACTATGAACTTCTAGAGAATGGGGGAATGCACTTTTACTCCTAAGGCTGAAAAGGAAAAAAAATCAAAAGAGTAACATCAAAGAATGCTTCACTTTTTTTCAGAAATGGAACTTAAAAAAGTATTTTAGATCTCCAATGTGATTTTCAGAGTTCCAGTAAGGACGTTAAGAAAGGCTTCTGGTTAAATATATAAAAGATACATATATAGTATTGGCAATTTTACTCAAATATTAGAGTTAACAGATAACAGGAAGACTTTAAAATACCACTATGCTAAAATAAAACCTAAAAAATATTTTTCTTCAATGAATGCATTCTAAGTCTATGAAACAGTTTATGATGCCATGCATATTTTTCAGTATTTTAAAAATAACATTTACAAATGACAAAAGTCCTGAAAGTATTACAGTTTACTGTTGTTACTAATGATATAATGCTAAGACTGATTAATTAACCAAATAAACATTTTGCTTGGAAAAATAACAACTATATAAGGTGAGGTATAGAAGCACTTAAGTGGAACTAAATATTGATAAACAAAGGACAGATGGGATCTGCATGTCATAACAGTTTTAGGGCACATTCAGGCTTTTAAGCAATATGAAACGTGATAAGACATGGGGCCAGATTCCGTAAGAGATTCAGTGCAAGTCTATCCTGATTCCGAAAGACTTGCTGTCAGTATAAATAACTTACTTCAGTGTAAGGGCTATCAATAAACAGGTTTACGCAGGGGACCAGATTAAAAAACACCCAATCTCAGCCTGCTCTCAGTGTCAGTGGTCACTCACACTGAGACCAAGTCTTTTACAATCAGGCCTATGATAAAGGAATGCAAGATTGTTAAAATAGGGGAATAAGTAGCAACAGAAAAAAATAAAAACATATTTTATTGTTCTTTTTTAAAAACAAATGCTAAGGCTGCATTTACAACACTATATACAGGTCTAAGGGCCTTGTGTAAGGACAAAAAGAAGGGAGCAGATGCTTAATAAGGCCTATAAATTATATAGGAAAAAGCATAAGAAATTTAATATGCTGTTTCAGTGTAAGTCTGCCCTGATTTTGAAAGACTTGCTCTCAGTGTAAGGGACTTACTTTGGTGTAAGGCCTATCTATAAACAGGCTTACACCAGGAACCAGATTCAAAAAACCTGCTCTCAGCCTGCTTAAAATGTAAATGATTACTTACACTGAGATCAAGTCTTTTGGAATTTGGGCCCTCCATGATGGAAAAGACATGCCAAACATTTAAATAAACAAGGAAGAAAATAAGTTATGTGAAATTCTTGTTCCTCTAACTAAAAAGGTTAAAACAAAGTCAGAACTGTTGGTACAGTGACAAGGTGTCAGACTGCAGATCATACCTCTCAACCTCTTAGCCCAAGAAATCTGGACAAAACCAAAAATAATAGGAATACAAAGGCCCAAAAATAGAGACATATTTTACATATTTTACATATTTCTTTTATAAGCTTAGAAAGTTGCTAAAATAAAATGTTTTGTGTTACCATGCATTTTCTGAAGCATGTGAAGTCTGAAACTCAAATGTCTGTCATTATTTAGTGAATTCAGTCCTTATTGATTTGTTAGAAAACCACAAGTGTCATGAGGAAGAGGCCAAAAATATGTAGCAAAAATCTGGACATTCTGCAAAAATCTGGACAGTTGAGATGTATGCTGCAGATCCATTATTTGGGATTCTGTAGTACAGCTAAAACTGCAGAGCTGAATATGGAGGAGGGGTCAGATGAGCAGGTGGTACCACTGCAGCAGCAAACCCATTGAGTGGACCAGGATGGGGAGTTTAATTCAAACACTAAAATCATTAGTTTATTAACAATATTTTGTGCACATTTGCAGGAAAACATGCTTCTGTGGTTGCATTTAAAAATGTAGCATTTATCCATCAGTTCAAAAGACATGTAGGACAAAATGAAAATAATCCTCCATTTTCCCAAATGTGACAATGCAGAATACCTCAAGAACACTTGTCATTTTATCACCATGTACCCAATGAAACTTCGTGCCCATTTGGGTGAGATCTCACCACTTTGGTCTTCAAGGAGGCTACACTGAAATGTGAGGTCATTAAGAGGCTTCTGTGGGGGATTCTGAGCTCTGTGCTCTGATGCCAACCTATTCATGGGACTACTAAAAATGCAGAAAATCAAAACAGCATTAGATAAAAGAAGAAGGAGTTACAAGTAACTATTTACAAGTTGTGAATATTATAATTAATCTTACCAAAAGGAGTTCTTACATTTGAAACATAAGATAATTCTAACTCCAATGCAAAAATGAAAAAAAAATGTTGTCCATCTTCCTTTGTTTTCCCCCATTTTCCCTCTAGAAATATGGGAATAGCTGTATTCCAACCTGAAGCCTCCAAATAACAGCATTTCTGAATGTCCATTATTCACTTAGGACAGTAGCATTAATACTAACAAGTCTTGTACCCTGGCTCCTTCTGTTTAAGTCATTGGTCACTCCTCTTTGAAATCCATCTGTTTTACTGACAGCACAGGGGGCTTCTTTTACCCATGTGCCCCTGCTTTGTAATGTTCACCACATTTATCTGTCCTGGGATACTGTCACTCCTCAGTTTGCAGCAATGGTTTTTACTTACCACAATGTTTTCCTCCTCCCTACCACTAGATCCATGCAGCAGTTACCTGTCTTAAGTTACTGATTAAATTAGCTGTGCCGCTTTACAAAGCTATTAGCGGGCTGATTCCATCCTTCACACCGTTTTGCAGTTATTCATCTTCTGCAGGCAGCATGTTATAAATAACACAATGAGACACATGAACATTGTCCACAGATTTCTTACTAAAAGGCAGCCAGATAGCCCATTAGTCAGATTGCTGCCATAAATAACTTGCTGCAAACAGCTGTGTATGCCTGCTACATTACATCCCTCTCAGCTCCTAAAAATAAATTCTCTGCAAGACATGTTTTCTACGGTTTCCTAACTTCTAATCAAGTTACTGGAAGTCAAATGGCATATCATTGTAAGAATGCAGTTGAATGTCATACTCAGCAATTATTAGAGATTATCAGCTACAAAACATTGAAAGTAGAAAGTAAAATCTTAAAAGACAGTAAGGTGGCACCAGAGAGCATGTACTAGCAAAGTTTACGGAAAACTTTTAAAACCACTTCCAATGAGCTCTTCGTTGGTGTCGTGATTTCAATGGTAGACTTAGGAAGCCGGCATTAGTGGTTTAGAATTAGATCCCTTGAACCTATAGCATATGTATTTTTTTTTTTCATTTTTGAGCAGTGGACCCATTTGATAATATGATTGCAGTGCCAGGACTTTGTATTTGTGCTGCTGGAGGGATTCTGTGCTTCTGATTAATGCTGTTATTCCTGCCTACAGCTATGTATTCATTTATTTACCTGTTGCTCTATCTATCTAATGTTATATTATTAATCGCCATTGGTAGTTGTCGTGTGGTGGCATGCATTTCTTTATTTAGTTCCCATTTTAATCCCAGCTGGTGATAAAGCCAGGTGCTCATTTCCATTATTTGTCAATGTTCTGTTGTCAACATATTTAACAGTCATTGAGTTGGAAGTTAGTCCATATTAGCACAATGATCTGCTGTTTGATCTCCTATGCACTGACCAAAAGTTAGGTTGCTGCCTTCCATAGTCTACATGGCACACCCCATGTACTGCATGTAACCCCCTTCTTCAAGCTGTCAATCAAAGCATTGATATTGACACAGCAATTATAACTAAACTGAAAAATATATCATATATATAAAATTAAAAATAAATATATAAAATGCAAGGTACTACATGAAAAGGAGGGTAACATGAACATTTGTGCCAGGATACTGTCACACCTCATACAGCTTTGAAGGCTCTAGGCTTTTTGACACAGTCACTGACTACAAAGGTTAGACAGATTAATATTTTCTGTGAAAAGCTTGGTAGAACGATGCAAAGGGTGCCAGAGAAATGGAGAATGTAGACAGGTGGATTACATGATAATGTTTACATTTTATCTACAGATAATTTTTTGCCATGCTGTGCTGTGTGGTATAAATTTCTTTAGGAGTCTGGATCCAGCGATTGTGACCTACAATGGAACGCAAAGTACAACAAACTTAGAAGGTAATTGCAACTGAGCACAAATAAAAAGTTTAACCAGAAATCTTGCACCTTATCAACAGCCCACTCTGAACTACTAACACTGGATTTGTGAATCCATCTGTATTTGTTGGATACTTAAATAATCATAGGACTTAAAATGTATAGGATAGATGCAAGGAAATTCAAGATATCAGGGTATTGACGTTAAAGACTCCTGAGAAAAAGTGGACTTTCAGTTTCAAACAGGAAACAGGTAAAAAAAAGCTGGTTGTTATAAAATTAAACCTTTTGAACAGCAATTCAAAACTGCTGCAAAAAGTGAACAATTAAACAAAGCAAATAAATTGCAATGCATGCTCCCCACTACATAATTATTAGAACACAAAGGCTGCACAGCCTTATAGATGGGCTTTTCCCTACTGTCGGTAGTTCTGTGGCTCTGGTATTATAATACATATTTTGTGCTTTTGCACAAGCACTATTTCAGTTTAAATGATGCCATTACAGTTAATACATGTATTATACAATTAACACCAGAACTAGGGCTGTAGCGATATTTCACTCCCGCTAAATGCCCTGCACTGCACACCAACGACGAACATCAACATATGTTTTAAATATCTTGTAACCGGTTAGCTGATACCGCAGATACCTGCTCTGATAACTTGTGCTTTGGTAGTCTGCAATGTACCCTACTAATATCCACTATACAAATTCAATGGGACCAGACAAAATTATGAAGAAATTACAAGGTCACTTTGGGAAAAAAATATAACAACGTCTTATTATTTTTCAATAAGTCTGTTGAAAGTAGACTCAGTCTATATCTGGAAATAATCCCTATGGTACCTGACTAGAAGAATGGATACACATCATAGCCTACTAATTTCAGTACAAGAAGTCTAATCTGTATTGCTTTAAAATTCTTGAAAAAAATCACTTCCTTTATGAAAAGGATATTGTAGATTTAATGTTATAGGATCAAGAGCAATATGGTTTTGTCAAAGGAATGACTGCCTCCTATAGCTGGTTACAATTCTGCATTTTGGAGAATGACCAAAAACACTGTTGATCAACAAACCTTTAGACAACTTAGAAATTACACTAAGAAGGCCATACTTTCTGATAAAAAAAATATTACTTACAATTTTAACAACCTAATCACAACAACCCACAAAACTTCTGGGCTAGCAATAAGCAGTTACTCCACCCAGGTCAATCCACTACACCTAACCCCCAAAACACAGACCAGAAAAACCCTATCCATACAGTTAATACCTTCAACACCTTCTTTACAGAAGCTATCCAAACATTAGCTAGTCAACTATCACCTAATACCTTCACACTACCTTTTTACACCTCAACCCCACCCCCTCCATTTCAGTTCTGACCAGTCTTAACCAAACTTATTCAAAACCTTTTGAATAAACTGAAATCATGCTCTCTTTCAGCAGACCAACTGCCTTCTGAATTTCTACAGTTATCCTCAAATGCTATTGCCTACCCTATTTCCATATTGATAAATAGAACTATAAGCGAAGGTCACATCCCCACCTTATGGAAAGTCTCCCATGTTATTCCCCTGCATAAAGGAGGACACTCCATTGAGCTATCAAACTATCACCCTATTGCCCTACTCTCTCCATTAGCTAAGATTATGGAGAAAAGTATCCATAGGCAATTACTCCACCACTTAATTGAAAACAATTTACTTTCCAACTGTCAACATGATTTCAGACCCTCATACAGCACTACCACCGCCCTCCGTTCCTTTACTGATTACATCAGCAAACAACGAAACCTAAATAATCTTTCTTCTGCTCTATTTATAGACCTGTCTAAAGCATTTGACATGGTAAACCACCAGATTCTCATAAACATACTAAAATCTCTGTCATTAGACCCACTTTCCATAAAATGGTTCCAGTCCTACCTTGACAAATGACAGCAAGCAGTACTATGGCATAACACTCTATCCACCCATCTACCTGTTACCATAGGCACCCCCAGGGGTCCATACTAGGAACTCTTCTCTTCTCCATATTTATAAATGAACTTCATCTAGCTATCCCCCAAGCCACTTGCATACAATATGCTGATGACTCCACACTACTATGCTCAGCCACATCCTCCCAAGAACTTCACTCTCTCACCCAGAAGGTATTCAACATAGTAGAACAATGGTTCACTCAGCGTTGCCTTCTTCTGAACCCAAAGAAAACCAAACTCCTCCTCTTCACTCCTACTCAAAAGTCCTCTCCTCTTCATTTATCTGTGACATCCACCAATGGTACCATAATATCTTCAGACTTTACCACTAAACTTCTAGGTGTCACCATCGACAATAATCTGAACTTCGACATCCATATCAACAATACTATAAAGACTGTCAACAAAAAAATTGGCACTCTCTATAGGATTAAACCCTTCCTTTCTCCTACTGCCAAAATTACTATAGCTCACACTCATTTGATCTCTACACTCCTTTACGCTTCTCCTATTTTTACTAATCTATCCAAGACTGTCTTCAGCAAATTGGAATCATCCTATAATAACATTGCAAGATTTGCAACAGGAAACCCATTTAGAACACACCATTGTATAAATCTAAATCAGCTAGGATGGTTAGAACTACAACACCTGATTAAATTTCACCAACTAACCATTGCCCACAACATTCTTTACAAACCTTCTAATACTCTGTCAAAGGAAAAACAACTTCAAAAAGATCAACACACGGCAGGTTCAGGTTAATGCACTTTAATCTTGCAGCAAGGAGACAAAAATGTGCTAATACAGAGTTTGTCTAACTAGAATCAGGAAGTGAAGCCATTCTTATACATTTCTTACAATACATTGCCTACTAAGCTGACGTAATAAATCACAAGTTCTTACAATATTATTTCATAGCAGCTGTTTGTCCATGATTTTCTGCTGGCACTATCAAGTTTATAAAAAACTTCCTAAGAAAAACAACGTGGCCTTGGAGACCACCGGTTAGATACAACTTCTCACTATATGATGTTACCATTCAAGGTACTATGGCTAATTTGAGCACAAAGCAAGCACAGATTATAGTTAATTTCTTCAAGCAGTCTTTGTTCAACTGTATCTATCTTTTCTGCAGCTGTGCATGTTCTCATAACATGAACAGAGCTGATTGTTCAAGTTCAATAACATTATAGAAAACAGTATTATTCTATTCATTATTTTCCTGACCTAGCAGATAATCACCTGCTTCTCAGTAAATTTCCAAAAGGCATAAACATGAATTTTGCTGTGCTAGCAAATACTAGGTCAGAGAGCATCTTGCAGTTTCAGAAAGCATCTTGTAGTTTCATACAAAACTAAGCTGTACATAAAATAGAATGAAATGTGTTAACCCTTTTAGCTTCTAATAAGCACTAAACATATACATTAATACATATTTTTCTGACATTTCCCCCCTGTTAATACTTTTTATTCTATTTTCAAAAGCATAAACAGTTTGCTTCTTCTCCTAACCTCTTCCGTTCAGAATTTGCAGTTAAGAGAGTCATTCAGTTTAAACTTATGAAAGTGTTTCATTTTTCAACAGTTCTTCAAATTCAGTACTTTGATACAAAGTTTCAGAAACTGACATGTCTATAAAATCTTTAATTAATCTTTTCATGCAGGGAATACCACAACAAACACACACTCCTAATAGGAGTAATCCCACACAAATGGCAATCAGGATGTTCATTAGGATGGTACCCCACCCCCCAAACAAATTCTGTAAAAAATCCATCAGTGGGTTTGGGCCTGGTTTGGTCATGGCTGACACTTGCTGAATTACCTTGAGGTGGTCGTTTATCTCATGCTGGTTATCAGTAATATACGAACAGCACTCCTCTTTTATTAAAGCGCAAGTACCGCCTTTCGCCGCTAGGGTGAAGTCGAGAGCCATGCTGTTTTGAAGCACCACAGTTCTCAGAGCATTCAGTTCATCAGTTACTAATTCGAGAGCAGAAAAAGTTGCATTGCTCATTACTTCGAGAAGTTTGGACAGTTTTCTCAGCTCGCAAATCGATTTTACTGCGCCATATGCAGGGGCTATACCTGCCAACGATATAATAGTATTACTCAAGTCCATGTGCGTCAGTTTATCTTTGTTTTTCACGGAGTTATGGTTTCTCCAGCCTGCTTCAATTCATCCCACTGGATTCTCAGGTTTCTTGATTGGATTTCCAGGTTTCTTGGTGACCTCTCTGACATTTTGAATTTTTCCCTGAGGCAAAACTGCAGTGTGTCGTATGGCCAGAACCAGGTAACCCAAAAAACAACTGCCGGACCAATTCTCAGGTAACCATTTGTATGCCTTTTTCCCACACACAAAATAACAATCCTCTACTTTAGTATTAATATATACTTGCCCTGCATGAAACATTTTTCTATCAATGATAGATAGCTGTTTAAAAAGAACAGGATTATGTTATACTTCACTAACTGTTTTGTGCATTGATTTAATTTATTTATTTATTTTATTTTACTTATTTTACATTTGTTGACCGGGCTAGTCTGACTGGATACATGTCCATTTTCAGCAGAGGCCCGAGGAGAAAAGCTCCACTAAATACTAAGTACATTACAAAATATCACAAATGTTTATAAGTAACAAATTAGAAAATCATAACAGCACACAGAATGCAAGATAGATTCAAGGAGAAGCATATTTCGATGAGCAGTTTAAGAAACGAGTCATAGTTTGTATCACAAATGGAACCTGCATTATTAGCTTTGGTATAACATTTGTAAGGAACAGTTACATTACAGTTGCTCCAACCCACCTGAACAGTATCATTTTTGTAAAAACATACAATTCCCTTTTGTGTAACAGGCAGGTACAATGCTATTTTGTCTTGTGATTTCACAGTCGTAGTATCAAAAATCAAATTTTCCCAGGTCTCATTGATCCCTAGGGGGACAGCAGTCATTAATAATTCCCCGTATGCTGTTGGTATAGCTGTACAAACCCAACAATTTGAAATATTAAAAGTCTCAGCATACACATGTTTGATCGCTTGGTAAGTGTTAAAGTTTGGATGCCAGTCTATGAGTAAAGCATCACGTTTATTCAGTTCAGCTCGTGTGGCTGGAAAAAGGAAAGGCCACAGCAAAAAGATTATTGTTATCAGTATAGTTAACAGAATGATCATGCAATACTTCTGAGGTTGTTCTGTATTCCTATTTGCTCCATATCTGGTCATTTTGTTCTTGTGTAACAGTAACAGGTTTTTTGTCCAGTTCAAAGTTTTTGACCAGTTTACAGTGTGTCAGATGAATCCAGGACGCTCGCTCTGCGATCTTGACTGCAGTGGGTGTTGACAGTAGCACTTGGTATGGCCCTTCCCACTTCAGTGATGTCCAATTCTTCTTCTTGATGACTTTCACCCAGACCCACGTGCCTGGGACTACTGCTGCTTCCGATAGTCTAGTTTGTTTTTTATCTGAAACAGAATTTAACTGCAAAAGTTGTTTATTACTTAGTAGTCGTCTCATATATTCTGTGAGTGAACTGTCAGCCTCCTGGTCTGCAGGCATGAGAGGTTTCCACTGAGGTACATAGTATGCCCTCCCAAATAATTTTTCAAAAGGAGTTAACCCCTTTGCGTTTCGAACAGTTCTCATGCTCAACAGTGCCAGAGGCAGGCAGTACATCTAATTCTTTTGTGTCTCACTAATTAACTTCCTAAGTTTACTTTTCAAAACTCCATTATGCCTCTCTACTAGTCCTGCAGATTGTGGATGATATGCACAATGGTTCTTCAAGGAAATTCCGAAATATCGGCTCAACTGTTTTATAGTTTGATTTACAAAGTGTGTGCCATTGTCACTGTAGATCTTTTCCGGTATGCCAAATCTAGGAATAATTTCTCTAACAAGGACTTTTGCAACAGTAGCTGCATCTGGATTTTTGGTTGGAAAAGCTTCCACCCATTTGGAAAACATATCTATAATGACAAGACAATACTTTTTATTTTCACATTTGTTCAGTTCTATGAAATCCATACAGATAGTATGGAATGGGTATGGTGGTGCAGGGAAACTCCCTTGCTTAGGCTTCAATGCCCCTTGTGCATGATGCTTATTACAAACATAACATGCCGCACAAAAATTTTTTGTGTAGTTTATAAATCCATATGCTGTGAACACTCGATTCACTAACTGTACCATCCCCCCTGTTGAGACATGGCACTGCCCATGGCTCAACAAAGCTGCATATCTAAACAAATTAGATGGCAAAATCGGTTTTCCTTCTTTGGAGATGTACAGCCCTTTCTCAAGAATTGCTCCTCGTTTTATCCATTTCTGTTTTTCTACTTTCGTAGTAAGTGTCTGCATTGTTTTCAACATTTCTAAATCTAAAATCTCAGAAGGTTGTAATTCCTCGTTCAAAATAAATATTTCTGAAGCTGAAGCTGCCTGCTTTGCAGCTGTATCAGCTCTCGCATTACCTTTTGAAATCCTATCCTGTTGCTTGGTATGAGCTACGCATTTACAAATAGCTACTTTTTGAGGTAACTGAATAGATTCTAACAAATCTAAAATAAACTGCGCATGATTAATCGGTTTACCAGTAGATGTTATCATTCCTCTATTCTTCCACTGTTGCGCAAAAACATGTACAGTAGAAAAAGCATACTGGCTGTCAGTAAAAATGTTTACACATTTACCCTTTGCCAAGGTACATGCCCTTGTCAAGGCAATCAATTCTGCTGTTTGTGTAGATAAGTTGTTTGGTAAAGACTTTGCTTCTAAAATCTCAGTATCAGAAACTACTGCATACCCCACTAGGTTCTGCCCTGTAGGACCCCTTCTGCATGAGCCGTCCACGTAATATGTCACCTCAGCATCATCCAAGGGAACATCCATTAGAGCTTTTCTAGGCAGTGTCTTTTGCTCAATCTCCTGCAGGCAGCTGTGTGGTGTGCCGTCCGCAGGGGTTGGGAGCAAGGTAGACGGATTCAAAGTTGTACATCGTTCAATTGTCATATGAGGTTGGCTCAACAGTATAGTCATACAGGAAAGATGTCTAGCAGGAGAAAGATATGCTACTTTTTCTTGCAGTAAAATAATCTCGACTGCATGAGGCACTCTCAATGTGAGAGGGTGGAACAACACTACTGAGGCTGAAGCCTGTACTGCCATTGCAGCTGCGACTACTGCTTGTACACAGTGGGGCAGGGATCGCACCACTGGGTCCAGCTGTGATAAATAGTAAGCTATGGGGCGTTGCTTGTCCCCATGTTGCTGTGTTAACACTGATGTCATATAACCTTGCCTACAATCTACAGTTTGGAAAAAGCGTTTATGATAGTTTGGTAATCCTAAAACTAATGAGGATGCTATCAATTGTTTTAGCTTGCAGAAAGCTGATTCTGCTTCTTGTGTCCATTGTAATAAATCTTGTGCTGCCATAGGCTTCTTGTATATCAAATTGGTCAGTGGAGCAGACTCCAAGGCATAGTTTGGAATCCAACTCTGACAGAAATTAGTCGTACCCAGGAAGGACATCATTTCCTTCTTGGTAGTCGGTTTGGGTGCTTGTAAAATTGCTATTTTCCTATCTTCATCTAATGTTCTGCCTTCTTTGGATAGTACATATCCCAGGTATTTAACCTGCTTTCTCCAAAGCTGCAACTTGTTTTTGTTTACTTTATGTCCTTGAGTGGCTAAAAAATGTAATAATGCTATGGTATCTTCTCTGCATTCTTGCTGGGTGGGGGCTGCCAGCAGGATGTCGTCTACATAAAGTAAAACCTGACTGCCTCTCAGTGGGCTAAATCCTGCCAAGTTGCTTGCCATTTCTTGTGAGAATATTGTTGGACTTTCACAATATCCCTGTGGTAGTCGCGTGTATGTATACCTTTTCCCCTGAAATGTGAATGCAAACCAATGTTGGCTGTCAGGGTGTATCGGTATCGAAAAGAACTCATTGCTAATATCTACCACAGAAAAATACTTCTGTTGAGCCTTCAAATCATTTAATAGGGTGTGCGGATCTGGCACCGTAGGTGCTCTAGGTATTACTGCATCATTTACAGCTTGTAAATCTTGGACCATACGCCATTCTCCGTTTGCTTTCCTGACAGGAAATAAGGGTGTGTTACATGGTGAATCGGGAGATTCTGCCAGTACTCCTTCCTTAAGTAAAGCTGCTATTATAGGTTTGATTCCTACTTCTGCATCTTTCCTTAAGGGATACTGTCTCTTTTGTGGTCTAAATGCTGATTTTGGCGTGATAGTAACCGGTCCTGCTGTACGAATTAATCCTACATCTGATTTCCCTGTTGACCAGAGAGTTTCTGGTATGCTCTGTAAGGCATTCTCTTCCTCTTCTAGTAAGAGTGCTAATCAGCTGTCCTTGCTAGACTGCAAATGTACAGCTGGGTGTGTCTGTGTTATCCAATTTAACTTCTGCTTCTGTACTCCCTGTTCTGACAGTTCTAACTCCGTCTGTTTTTCCCACTTTGTGACTTTTTCTCCTAGGTCTGCCCATTTCACATTCTTGTCCTTAGTCAAAGTAACATGTGGTAATCAATTAGATTTATAGAGTGCAAAGAATTCCTGGGGCAATGAACAGCTAACTACACTGCTCCCTTCTGTTTCCCAGTACAGATTACGTAATACTAATCTGTTTGCATGGTTTCTAAATAGTTCTTGCTCATATTCTTTATCAGGTCCTGGTGTGTTACAATAATACAGAGTACAGTGCAACAAATGCTGTTTATCAGTGTCAAGGGAGGGGGACTTACTGATGGCTACATTCATCAGCTCTTTGGTTACTGCCCCTGGACCAGTCGTGACCAAGTCCTGGCTGTACCAATAAAATGTTTCGCCCTCCGGTCGCACTACAAAAGTATCCATTTGTCGCTGTGCTTCCATACCCTGCATAGTTGGAACTACTGCTATGCCAAATATCTGCATAAGATCTCTGCCCAAAAGGTTTACTGGGCATTTTGCAGAAACAACAATTTTGCTTTTCTGGGTCATCCCTGAAACAGGGTCAGTTATTGCTATGTTATGGGAGAGTGGCTCCCGATACAGTTGTCCATTAGCTGCTTTCACTAATACGTAATCGAGTGATTCTGAATTTTCTGGTAGTTTAGAAGGGTGTATCAGGGTCCATGATGCCCCTGAGTCACACAGAAATTTGACTTCCCTCCCCTCTACCAGAAGTGTAACTTCCGGTTTTGTATCTACTAAGTAGAGCTCTAGGCTCAATAATGCTAAGTCTAAAATTTCACTTTCTTCACTATCTCCGATTTCTTGCACTTCCTTTATTTCTTCTGTCACATTCTCTACTCCCTCTATCACACTTGCATTTGTCTTTTCTTCGTTATTCCCTTACAGTGATTCTTGACTATCATATAGTCAGTCCTCACTCTCCTTATCTTCCATGGCGACCTTCTTGTTTTGCTTGCAATCCCCTGCTAAATGTCCCTTTTTTCCACACTTAAAACATTCACCCCTTTTCTTTCTCTCTTCAAACTCCTCTGATCGCTTATCAGATTGTTTTTTTGCCCTTTTTCCCGGACTGTACTACATAAACTTCTGCTCCATCTTCTACAGAAAATACTTGGGCTTTCTTTTTCTTTTTACTGTTAAAATGCCTTTCGGCATGTCTAGCATATTCAAGTAGTGACTGTAATCTACTTGTACGATGGTCTACCATGTGCTTTGTAATAAAGCTGCTTATAGGTAAAATACTGCCTTTTAAAAATGCATTCTTTAGCTGCTGCTCATACGGAGAATCATGTGTTTGGTCTTCAGGTACCTGCATTCCACAATGGTTATTAAAACACTCTAATAATCTAGCATAATATCTGTCAACAGTTTCACCTTCTTGTTGGATGCATTGATTAATGCAAGTCCAGTCTGCCCTAGGCTTCCATTTCTCAGAGATTTGGTCTGTTAGACCTGTTACTCTGTTATCCAGTTCTGCGTTGCTATGTGGGAGTGGCTTGTGTTCTGCATCACGGGGATTCCAGTTGCCACTGATCATGTGCCAGTCTGGACCTATGATTTGTTTAACTACTTTTTCTACTTCTTCTCCATTTAAATGATAACTTAACCTCATGCCCTGTCTTCTAAGAATTTTCTAAAATTAACTTTTGGACGGGGAATTCCCTCTGTAGCTTTCCGGATGTCTTCCGGTGTCCATGGTCTATATACCAGGATAGTTGGGTCCTGCCCTTCCTGTCCTGCCTGAGGATTTGGTACTTCTATGAGCGGACATATCTCTTCTTCACTCATAGCTCGTGAATTTTTGTTCATTTGATATAACTCAATATCCCCTCTTAAGTTACGTGCTCGAGACCTAGTCTCGACGGGATCTCTGACAAACGGTCTTGGCTTTGTGGAGACAGCCGGGTATAGCGGAGGTGGACCAGCTTGTCCACTCGCTTCATATTCTGGTAAGGGAAGCAGAGGGGGTGGAGGGGCTGATGCTATTACCAAATTATTGTCCTCTTTATCTAGAAACATAGTTTTTGAATTATTACTTTTTTGTTCCCTATGGTTTGCTTCCTCAATCCACCTGTGTGCCTGAGGAATGCCTAATTGACTTTGCTTTTTTACCTGACCTTTTGCGTTGGTTTTAAGCTGTTTGACAAGTTTAATAAGTGAGGATTTTTCTAATTTGCCATCAAATTCATATTTATTAACCCATTTTGTATAGTACCTAACATTGTCGGCACGCTGTAATTGCATATATTTTGCATCTTCAGTTAACGGTGGATCTTGGGAACTTTTTGTGCACTTATTTCCCATATTGTTCTGACTGTTAAAATGTTACGTAACCCTTCTTATTTTTACATGGTACCACGATTTCTCTTTTTCACAGTTTATCTAGAATAACTGCCTTACCTATTCTGTTTCCCTGATCTATGACAAGACTGCAATCTTCCTGTCCCTGACTTGTACAAGACAAATCTCCCGACAGATGATACAAATCAAGTCCCTGATCTAAAACAGAAAAAGGTAAATCTCACCTTACCTGAGCCTCCGTGATTGATCGTCTGGTTCGAGGAAAAACCATTAACTCGTCCTCCAGTCACAGATCAGAACAGTGGCTGGCCTCATTTGAACGACAATTCAGTCGGAGGTCTTTTAGAGCAGAAGAACCAATGTGGTCTCTTCCCCGTATGGTTTCATGCCACCTGGCCCATCTGACCTGAGGTGAAGTGAGAGTTTCCGGTCCGAAGGACCAATCTGTCAAAGGAAAAACAACTTCAAAAAGATCAACACACGGCAGGTTCAGGTTAAGGCACTTTAATCTTGCAGCAAGGAGACAAAAATGTGCTAATACAGAGTTTGTCTAACTAGAATCAGGAAGTGAAGCCATTCTTATACATTTCTAACAATACATTGCCTACTAAGCTGACGTAATAAATCACAAGTTCTTACAATATTATTTCATAGCAGCTGTTTGTCCATGATTTTCTGCTGGCACTATCAAATTTATAAAAAACTTCCTAAGAAAAACAACGTGGCCTTGGAGACTGCCGGTTAGATACAACTTCTCACTATATGATGTTACCATTCAAGGTACTATGGCTAATTTGAGCACAAAGCAAGCACAGATTATAGTTCATTTCTTCAAGCAGTCTTTGTTCAACTGTATCTATCTTTTCTGCAGCTGTGCATGTTCTCATAACATGAACAGAGCTGATTGTTCAAGTTCAATAACATTATAGAAAACAGTATTGTTCTATTCATTATTTTCCTGACCTAGCAGATAATCACCTGCTTCTCAGTAAATTTCCAAAAGGCATAAACATGAATTTTGCTGTGCTAGCAAATACTAGGTCAGAGAGCATCTTGCAGTTTCAGAAAGCATCTTGTAGTTTCATACAAAACTAAGCTGTACATAAAATAGAATGAAATGTGATAACCCTTTTAACTTCTAATAAGCACAAAACATATACATTAATACATATTTTTCTGACATACTCCTAGTTTATCTAGCCTCATTACCCCCTATAAAAATCTGAAGTCTCTACGCTCCTCACACAAACTTCTTGTACACACCTCCAAATCTAATAACAAGGCTGGGGATTCTCTCTTCTCTTATACTGTAGGTAAATCCTGGAATATTCTCCCTAATAACCTCTCCTCACTTACTTCCTTATCACTCTCCAAAAATAGACTTAAACTTTACCTCAAATCATATTGGCTATGCCCCTGTACCAAACCAGACTAGCCATCTATCTCTTTATACTTGACCTTTCCTATCTTGCTTACTATCCACTGTTACATCTTCCTTCTTACTATACTTCCCTCATGTCTCCCTATTAGGCATCATTTTTTTCCAATAAATGCTTAGTAAAATCACTTCACAACTAACTTCCTTTCTCCACTATTGTCTTTACCTGTACTTAGTCCCTGTACCTTCTTTTTGCACTGTTTAGGACTCTTGTCCTCTTTACAAACCCTGCGCTAACCCCTATGCCTTACTGCACATATTACCATTGTACAAACCCAGTGCTAACCCCTATGCCTTACTGCACATATTACCATTGTACAAACCCTGCGCTAACCCCTATGCCTTACTGCACATATTACCATTGTACAAACCCTGCGCTAACCCCTATGCCTTACTGCACGTTACCATTGTACAAACCCAGTGCTAACCTCTATGCATTACTGCACATATTACCATTGTACAAACCCAGTGCTAACCTCTATGCCTTACTGCACATATTACCATTGTACAAACCCAGTGCTAACCTCTATGCATTACTGCACATATTACCACTGTACAAACCCAGTGCTAACCCCTATGCATTACTGCACATATTACCATTGTACAAACCCAGTGCTAACCCCTATGCCTTACTGCACATATTACCATTGTACAAACCCAGTGCTAACCTCTATGCCTTACTGCACATATTACCATTGTACAAACCCAGTGCTAACCACTATGCCTTACTGCACGTTACCATTGTACAAACCCAGTGCTAACCTCTATGCATTACTGCACATATTACCATTGTACAAACCCAGTGCTAACCTCTATGCCTTACTGCACATATTACCATTGTACAAACCCTGCGCTAACCCCTATGCCTTACTGCACATATTACCATTGTACAAACCCTGCGCTAACCGCTATGCCTTACTGCACATATTACCATTGTACAAACCCAGTGCTAACCTCTATGCATTACTGCACATATTACCATTGTACAAACCCAGTGCTAACCTCTATGCCTTACTGCACATATTACCATTGTACAAACCCAGTGCTAACCTCTATGCCTTACTGCACATATTACCATTGTACAAACCCAGTGCTAACCTCTATGCATTACTGCACATATTACCATTGTACAAACCCAGTGCTAACCTCTATGCCTTACTGCACATATTACCATTGTACAAACCCAGTGCTAACCTCTATGCCTTACTGCACATATTACCATTGTACAAACCCAGTGCTAACCTCTATGCCTTACTGCACATATTACCATTGTACAAACCCAGTGCTAACCCTATGACTTACTGCACATATTACCATTGTACAAACCCAGTGCTAACCTCTATGCCTTACTGCACATATTACCATTGTACAAACCCAGTGCTAACCTCTATGCCTTACTGCACATATTACCATTGTACAAACCCAGTGCTAACCTATATGCCTTACTGCACATATTACCATTGTACAAACCCAGTGCTAACCTCTATGCCTTACTGCACATATTACCATTGTACAAACCCAGTGCTAACCTCTATGCCTTACTGCACATATTACCATTGTACAAACCCAGTGCTAACCTCTATGCCTTACTGCACATATTACCATTGTACAAACCCAGTGCTAACCTCTATGCCTTACTGCACATATTACCATTGTACAAACCCAGTGCTAACCTCTATGCCTTACTGCACATATTACCATTGTACAAACCCAGTGCTAACCTCTATGCCTTACTGCACATATTACCATTGTACAAACCCAGTGCTAACCTCTATGCCTTACTGCACATATTACCATTGTACAAACCCAGTGCTAACCTCTATGCCTTACTGCACATATTACCATTGTACAAACCCAGTGCTAACCTCTATGCCTTACTGCACATATTACCATTGTACAAACCCAGTGCTAACCTCTATGCCTTACTGCACATATTACCATTGTACAAACCCAGTGCTAACCTCTATGCCTTACTGCACATATTACCATTGTACAAACCCAGTGCTAACCTCTATGCCTTACTGCACATATTACCATTGTACAAACCCAGTGCTAACCTCTATGCCTTACTGCACATATTACCATTGTACAAACCCAGTGCTAACCTCTATGCCTTACTGCACATATTACCATTGTACAAACCCTGTGCTAACCTCTATGCCTTACTGCACATATTACCATTGTACAAACCCTGTGCTAACCTCTATGCCTTACTGCACATATTACCATTGTACAAACCCAGTGCTAACCCCTATGCCTTACTGCACATATTACCATTGTACAAACCCAGTGCTAACCTCTATGCCTTACTGCACATATTACCATTGTACAAACCCAGTGCTAACCTCTATGCCTTACTGCACATATTACCATTGTACAAACCCTGTGCTAACCTCTATGCCTTACTGCACATATTACCATTGTACAAACCCAGTGCTAACCTCTATGCCTTACTGCACATGTTACCATTGTACAAACCCTGCGCTAACCTCTATGCCTTACTGCACATATTACCATTGTACAAACCCAGTGCTAACCTCTATGCCTTACTGCACATGTTACCATTGTACAAACCCTGTGCTAACCCCTATGCCTTACTGCACATATTACCATTGTACAAACCCAGTGCTAACCCCTATGCCTTACTGCACATATTACCATTGTACAAACCCAGTGCTAACCCCTATGCCTTACTGCACATGTTACCATTGTACAAACCCTGTGCTAACCCCTATGCCTTACTGCACATGTTACCATTGTACAAACCCAGTGCTAACCCCTATGCCTTACTGCACATATTACCATTGTACAAACCCTGTGCTAACCCCTATGCCTTACTGCATATATTACCATTGTACAAACCCTGTGCTAACCCCTATGCCTTACTGCACATGTTACCATTGTACAAACCCAGTGCTAACCCCTATGCCTTACTGCACATATTACCATTGTACAAACCCAGTGCTAACCCCTATGCCTTACTGCACACGTTACCATTGTACAAACCCTGTGCTAACCCCTATGCCTTACTGCACATATTACCATTGTACAAACCCAGTGCTAACCCCTATGCCTTACTGCACATGTTACCATTGTACAAACCCTGTGCTAACCCCTATGCCTTACTGCACATGTTACCATTGTACAAACCCAGTGCTAACCTCTATGCCTTACTGCACATATTACCATTGTACAAACCCTGTGCTAACCCCTATGCCTTACTGCATATATTACCATTGTACAAACCCTGTGCTAACCCCTATGCCTTACTGCATATATTACCATTGTACAAACCCTGTGCTAACCCCTATGCCTTACTGCATATATTACCATTGTACAAACCCAGTGCTAACCTCTATGCCTTACTGCACATATTACCATTGTACAAACCCTGTGCTAACCCCTATGCCTTACTGCACATATTACCATTGTACAAACCCAGTGCTAACCTCTATGCCTTACTGCACATGTTACCATTGTACAAACCCAGTGCTAACCTCTATGCCTTACTGCATATATTACCATTGTACAAACTCAGTGCTAACCTCTATGCCTTACTGCACATATTACCATTGTACAAACCTTGTGCTAACCTCTATGCCTTACTGCACATGTTACCATTGTACAAACCCTGTGATAACCCCTATGCCTTACTGCACATGTTACCATTGTACACACCCAGTGCTAACCTCTATGCCTTACTGCACATATTACCATTGTACAAACCCAGTGCTAACCCCTATGCCTTACTGCACATATTACCATTGTACAAACCCTGTGATAACCACTATGCCTTACTGCACATATTACCATTGTACAAACCCAGTGCTAACCTCTATGCCTTACTGCACATATTACCATTGTACAAACCCAGTGCTAACCTCTATGCCTTACTGCACATATTACCATTGTACAAACCCTGTGCTAACCTCTATGCCTTACTGCACATATTACCATTGTACAAACCCTGTGCTAACCTCTATGCCTTACTGCACATATTACCATTGTACAAACCCTGTGCTAACCTCTATGCCTTACTGCACATATTACCATTGTACAAACCCTGTGCTAACCCCTATGCCTTACTGCACATATTACCATTGTACAAACCCAGTGCTAACCACTATGCCTTACTGCACATATTACCATTGTACAAACCCAGTGCTAACCCCTATGCCTTACTGCACATATTACCATTGTACAAACCCTGTGCTAACCCCTATGCCTTACTGCACATATTACCATTGTACAAACCCTGTGCTAACCCCTATGCCTTACTGCATATATTACCATTGTACAAACCCAGTGCTAACCTCTATGCCTTACTGCACATATTACCATTGTACAAACCCTGTGCTAACCCCTATGCCTTACTGCATATATTACCATTGTACAAACCCAGTGCTAACCTCTATGCCTTACTGCACATGTTACCATTGTACAAACCCAGTGCTAACCCCTATGCCTTACTGCACATATTACCATTGCTTGGTTATTTTTATTATATTTTTACTATTTTTGCCATTTTTTTTCTTACAAATTTTTTGCTTTTTGTAGTTTGTTATTTGTATTTGTATTTTATTCATGTCCTGGAGCTTATCTCCCCGGGCCTCTACTGAAAATGGACATATATCCAGTTAGACTAGCCCGGTCAACAAATGTAAAATAAAATAAAATAAATTTTCTTCTATCACACCGGTCAGATTACTGTCAGTCCATATTGTCTGCCAGGACCCAACAGGGGCATTCAGTGTATTATACATGCTATTTTTACAGTAGGTCTAGTACAACTATAGTAACAGAAAAAAATGAGAAGGCATATTGCTGCTAGTGAGGAAGAAAATTACTGAAATGTATGGTAAAGGTATCCAACTGCTGATTTCACAAGTGGTGCACCAGTACTTTGTCTGTCTAAGCCTTTAGAATATTTTTATTCCTGCCATAAATTCGAGAGAAGCTTTCGAGTATAATTACACAAACAGCTGTAAAATAGTCACAACACAAGTGGATTTGTTTACCCCAAAAAAGGTACCACACAGATTAAATGAATGCTTAAAACATTTTCAGTATGAATGCATATGATTCAGTATGAATAAATATGATTAGTTGATAAAACATACAATATTAAACATCATGTGGCAAGAATAACAGCTAAGACTGTAAATCTGTGTACAGTGACTGAAAAGGAACTCACTTTGAACCATAAGGTATCCATTGCTATAAAATGTTGCTATAAATTATATTGAGTATTGCTATAAATTATTTTGAGTAGTCAGTTTGATCCTGTGAGACATTTCATGTATGTTGATTCAAATCATCTTTCCCTTTTACAAGTTTCTAGCAAGGTTAATCACAGACTATTAATGAAGCTTTTTTTGTTCTACTCTGACAAGGCACTTAAAACCCAATTAGAAAAAGTACAATACACTATGAGAGTTGGCAGAATAAATGAAGTTAGGGAATTTTATCGTAGGAATTAAATAAAATTACTTTTCAATATTCTTAGTGTCATAAAGCTTATTTAGATCTAATCTCTGACATTTTATCAGATCAAATTTCCTTTGAATCTCTATGTCTAAACAGAACTGCTAATGAAGCTGGCAGAAAGTCTTGTAAACTTATGTTAAAATAAAACATCAACAAGAAAAAATGGTTTGTAATCTAGTGTGTCCCAAGACTTTGAAATAAATTGAAACTATACTGATGAGAAAGTTATCATCAAAATGAAATTCACATGGCAGAAAGAAATTATAAATTCTAATTAATGGCATTCCGGTGTCTCAGTGGCTGAAGGTCTTAATTTTGTCCATTTTAAATGAACCTGTGAGCCCAGTACATCCATACCCTTTACACAATAAATCTGTTGGATGGACACTGCTACATCATAATACTGAGTAAACCATACAGTTAGAAAATATAGTTTACAAGGAAACTCTGTTAGTAAGCATGGTGATATGTGTCATGAGAGTACTGTGCTCGAGCAGACATAGTGTTAGGATAGTTAAGGCATACTAGTCTGAATAAAGTCAGGAAGTAACTACTAAAATACACAATGTTCACAATGTCAGTAATTTAGTAGACTTGTTTATCTGACTGTGGAATAGAACAGCAAAGGAACTCCATTATTATTTGATAGTGAAAGCACAGTCTGTAAGGACTTGGACAGTTATGTTTCTAGACTAAATGGGAAAAGAAAATAATGGAGTGCATGTGTTGACTACATATAACTGGCCCTTTCTGTAATTAGACTGTCAGAAATATACCGAGGAGAGAAGTGAGGGTAAAACAAAAATGCAGATAATAAAATACTCTACAGCAAGAATTTGATGGAGTAGTGGTGAACTCAGTGTGTGAAGGCAAAGACAAATATCATATGTTAAGACTGAAAAGTTACTTGGAGTGTTAAGGAAATTTTATGCAATGTAATTTTGTCAGGCAGGAATAAAGTAGGGGTGAATTAATAGCATCAGTCATGCTAGTACTAGTACAGTCTAACAAGTTCTAGGTAAGTACTAGTTCACTAGTTAATGGTTCATTATTTCTAAGGTGGAGGGATGAAATCTGGGTTTGATATTGCCACGTTCCCTATGCTTTACCATAAATCAACATTACAGCAATGCAATATATTCCGCAAGCCCACCCAGTCCCATCTACGGAAAACATATCAAGTCCGTATAGATTTATCAAATTTTTTTCTTAAGGGACCCAGAGAGGGATCTTACCTTATTGTTTATGGTGATTATCCCAAGGTTTCACAATCTCTCTAAACAACCAAGGCTCAGTTCTGTCTCATTTGCTTTTAAACTTTTGTAAATGTTTGGAGATGTTCATAAGGACTTGGTTTGTCTTTATCCACCTGAATTTAAGTCATTTGAAATCATGACGGAACCAAAATTTTGCTACTTAAAAGCAAACTGGAAATTATCAGCTGCCCTTACCCTCGCAATATGAATGAATGCATTTTGACAAGAAAAAGGCTAGCAAATTCTTTATTTGAAAGCAAACCCCATATGATAAAATGTTGTATCTAAATTTGCAATCTGATTGTCGTTTTTCTTTTCTAAAGCCATATTTAATGACAGTCTGTAGTGTGATAAATCATAGCAGCCTGTGTAATAAATATTTTAGCTGACGTCTCATTGTTACAAAGACTTCACAAGAAATAGCCACATGGAATCTTATACCACTGAAATGCATTGCAACAAAAATTAAAGTGTAGAGAAGAGTGTTATAATGAACTGAATTCCTTGAGGAGTGGATTGCTAGATAAATCTCTAAGGACCAATTCTAAGGGAGTTACTAAGGCAACTATACTGTAGTGGTTAATGTGTTAAATTCTCACATACCTTCACAGGCTGAGACATAGTGCCTTCAGGTTATACACTATGAAAACTGGAACACAATGGGTAGTACATTTCTGTTTGAGAGTGTCCCTGTGCACATTCTAATACAATATTCTTCATAAAAACTGTGAACAAGACCAAAATATCTTCAAGGATAATCACATTCACTGTTAATCCCTCGGCTGTGCAACATTAGACCACTTTTGTAAATCAGCTTGTTAATATAGGTCCAAGCTCCCCCAGTTTTATATGGCTTGTTTAAAATGCGCTACTGTAGCTGGAAGGGTGCATATAAATCCTGGATAACGTATATTATGAAGAAACAATAGTAACTTAATGCAAGACACTGTGTTGTTTTGTAGACAGAAACTGGTAGAAAGAGTATTCTTCAAGTGAAATCCAAAAACAGGGCCCATTTCCCTAAGCTGGTGGGAGTAGGCTCGGGTGTTTTCAATGAAAGAGAAAATAACCTACCAAACTACATATTTATATGATGAATCACCTCTCTTCTCAATCTTAACCTGCTCCTCAAAACCCAGACCTTCTCCCTTTAATGGCTACAGACAAGCTATTTGGAAAAACAGTCCCCTTCATGATAACATTTTTACTTTTTCTATGGTATCAAAACTTTGTCTTCTCTCCTTTTCCACCAGTAAATACCCCCTGTGGAATTACCTACTTTATTTATTATTTATTTATTGACATTTGTTGACCAGGAAAGTCCACTGGGTTAGAAACCCATTTTCAGTGGAGGCCCAGGGAGAAAAGCTCCACAGTTAAACAGACAAAACAATATATTCTACAATTATTATACAGGAACAAATACAAAAAGCAAATACAAAGTTGAAGAGATGCATATAAAATATTTAAAATATACTTTCAATCACAGAAGAATAATAGCCATTAGAACAGTAAACATGCTTCAATCCACCTGAGAGTTGTCAAAGAACATTAATAACAGTGACACATATCATAGGTAGGAGAAATAAAGATTCAGAGAAGAAAAGATATAAGAGAGGGCTGAAGGCAAGAATTAGGTAAAAAAAATGCTTGAGAAGTTAAGGGGGCGGCTTACACTGTATTTCACAGGTACAGATAGGATTTTTTAAAAAGTGGGTTTTTAGTGCAGCTTTAAAGGCAATTAAGGAGTCAAGTTGAGTAATAGATGAGGGGAGGCTATTCCATAGTTTGGCAATGTTGTACGAGTATATGCATTGTCCTGTTCTCTTATTGGGTTTAGCTACATGTAGGAGAGTTCTTTCTGAGGAGTGGAGGGCTCGATTTGAGGTGTATGTGCATAATATAGACTGAAGAGCAGGACAGCTAACAGGTTGGAAAATGAACTTATGAGCAAGTGTTAAGTGAGTAAAGTAGAGATAGTGGTGAAGTTCTAACCAGGACAGGTTTGACATAGCATTGCAGTGGTGTGAACAGTTGGGCAAGTTAGAGGTGAAGTTTGCTATTTTGTAGTACCAAGATTGCAGCTTACTACTGAGGGATGTATGAAGGTTGGTGAAAATGAGGCTTCCATATAAGTGGAATGGGTTAAGCAAAGAGTTAGCTAGTTTTATCTTTGTTTATCTAGGTAGAGTTTATGTCAGAATAATTTGCCCAGTTTGAAATTAGTTTTCTTTACTGTATTCAATATGTGTTGTTCAAAGGAGAGTTTATCATCGATAGTAATTCCTAAACGTTTTGCATATTATAGGTGCTCAATTTCTGTTTTATTATGGGAGAAAATTTTGAATTCTACAGTTAGAGGTTTTGATGAGAATATTAGCAGTTTAGTTTTTTTGGGGGGTTCAGCATTAATTGGGTGTCATTTAGCCAGGTTGGGATCTCGGGTGATCCTCTGGAGGTTTGTGAAGTTGTTGGAGGAGGAGATGATAGTTGAATCATCTGCGTATTGAATCAATATGCTTTGTTGGGAGGCTTTATTTAGATCATTAATGAAAATACTGAAGAGTAGTGGTCCTAAAATCGACCCTTGGGGGACACCAATTTTGTTTGCCAGGTATTCTGATTGTTGGTTTTGCCATGTCACTGATTGATTTCTGTTATTTAGATAAGAGGAAAACCAGGGTATTACACTTGAGTGCAACCAATTATATTATCATATATTTGTATATATTATAATATTATATATTGATCATATATCTTACTTTATATTTACAGTGAATTCACATATTCATTTTTATTTTGATCTACAACCCTGAAAAATTTGCTCTAATAATGTGAAGCTATGTATACTCACGCTGTGTTGCACCACTGCCATTTCTCCAAGCAAGGGCTTTTTAACTGAGCTGGCTTGCTTAACTTATCCTATACTGTATTAGCATACATTTATTTGATTAGTTACTTTCATGATACATACATTTTGTACATAAGGTTATTAGCTTAAAATCATTTCTTAATTTACACAGCTGATAACTAATCTTATTAAAATGATAATTCTCTAAATGTGAGGATTATCTTGTCGAATGACTTCATTAAACAGCATCCTGCTTGAACAGGTGCCTAACACCAGACTCTTTATGAGTCAACGGTGATGACATGAAATTTGACCTACACTTCCAAACTGTTATTAAACAAAACATCAAAAGTTCAGCTTCTTATACAGAACAAAACACTATCTAACAGACAAAACTAGAGAAATCATAGCTAAGACTTATTTCCTACCTACCCTACTGTATGCTTCTCCACTCTTTACTAACCTACAGTTCTTCCACACAAGCAAAACTGAAAAGATGATATACTAAAATACCTCACTTTGAGCTAATCAGTCCTTTAGGACTCATCACTACTCTTCCCTTAAGCAACTAAACTGGACTGAACTGCTACACCACCCCCACTGCAGTCAGTTACTACTAGCGCATACTGTAATATACTACCCTCATAAGTATCCAGCACTAAAAGGCATGCTTCAGCACTACCGCCCTACCATGGACTGAACTGCTACATAACCCCCACTGCAGTCAGTTACTACTAGCTCATACTGTAATATACTACCCTGATAAGTATCCAGCACTAAAAGGCATGCTTCAGCACTACCGCCCTACCATGGACTGAACTGCTACACCACCCCCACTGCAGTCAGTTACTACTAGCTCATATTGTAATATACTACCCTGATAAGTATCCGGCACTAGAAAGCATGCTTCAGCACTACCGCCCTACCATGGACTGAACTGCTACACCTCCCCCACTGCAGTCAGTTACTACTAGCTCATACTGTAATATACTACCCTGATAAGTATCCAGTATTAAAAGGCATGCTTCAGCACTACCGCCCTACCATGGACTGAACTGCTACACCACCCCCACTGCAGTCAGTTACTACTAGCTCATACTATAATATACTACCCTGATAAGTATCCAGTACTAAAAGGCATGCTTCAGCACTACCGCCCTACCATGGACTGAACTGCTACACCACCCCCACTGCAGTCAGTTACTACTAGCTCATACTGTAATATACTACCCTGATAAGTATCCGGCACTAAAAGGCATGCTTCAGCACTACCGCCCTACAATGGACTGAACTGCTACACCACCCCCACTGCAGTCAGTTACTACTAGCTCATACTATAATATACTACCCTGATAAGTATCCAGCACTAAAAGGCATGCTTCAGCACTACCGCCCTACCATGGACTGAACTGCTACACCACCCCCACTGCAGTCAGTTACTACTAGCTCATACTGTAATATACTACCCTTGATAAGTATCCAGTATTAAAAGACATGCTTCAGCACTACCGCCCTACCATGGACTGAACTGCTACACCACCCCCACTGCAGTCAGTTACTACTAGCTCATACTGTAATATACTACCCTGATAAGTATCCGGCACTAAAAGGCATGCTTCAGCACTACCGCCCTACCATGGACTGAACTGCTACACCACCCCCACTGCAGTCAGTTACTACTAGCTCATACTGTAATATACTACCCTGATAAGTATCCGGCACTAAAAGGCATGCTTCAGCACTACCGCCCTACCATGGACTGAACTGCTACACCACCCCCACTGCAGTCAGTTACTACTAGCTCATACTGTAATATACTACCCTGATAAGTATCCGCACTAAAGGCATGCTTCAGCACTACCGCCCTACCATGGACTGAACTGCTACACCACCCCCACTGCAGTCAGTTACTACTAGCGCATACTGTAATATACTACCCTGATAAGTATCCAGCACTAAAAGGCATGATTTAGCACTACTGCCCTACCATGGACTGAACTGCTACACCACCCCCACTGCAGTCAGTTACTACTAGCTCATACTGTAATATACTACCCTGATAAGTATCCAATATTAAAAGGCATGCTTCAGCACTACCGCCCTACCATGGACTGAACTGCTACACCATCCCCACTGCAGTCAGTTACTACTAGCTCATACTGTAATATACTACCCTGATAAGTATCCAGTAGTAAAAGGTATGCTTCAGCACTACCGCCCTACCATGGACTGAACTGCTACACCACCCCCACTGCAGTCAGTTACTACTAGCTCATACTGTAATATACTACCCTGATAAGTATCCAGCACTAAAAGGCATGCTTCAGTACTACCGCCCTACCATGGACTGAACTGCTACACCACCCCCACTGCAGTCAGTTACTACTAGCTCATACTGTAATATACTACCCTGATAAGTATCCAGTACTAAAAGGCATGCTTCAGCACTACCGCCCTACCATGGACTGAACTGCTACATCACCACAACTGCACTCAGTTACTACTAGCTCATACTGTAATATACTACCTTGATAAGTATCCAGTACTAAAAGGTATGCTTCAGCACTACCGCCCTACCATGGAATGAACTGCTCCACCACCCCCACTGCAGTCAGTTACTACTAGCTCATACTGTAATATACTACCCTGATACATATCCGGCACTAAAAGGCATGCTTCAGCACTACCGCCCTACCATGGACTGAACTGGTCCACCACCCCCACTGCAGTCAGTTACTACTAGCTCATACTGTAATATACTACCCTGATAAGTATCCGGCACTAAAAGGCATGCTTCAGCACTACCCCTACCATGGACTGAACTGCTACACCACCCCCACTGCAGTCAGTTACTACTAGCTCATACTGTAATATACTACCCTGATAAGTATCCAGCACTAAAAGGCATGCTTCAGTACTACCGCCCTACCATGGACTGAACTGCTACACCACCCCCACTGCAGTCAGTTACTACTAGCTCATACTGTAATATACTACCCTGATAAGTATCCGGCACTAAAAGGCATGCTTCAGCACTACTGCCCTACCATGGACTGAACTGCTACACCACCCCCACTGCAGTCAGTTACTACTAGCTCATACTGTAATATACTACCCTGATAAGTATCCAGTATTAAAAGGCATGCTTCAGCACTACCGCCCTACCATGGACTGAACTGCTACACCACCCCCACTGCAGTCAGTTACTACTAGTTCATACTGTAATATACTACCCTGATAAGTATCCAGCACTAAAAGGCATGCTTCAGCACTACCGCCCTACCATGGACTGAACTGCTACACCTCCCCCACTGCAGTCAGTTACTACTAGCTCATACTGTAATATACTACCCTGATAAGTATCCAGTATTAAAAGGCATGCTTCAGCACTACCGCCCTACCATGGACTGAACTGCTACACCACCCCCACTGCAGTCAGTTACTACTAGCTCATACTGTAATATACTACCCTGATAAGTATCCAGCACTAAAAGGCATGCTTCAGCACTACCGCCCTACCATGGACTGAACTGCTACACCACCCCCACTGCAGTCAGTTACTACTAGCTCATACTGTAATATACTACCCTGATAAGTATCCAGTACTAAAAGGCATGCTTCAGCACTACCGCCCTACCATGGACTGAACTGCTACATCACCACCACTGCACTCAGTTACTACTAGCTCATACTGTAATATACTACCTTGATAAGTATCCAGTACTAAAAGGTATGCTTCAGCACTACCGCCCTACCATGGAATGAACTGCTCCACCACCCCCACTGCACTCAGTTACTACTAGCTCATACTGTAATATACTACCCTGATACATATCCGGCACTAAAAGGCATGCTTCAGCACTACCGCCCTACCATGGACTGAACTGGTCCACCACCCCCACTGCAGTCAGTTACTACTAGCTCATACTGTAATATACTACCCTGATAAGTATCCGGCACTAAAAGGCATGCTTCAGCACTACCGCCCTACCATGGACTGAACTGCTACACCACCCCCACTGCAGTCAGTTACTACTAGCTCATACTGTAATATACTACCCTGATAAGTATCCAGCACTAAAAGGCATGCTTCAGTACTACCGCCCTACCATGGACTGAACTGCTACACCACCCCCACTGCAGTCAGTTACTACTAGCGCATACTGTAATATACTACCCTGATAAGTATCCAGCACTAAAAGGCATGCTTCAGCACTACCGCCCTACAATGGACTGAACAGCTACACCTCCCCCACTGCAGTCAGTTACTACTAGCTCATACTGTAATATACTACACTGATAAGTATCCAGTATTAAAAGGCATGCTTCAGCACTACCGCCCTACCATGGACTGAACTGCTACACCACCCCCACTGCAGTCAGTTACTACTAGCTCATACTGTAATATACTACCCTGATAAATATCCAACAGTAAAAGGCATGCTTCAGCACTACCGCCCTACCATGGACAGAACTGCTACACCACCCCCACTGCAATCAGTTACTACTAGCTCATACTGTAATATACTACCCTGATAAGTATCCGGCACTAAAAGGCATGCTTCAGCACTACCGCCCTACCATGGACTGAACTGCTACACCACCCCCACTGCAATCAGTTACTACTAGCTCATACTGTAATATACTACCCTGATAAGTATCCAGTACTAAAAGGCATGCTTCAGCACTACCGCCCTACCATGGAATGAACTGCTACATCACCCCCACTGCAGTCAGTTACTACTAGCTCATACTGTAATATACTACCCTGATAAGTATCCAGTACTAAAAGACATGCTTCAGCACTACCGCCCTACCATGGACTGAACTGCTACACCACCCCCACTGCAGTCAGTTACTACTAGCTCATACTATAATATACTACCCTGATAAGTATCCAGTACTAAAAGGCATGCTTCAGCACTACCGCCCTACCATGGACTGAACTGCTACACCACCCCCACTGCAGTCAGTTACTACTATTTCATACTGTAATATACTACCCTGATAAGTATCCAGTACTAAAAGGCATGCTTCAGCACTACCGCCCTACCATGGACTGAACTGCTACATCACCACAACTGCACTCAGTTACTACTAGCTCATACTGTAATATACTACCTTGATAAGTATCCAGTACTAAAAGGTATGCTTCAGCACTACCGCCCTACCATGGAATGAACTGCTCCACCACCCCCACTGCACTCAGTTACTACTAGCTCATACTGTAATATACTACCCTGATACATATCCGGCACTAAAAGGTATGCTTCAGCACTACCGCCCTACCATGGACTGAACTGCTACACCACCCCCACTGAAGTCAGTTACTACTAGCTCATACTGTAATATACTACCCTGATAAGTATCCAGTACTAAAAGGTATGCTTCAGCACTACCGCCCTAACATGGACTGAACTGCTACACCACCCCCACTGCAGTCAGTTACTACTAGCTCATACTGTAATATACTACCCTGATAAGTATCCAGCACTAAAAGGCATGCTTCAGCACTACTGCCCTACCATGGACTGAACTGCTACACCACCCCCACTGCAGTCAGTTACTACTAGCTCATACTGTAATATACTACCCTGATAAGTATCCAATATTAAAAGGCATGCTTCAGCACTACCGCCCTACCATGGACTGAACTGCTACACCACCCCCACTGCAGTCAGTTACTACTAGCTCATACTGTAATATACTACCCTGATAAGTATCCAGTACTAAAAGGCATGCTTCAGCACTACCGCCCTACCATGGACTGAACTGCTACATCACCACCAATGCACTCAGTTACTACTAGCTCATACTTTAATATACTACCCTGATAAGTATCCAGTACTAAAAGGTATGCTTCAGCACTACCGCCCTACCATGGACTGAACTGCTCCACCACCCCCACTGCAGTCAGTTACTACTAGCTCATACTGTAATATACTACCCTGATACATATCCGGCACTAAAAGGCATGCTTCAGCACTACCGCCCTACCATGGACTGAACTGCTCCACCACCCCCACTGCAGTCAGTTACTACTAGCTCATACTGTAATATACCACCCTGCTAAGTATCCGGCACTAAAAGGCATGCTTCAGCACTACCGCCCTACCATGGACTGAACTGCTACACCACCCCCACTGCAGTGAGTTACTACTAGCTCATACTGTAATATACTACCCTGATAAGTATCCAGCACTAAAAGGCATGCTTCAGCACTACCGCCCTACCATGGACTGAACTGCTACACCTCCCCCACTGCAGTCAGTTACTACTAGCTCATACTGTAATATACTACCCTGATAAGTATCCAGTATTAAAAGGCATGCTTCAGCACTACCGCCCTACCATGGCCTGAACTGCTACACCATCCCCACTGCAGTCAGTTACTACTAGCTCATACTGTAATATACTACCCTGATAAGTATCCAGTACTAAAACGCATGCTTCAGCACTACCGCCCTACCATGGACTGAACTGCTACACCACCCCCACTGCAGTCAGTTGCTACTAGTTCATACTGTAATATACTACCCTGATAAGTATCCAGCACTAAAAGGCATGCTTCAGCACTACCACCCTACCATGGACTGAACTGCTACACCACCCCCACTGCAGTCAGTTACTACTAGCTCATACTGTAATATACTACCCTGATAAATATCCAACACTAAAAGGCATTCTTCAGCACTACCGCCCTACCATGGACTGAACTGCTACACCACCCCCACTGAAGTCAGTTACTACTAGCTCATACTGTAATATACTACCCTGATAAGTATCCAGTACTAAAAGGTATGCTTCAGCACTACCGCCCTAACATGGACTGAACTGCTACACCACCCCCACTGCAGTCAGTTACTACTAGCTCATACTGTAATATACTACCCTGATAAGTATCCAGTACTAAAAGGCATGCTTCAGCACTACCGCCCTACCATGGAAGGAACTGCTACACCACCCTCACTGCAGTCAGTTACTACTAGTTCATACTGTAATATACTACCCTGATAAGTATCCAGCACTAGAAGGCATGCTTCAGCACTACCGCCCTACCATGGAATGAACTGCTCCACCTCCCCCACTGCAGTCAGTTACTACTAGCTCATACTGTAAAATACTACCCTGATAAGTATCCAGTACTAAAAGGTATGCTTCAGCACTACCGCCCTACCATGGACTGAACTGCTACACCACCCCCACTGCAGTCAGTTACTACTAGCTCATACTATAATATACTACCCTGATAAGTATCCAGTACTAAAAGGCATGCTTCAGCACTACCGCCCTACCATGGACTGAACTGCTACACCACCCCCACTGCAGTCAGTTACTACTAGTTCATACTGTAATATACTACCCTGATAAGTTTCCAGCACTAAAAGGCATGCTTCAGCACTACCACCCTACCATGGACTGAACTGCTACACCACCCCCACTGCAGTCAGTTACTACTAGCTCATACTGTAATATACTACCCTGATAAATATCCAACACTAAAAGGTATGCTTCAGCACTACCGCCCTACCATGGACTGAACTGCTACACCACCCCCACTGAAGACAGTTACTACTAGCTCATACTGTAATATACTACCCTGATAAGTATCCAGTACTAAAAGTTATGCTTCAGCACTACCGCCCTAACATGGACTGAACTGCTACACCACCCCCACTGCAGTCAGTTACTACTAGCTCATACTGTAATATACTACCCTGATAAGTATCCAGTACTAAAAGGCATGCTTCAGCACTACCGCCCTACCATGGACTGAACTGCTACACCACCCTCACTGCAGTCAGTTACTACTAGCTCATACTGTAATATACTACCCTGATAAGTATCCAGCACTAGAAGGCATGCTTCAGCACTACCGCCCTACCATGGAATGAACTGCTCCACCTCCCCCACTGCAGTCAGTTACTACTAGCTCATACTGTAATATACTACCCTGATAAGTATCCAGTACTAAAAGGTATGCTTCAGCATTACCGCCTTACCATGGACTGAACTGCTACACCACCCCCACTGCAGTCAGTTACTACTAGCTCATACTGTAATATACTACCCTGATAAGTATCCAGTATTAAAAGGCATGCTTCAGCACTACCGCCCTACCATGGACTGAACTGCTACACCACCCCCACTGCAGTCAGTTACTACTAGCTCATACTGTAATATACTACCCTGATAAGTATCCAGTAGTAAAAGGTATGCTTCAGCACTACCGCCCTACCATGGACTGAACTGCTACACCACCCCCACTGCAGTCAGTTACTACTAGCTCATACTGTAATATTCTACCCTGATAAGTATCCAGCACTGAAAGGCATGCTTCAGCACTACTGCCCTACCATGGAATGAACTGCTACATCACCCCCATTGCAGTCAGTTACTACTAGCTCATACTGTAATATACTACCCTGATAAGTATCCAGCACTAAAAGACATGCTTCAGCACTACCGCCCTACCATGGACTGAACTGCTACACCACCCCCACTGCAGTCAGTTACTACTAGCTCATACTGTAATATACTACCCTGATAAGTATCCAGCACTAAAAGTCATGCTTCAGCACTACTGCCCTACCATGGACTGAACTGCTACATCACCACCACTGCAGTCAGTTACTACTAGCTCATACTGTAATATACTACCCTAATAAGTATCCAGCACTAAAAGGCATGCTTCAGCACTACCGCCCTACTATGGACTGAACTGCTACACCACCCCCACTGCAGTCAGTTACTACTAGCTCATACTGTAATATACTACCCTGATAAGTATCCAGCACTAAAAGTCATGCTTCAGCACTACTGCCCTACCATGGAATAAACTGCTACATCACCACAACTGCAGTCAGTTACTACTAGCTCATACTGTAATATACTACCCTGATAAGTATCCGGCACTAGAAGGCATGCTTCAGCACTACCGCCCTACCATGGAATGAACTGCTTCACCTCCCCCACTGCAGTCAGTTACTACTAGCTCATACTGTAATATACTACCCTGATAAGTATCCAGTACTAAAAGGTATGCTTCAGCACTACCGCCCTACCATGGACTGAACTGCTACACCACCCCACTGCAGTCAGTTACTACTAGCTCATACTATAATATACTACCCTGATAAATATCCAGTACTAAAAGGCATGCTTCAGCACTACCGCCCTACCATGGACTGAACTGCTACACCACCCCCACTGCAGTCAGTTACTACTAGTTCATACTGTAATATACTACCCTGATAAGTTTCCAGCACTAAAAGGCATGCTTCAGCACTACCACCCTACCATGGAATGAACTGCTACACCCCCCCCCACTGCAGTCAGTTACTACAAGCTCATACTGTAATATACTACCCTGATAAGTATCCAGCACTAAAAGGCATGCTTCAGCACTACCGCTCTACCATGGACTGAACTGCTACACCACCCCCACTGCAGTCAGTTACTACTAGCTCATACTGTAATATACTACCCTTGATAAGTATCCAGTATTAAAAGACATGCTTCAGCACTACCGCCCTACCATGGACTGAACTGCTACACCACCCCCACTGCAGTCAGTTACTACTAGCTCATACTGTAATATACTACCCTGATAAGTATCCGGCACTAAAAGGCATGCTTCAGCACTACCGCCCTACCATGGACTGAACTGCTACACCACCCCCACTGCAGTCAGTTACTACTAGCTCATACTGTAATATAATACCCTGATAAGTATCCAGCATTAGAAGGCATGCTTCAGCACTACCGCCCTACCATGGACTGAACTGCTACACCACCCCCACTGCAGTCAGTTACTACTAGCTCATACTGTAATATACTACCCTGATAAGTATCCAGTATTAAAAGGCATGCTTCAGCACTACCGCCCTACCATGGACTGAACTGCTACACCACCCCCACTGCAGTCAGTTACTACTAGCGCATACTGTAATATACTACCCTGATAAGTATCCAGCACTAAAAGGCATGATTTAGCACTACTGCCCTACCATGGACTGAACTGCTACACCACCCCCACTGCAGTCAGTTACTACTAGCTCATACTGTAATATACTACCCTGATAAGTATCCAGCACTAAAAGGCATGCTTCAGCACTACCGCCCTACCATGGACTGAACTGCTACACCACCTCCACTGCAGTCAGTTACTACTACCTCATACTGTAATATACTACCCTGATAAGTATCCAGTACTAAAAGGCATGCTTCAGCACTACTGCTCTACCATGGACTGAACTGCTACACCACCCCCACTGCAGTCAGTTACTACTAGCTCATACTGTACTATACTACCCTGATAAGTATCCAGTATTAAAAGGCATGCTTCAGCACTACCGCCCTACCATGGACTGAACTGCTACACCACCCCCACTGCAGTCAGTTACTACTAGTTCATACTGTAATATACTACCCTGATAAGTATCCAGCACTAAAAGGCATGCTTCAGCACTACCGCCCTACCATGGACTGAACTGCTACACCTCCCCCACTGCAGTCAGTTACTACTAGCTCATACTGTAATATACTACCCTGATAAGTATCCAGTATTAAAAGGCATGCTTCAGCACTACCGCCCTACCATGGACTGAACTGCTACACCACCCCACTGCAGTCAGTTACTACTAGCTCATACTGTAATATATTACCCTGATAAGTATCCAGCACTAAAAGGCATGCTTCAGCACTACCGCCCCACCATGGACTGAACTGCTACACCACCCCCACTGCAGTCAGTTACTACTAGCTCATACTGTAATATACTACCCTGATAAGTATCCAGTACTAAAAGGCATGCTTCAGCACTACCGCCCTACCATGGACTGAACTGCTACATCACCACCACTGCACTCAGTTACTACTAGCTCATACTGTAATATACTACCTTGATAAGTATCCAGTACTAAAAGGTATGCTTCAGCACTACCGCCCTACCATGGAATGAACTGCTCCACCACCCCCACTGCAGTCAGTTACTACTAGCTCATACTGTAATATACTACCCTAATAAGTATCCAGCACTAAAAGGCATGCTTCACCACTACCGCCCTACTATGGACTGAACTGCTACACCACCCCCACTGCAGTCAGTTACTACTAGCTCATACTGTAATATACTACCCTGATAAGTATCCGGCACTAAAAGGCATGCTTCAGCACTACCGCCCTACCATGGACTGAACTGGTCCACCACCCCCACTGCAGTCAGTTACTACTAGCTCATACTGTAATATACTACCCTGATAAGTATCCGGCACTAAAAGGCATGCTTCAGCACTACCGCCCTACCATGGACTGAACTGCTACACCACCCCCACTGCAGTCAGTTACTACTAGCTCATACTGTAATATACTACCCTGATAAGTATCCAGCACTAAAAGGCATGCTTCAGTACTACCGCCCTACCATGGACTGAACTGCTACACCACCCCCACTGCAGTCAGTTACTACTAGCGCATACTGTAATATACTACCCTGATAAGTATCCAGCACTAAAAGGCATGCTTCAGCACTACCGCCCTACCATGGACTGAACTGCTACACCTCCCCCACTGCAGTCAGTTACTACTAGCTCATACTGTAATATACTACCCTGATAAGTATCCAGTATTAAAAGGCATGCTTCAGCACTACCGCCCTACCATGGACTGAACTGCTACACCATCCCCACTGCAGTCAGTTACTACTAGCTCATACTGTAATATACTACCCTGATAAGTATCCAGCACTAAAAGGCATGCTTCAGCACTACCACCCTACCATGGACTGAACTGCTACACCACCCCCACTGCAGTCAGTTACTACTAGCTCATACTGTAATATACTACCCTGATAAATATCCAACAGTAAAAGGCATGCTTCAGCACTACCGCCCTACCATGGACTGAACTGCTACACCACCCCCACTGCAATCAGTTACTACTAGCTCATACTGTAATATACTACCCTGATAAGTATCCGGCACTAAAAGGCATGCTTCAGCACTACCGCCCTACCATGGACTGAACTGCTACACCACCCCCACTGCAATCAGTTACTACTAGCTCATACTGTAATATACTACCCTGATAAGTATCCAGTACTAAAAGGCATGCTTCAGCACTACCGCCCTACCATGGAATGAACTGCTACATCACCCCCACTTTAGTCAGTTACTACTAGCTCATACTGTAATATACTACCCTGATAAGTATCCAGTACTAAAAGGCATGCTTCAGCACTACCGCCCTACCATGGACTGAACTGCTACACCACCCCCACTGCAGTCAGTTACTACTAGCTCATACTATAATATACTACCCTGATAAGTATCCAGTACTAAAAGGCATGCTTCAGCACTACCGCCCTACCATGGACTGAACTGCTACACCACCGCTACTGCAGTCAGTTACTACTAGTTCATACTGTAATATACTACCCTGATAAGTATCCAGCACTAAAAGGCATGCTTCAGCACTACCACCCTACCATGGACTGAACTGCTACACCACCCCCACTGAAGTCAGTTACTACTAGCTCATACTGTAATATACTACCCTGATAAGTATCCAGTACTAAAAGGCATGCTTCAGCACTACCGCCCTACCATGGACTGAACTGCTACATCACCCCCACTGCAGTCAGTTACTACTAGCTCATACTGTAATATACTACCCTGATAAGTATCCAGCACTAAAAGGCATGCTTCAGCACTACTGCCCTACCATGGACTGAACTGCTACACCACCCCCACTGCAGTCAGTTACTACTAGCTCATACTGTAATATACTACCCTGATAAGTATCCAATATTAAAAGGCATGCTTCAGCACTACCGCCCTACCATGGACTGAACTGCTACACCACCCCCACTGCAGTCAGTTACTACTAGCTCATACTGTAATATACTACCCTGATAAGTATCCAGTACTAAAAGGCATGCTTCAGCACTACCGCCCTACCATGGACTGAACTGCTACATCACCACCAATGCACTCAGTTACTACTAGCTCATACTGTAATATACTACCCTGATAAGTATCCAATACTAAAAGGTATGCTTCAGCACTACCGCCCTACCATGGACTGAACTGCTCCACCACCCCCACTGCAGTCAGTTACTACTAGCTCATACTGTAATATACTACCCTGATACATATCCGGCACTAAAAGGCATGCTTCAGCACTACCGCCCTACCATGGACTGAACTGCTCCACCACACCCACTGCAGTCAGTTACTACTAGCTCATACTGTAATATACTACCCTGCTAAGTATCCGGCACTAAAAGGCATGCTTCAGCACTACCGCCCTACCATGGACTGAACTGCTACACCACCCCCACTGCAGTGAGTTACTACTAGCTCATACTGTGATATACTACCCTGATAAGTATCCAGCACTAAAAGGCATGCTTCAGTACTACCGCCCTACCATGGACTGAACTGCTACACCACCCCCACTGCAGTCAGTTACTACTAGCGCATACTGTAATATACTACCCTGATAAGTATCCAGCACTAAAAGGCATGCTTCAGCACTACCGCCCTACCATGGACTGAACTGCTACACCTCCCCCACTGCAGTCAGTTACTGCTAGCTCATACTGTAATATACTACCCTGATAAGTATCCAGTATTAAAAGGCATGCTTCAGCACTACCGCCCTACCATGGCCTGAACTGCTACACCATTCCCACTGCAGTCAGTTACTACTAGCTCATACTGTAATATACTACCCTGATAAGTATCCAGTACTAAAACGCATGCTTCAGCACTACCGCCCTACCATGGACTGAACTGCTACACCACCCCCACTGCAGTCAGTTACTACTAGTTCATACTGTAATATACTACCCTGATAAGTATCCAGCACTAAAAGGCATGCTTCAGCACTACCACCCTACCATGGACTGAACTGCTACACCACCCCCACTGCAGTCAGTTACTACTAGCTCATACTGTAATATACTACCCTGATAAATATCCAACACTAAACGGCATGCTTCAGCACTACCGCCCTACCATGGACTGAACTGCTACACCACCCCCACTGAAGTCAGTTACTACTAGCTCATACTGTAATATACTACCCTGATTAGTATCCAGTACTAAAAGGCATGCTTCAGCACTACCGCCCTACCATGGAATGAACTGCTCCACCTCCCCCACTGCAGTCAGTTACTACTAGCTCATACTGTAATATACTACCCTGATAAGTATCCAGTACTAAAAGGTATGCTTCAGCACTACCGCCCTACCATGGACTGAACTGCTACACCACCCCCCACTGCAGTCAGTTACTACTAGCTCATACTATAATATACTTCCCTGATAAGTTTCCAGCACTAAAAGGCATGCTTCAGCACTACCACCCTACCATGGACTGAACTGCTACACCACCCCCACTGCAGTCAGTTACTATTAGCTCATACTGTAATATACTACCCTGATAAATATCCAACACTAAAAGGCATGCTTCAGCACTACCGCCCTACCATGGACTGAACTGCTACACCACCCCCACTGAAGTCAGTTACTACTAGCTCATACTGTAATATACTACCCTGATAAGTATCCAGTACTAAAAGTTATGCTTCAGCACTACCGCCCTAACATGGACTGAACTGCTACACCACCCCCACTGCAGTCAGTTACTACTAGCTCATACTGTAATATACTACCCTGATAAGTATCCAGTACTAAAAGGCATGCTTCAGCACTACCGCCCTACCATGGACTGAACTGCTACACCACCCTCACTGCAGTCAGTTACTACTAGTTCATACTGTAATATACTACCCTGATAAGTATCCAGCACTAGAAGGCATGCTTCAGCACTACCACCCTACCATGGACTGAACTGCTACACCACCCCCACTGCAGTCAGTTACTACTAGCTCATACTGTAATATACTACCCTGATAAATATCCAACACTAAAAGGCATGCTTCAGCACTACCGCCCTACCATGGACTGAACTGCTACACCACCCCCACTGCAGTCAGTTACTACTAGCTCATACTGTAATATACTACCCTGATAAGTATCCAGTACTAAATGGTATGTTTCAGCACTACCGCCCTACCATGGACTGAACTGCTACACCACCCCCACTGCAGTCAGTTACTACTAGCTCATACTATAATATACTACCCTGATAAGTATCCAGCACTAAAAGGCATGCTTCAGTACTACCGCCCTACCATGGACTGAACTGCTACATCACCCCCACTGCAGTCAGTTACTACTAGCTCATACTGTAATATACTACCCTGATAAGTATCCAGCACTAAAAGGCATGCTTCAACACTACCACCCTACAAAAAAGCTTCACTCTAAAGACAAACTCCCCCTCTCTGTCACTAAAACCCAAAATGCGTCAGGGGCCTCCTTAAACTCTGGAATGCCCTCTCAGTTGCTCTCTGGCTTCTTGAAAGCCAGAAGGTATTCAAAACACATCTAAGAGAACACCTGTCAAAATCCTGGCTCTGTAGCCGTACATCTCCAGGATAAGTAAAACATTGCTGTTTTATTCTTCCTCTTCTGCTATAACTGTGCTCTGTTCTACTGTGTTACCAACTACCACTCTGTCTTCAACCAGCACACCTTCTACCTATGCCTCTCTTAACTATTTTACCACTCATTTCATTTATTTCTCATAATTAAATCAACCTTTTGCTATTCACACTTTCTGAATGACTCAGTAGCCTGTATTGTGGCATATATCCTACTGCCTAGTTACTTAAATAACTATATTTTTACAGAATGCCATTAGTATAGAAGCCTTACTACTGGATGTATATTTACTATCTTATCTATTTTGCCATTGTAAAATATAGTTTCATTGCATTCTGCCTAACACTGTTGATATTGTATAACCTAAAAGCTTTTGATTGTATTGCATGTATACTACTGGTGCTTTTCTACCTTGGGACAAAGTTGAAAAGGAGCCTTTGTACCCAGACAGTCTTCCTCAGTCAACAAATATAAAATAAAATACAATAAATAAATAAAATGTAGTAAGGTTTATATTTATAAGTAACCATGGCTGGGCTGGATAAATAAGCACCAGAGGAGAAAGGCTACACCAACCTTGTTGAATAAAATGTAGAGTTTTATTACCACAGTTCCGGCTGGCACAGAAAAAAATCCAGAAGCTGTTCAGCACACAAAGTCCAAACTGTTGAAAGCACAAACACAAAGAATAGATACAGAAGCTGTTCAGCACACAAAATCCAAGACTGTTAAAAGCACAAACGCTATGTCTCCACACCTGCGTTTTCGTTTAGGACACTTCTTCAGATGCACTACAACTCATACAAAACTACATTCTATTTAAATACACTTTCAATTAATTTAATTGAATAATTAATTAATCACACCTATTTCATTCAGGTTCAACCTTACTAGACTTGCAAGATACCAAGCTTTAAAAACTCCTTGTTACTATAACAGCAAATACTAACAGATCTATTTATATTAAATAACTCTACTGATTATACTTTTAAGGTTTGATAATACATTTCCCAATGAACTACAATAATGAATATTAAAAAACATACTTAAATGGCTGGGCTTTTATTTGTGTTTCAGAGAATGGCCAAACTACATTGCACATTGACTGGAGAATAAACATTCTCTAGCAGGTTGGTAATATATAGGTAATGCCCACTGCAAAACTAGCCCGCCTTTCACAGCAGTGAAGCTTGGACAGTCAAAAAGCAAACAGTCACCATTGTTTTACGCTTGCTAAGCAGCACTTTGCTGTTTAGCATACAAGTAAAAGCAAAACTAAATTAAATAAAAAAAGAAAAGTATATGTGTGTTTGTGTGTATGTGTGTGCTTGTGGGTGTGCATGACAGAGTTAGAGAAAATAAAAGAGTGAAAGACAAGAAACAACTCTGTATTCTTCATTGAATATTAAGAGTTATTAAACTCTTAATGTCTGGCTCTATTGACAGACTTTAATCCCAAGTGATTTAACTAAAATCAATGGACAGCAGTAAGCACCAAAATCACTGACAATAAGAGGGGGGTGGGCGTTGCAAAGCCTTGAATTCTTCCTTCTTTTTTTTTTTTTTTCCCCCATTCATTTGCTCACAGGGAGATATCTGAGGATGTGTTCCCACAACAAAGTAGCAGTTAAGTGTTGCGTATGTTTTTCTATCTATATATATGGGTCTATTGATATGGTCGACATTTCAGAATGTCTAAAACCATATGGCAGAGACCATATGATCGACACTGGAAATGTCAACCATATAAAAAAAAAAAAAAAACAACAAAACCTTACCTTCACGCTCCACCCCCCCCCCCGGAACTGAAATATACCAATTCCGAGATCGCACTACAGTGTGGAAGATGGAAATCTTTCCATTCCACACTGTCTGCAGATGCCGGTTCTGCATGGTCGACATTTCGAATGTCGATCATATGGTCACGGCCATATAGTCTTCGACATTCTGAAATGTCGACCATGTGAAGAGGACCCATGTATATGTATGTGAGTCTGTCCTTCTAAGTTCCTGAATGTGTGTGCTTTTTCTACACACACATATATATATATATATATATATATATATATATATATATATATATATATATATACATATACATATATATATATATATATATATATATGTGTGTGTGTGTGTGGGCATTAAATACTTAAATAATATTTAAATAACTTATGTTTTGGATGTAAATACTTCCTCCAACAACAATTACATATACTAAAGCAAGTTTGAAACATTAGTAGAAAGAGCTATTTTACATCAAAAATAAATATATATATATATATATATATATATATATATATATATATATATATATATATAGATATATGTGTGTGTGTGTGTGTGTGTGCGTATATAGTAATAAAAAACAAATACAAATTAGTTTAACAGATAGTATATTCTCTAAATGCAATAATGCCCTCTAGGGAGAGTGTCATTGTGGAAATAACATCCTTTGAGGGGGTTAGAGGCCCTCCATCTGAGGGCGCGAGCTTCAGAACACCCCTGGGTATGCATTATTTTCACAATAACGCACAACCTGTCAAACATTATTGTTTGCATAATTCTGTTCTCTATTTAGCATCCAATGTTATGGCTGAAAAATATATACTAGCACTAGTCCACCTAATTTCTAAATATTTTGTCTTACGTAAATTTGAAGTTTCTGCAAATATCTAGCCAAATTTTCTCTAGTTAGTTAAAAACCACCTCACGTTTCCTTAAAAAGTGATCGTAGTCAGAATAAGTTCTAAGCAGTGAACAAACTAAAATGAAATAATAAAGATATGCTTCATTAGAAATCTGAGCAAAATTCTAAGCAGTGAATAAAATGAAATAATAAAGACATGCTTCATTAGAAATATGAACAAAATAGTGCTTGACACAATGAATTAGAAAAAAAAAATGTCTCAAGCTCTACAAAGGATAGTTAGAAAATCATTCAATATTACTCAGCTTTCAAAGTACCTAAAAATGTGGAGATGGAATAGAAAATTAATACCAATGGCCAATTATGTTTTGGACACTGTCTCAGGTTAGGTTTTAACAAGGAGCTGTTTCTGGCTGGGAGAGAATCATATGATAACTAATGTAACTGCATTTACAAGCACAGCACATGCATAAACCATGTCAAATGCCAACTATTGGACTACAGATTCACTGCTTATATGTAATGACTATCAGTTAATAAAAAGAATACTTGTAACTGCTAACAGTATTAATACTCCTTTAAGGGTCACCTGGCTCTTGTCATAAAGTCACTCTCATAGTTTCCAGCCTCAGAAAGCTGTAGCTATGGGAAGATAAGTGTTCCATTTTTTTAAGATGATAGCTAGCATCACATGTGCCTGTGTATCTAGGCAACAGAGGAAGGATTTACCGATGGGGGTAGTAAATTCAGCACAGACTGATCTTTATTTTCTCCAAATGTTTATTAATTCCTCTTGCTGTAAATAATTAAAACCTGATTGTTAGAGATCTTGCTTTTCCCAGGCTGTCCCAGAAAAGGCATCCGTGCCTAGTAGGTCTTGATCAATTAACAAAGAATTAAACACAGATTCTTATACAGATGGTACCACCATGTAATTAGAAGTGCTATACAATATGACGAAGCACAACAAAAATTATAACGCTTGCTATTTCCACAAAGAATTTGCAGTTATAGAAGTGTAAGTTATGAAGTTCTCACCCATGAACATTTATACTGCTAGCAACTTTTACCTACCAGAACTTAGAGTGGTTTCTTTTTAAAGCTATTGATGTAATCTGTTGAAATGTTGCCACTTGGACTGCAAACTACTTCACTGACTCATTACTGTGAACTGCTAATTAACTTTCTTTTAAGAAGTCAGTAAGGTGAAACAATGTGTGACAATGCAATATCATTTTATAAAAAAGACTATAATAGCTGCCATAACTTACTTTTTTTCTTTTGTTACAGAAATTTTAAAAGGGCATTAATAACTTTTTCAAGCATTTGTGCAGTCAGTTTGCTTTGAAAACTTGCCAAAAGTGTTCCTTCCACCTCCTAGAACCTTAAAGCTAATTATGTCTCCCTTCATTTGGATTAAAATATAGTAACCAGAGCCTTTTGCTGCTAACATTATTTTGTTTACAACGGTGCACAGCAGTAAATGCACATTATTATCATGTTTCCTAATGTAATAGCTTGTGTATCACATAAATGCCTGTCAAAAACAATGAAATACCATGCATTTAAAGCAAACATCAAGGACAGCCTGACAATGGCACTAACTCACTGATGAACATTACTTCAGGCTTTCATTATTACGCCTTAAGGTTTAATTGCAAGCTGAGTACAATAAACTAAGTAATAAGGCATGGTCAGGTGCTGTATTAAAGGCCTGCTAATTGCACTCTAATGGTGTTCTAAGGGACAAGATGTAGCAAAGTGTTACATGCCCCTAGACTGCAATTAACTAATCGTTAGCATAATCGCAGGGGGGGTATAGCTAAAAAACATTGTATTACGGTTGCAAAAGGAACTGAATTCAAATTTTACTTAATTATTGTAATTTATGAACTGTTTGGCAATCCTTATGCCATCCTTTGGTGCATCGTTAACTGAAAGTAATAAAGGCAAGCAAAGAGTTACACACACACACACACACACACACACACACACACACACACACACACACACACACACACACGCATACGTATTTGGTTTATACCTAGTCAAAAAGATAAAAAGAAGGAAAGTAACAACCATGTGAAAACATATTTTATAGAGTTAGTGATTTGGTCTGAGATATCAAATTCCATGAGATTATGTGTTTCTTCTCACAGTTATGTAGTTAAAATTATGGAATTTTACTGGAAAGTCCAGTAAATACAGTAATTTTCTTTATGCTATTTTTGTAATAACATTACTGTTATTCATAACTAGAATATGTCACATACATTGTGATTCTACAGCCAGTATCCAAACAACGTAAATAATGAAGCAACATGTAAAATCCTGGATTATAAGTAAAGTGTTGGATGATTTTTTCACTGGAAACTTCAGATATATGATAATGTGATGTACAGTTTGTCTCAAATGTAGAAATCTGCAATCCAAATGGCTCTCATATAAGTTATTCTTTATATACATCAAATCTAATCATCCATACATCTACAACCCCCTTTTCCCATTTTTGCACATGGGGTTGAATTGTAACACCAATAGTAATAATCATCTAGAACAAATGTTCACACTGCAGGGTGTTAAGCCATGCTGTGATTGCTCTTCCATACCATACACACACACACACACACACACACACACACACACACACACACACACACACACACACACACACCACATTTTGTATTTATTTATTTAACATTTGTTACTTGGGAAAGTCTGACTTGGAACGAGACGATTTTCAGCAGAGGCCTGGGGAGAAATGCTCCAGATACATGCCTTTCTAACATGGGAGGAAACCAGAGCACCCAGAGGAAACCCACACAAACGCAGGGAGGACATGCAAACTCTGCACAGAAGGCACCCACCCAAGAATTGAACCAGAGAACCTCTTGCTGTGAGGCGACAATGCTACCGCTGCACCACTGCGCAGTCACTAATTCTGTAAATTACTAACATTGCAGAGATAAACACTTAGAAGACAAAACATCCTTTGGTTTTGAATTTCACACAGTGAATTGCCAACTTAGTGACCCTCCTGACACTCAGTGGCACGTCAGCCAGTCACTTTGTCCTGCACAACAGAGTCATATTTCCAAGATGGCAGCATGCACAGATGCTGTAGCTTCATGCTGCCTGATTAGGTGCTTCTTTTTGTTATTAATGTTTTTAATATTGACTGTTAATGTTTAACAAATGTGGGTGAGCATCCACTGCAGTTGCTAGGAGCTTATGTAGATTGGCACAAACAGTACAGATAATATTTATAACACAGAAGCAGTATTGCAGGGGATTCTCAGATCTTCAGGATTTATGTTGACTCCTAGCCTCGGAAGAAGATGCAGACAGTGCAGAGAGAGGAAGCAAAAGAGGGGTAAGTGAATGGGGTTGTCAGCTAAGCTAAGATCTGCTCCATGTAAAATTCCTCTCCCTAGTGTTTTTCTTCATAGTATCATAGGATCATAGGAAGTTACTAGGCTATTGGCCCTGAGGCCCTTACAAGCCTAGCAAAGAATTTAGCCCATGTTCCAACAAGTCAGCACCTGATGCCCCTGTCCAGCAGGGACACAGGTGGAATCCCAAGGGGTGTATTTTCTGTTCCCCATTCAGTTATCCAGGTTGTGCTTATAAAGAGTTAATGAGTACTCTGTTTTATGTGGATAGGGAGTCTATTCCACAGAAACGGGAGTCTCTGGGACACAAATCTGTCCCACCAAGTCCCACTGATGTCACAGACCAGGTTGAAGTCGCTCGTGCAGGTTACTCGAGTGGAGCTTGACTTGCGGATATGCAGCAGTCCCATCAAGGCAGGGTCTGAGATTGCTTTGTCTGCCAGACAGAGGTCACCTCTGAGAAGTCGGTATGAGACTGAGCAGAGGGACATGGCTTTTAGCCTATCTGTGTATGGTAGGTGTTTGAGGCCCTGGATTCTCCTGGTGAGGAACCTCTGTGGTCCCTCCAGCTGCTGCATGTGCTTTGTGAGGCACACACCAAAAGGGGCATTGTACTCAGTAATGGGTCTTATAAGGGAAGAATACAGGGATGTTATGACCTCCTTGTCCCTGGATGAGATACCCTTATCAATGAGGTGGGCCATGTAGAAAGCTTTTTGTACAACAGCGGCAATAGGTGGTCAAAAGTCAGATTGCTATCAACCTGGGTGCCCAAGTTCCTCATGACTGATTGCATGCTTAGGATTTTGTTATTAATGTGATAATGTGTGGAGATGTCACTCACCCCAAAGGGGATGCTGATGCATTTTTTTGGCATTCAGTCTGAAGCCATGTTTCTGGCACCAGTCATTTGTTTGGGTGAGTCCCTCTTGGAGGATGTCCACATCATTAGGGGAATTGATGACAGCGCCCAGCTTGCAGTCATCTGCAAACTTGGTCAGCCATAGCCCACTGATTTTGGCCTGCACCTCAGAAAAGTATATCCCAAACAACAGAGGCCCCAAGACCGATCCCTGGGGTACATTTCTCGTTACAGGTCTACTGCTTGAGGTGGCTTCCCCTATTTTGACTAGATGGATGGGTTCCATCAGTGAGCCAGTTTGCTACCCATCTGGTAACATATGGATTGATGTCTGTTTGAGAGAGTTTATCTATTATACCCGAGTGGGGAATGTTATCGAATGCTTTGGCCAGGTCAAGATAGGCAGTGTACACCATCTTCCTCTCATCCATGGCTTTGCTGACTGTCTCAAAGAAGTCAACCAAATTTAACAGGCATGCCCTCCCCTTGATGAAACCAAACTGTGTGGGATGAAGTGTTTGGAGGTTGCCAATGTCCTTGTTAATGAGGTCCATGATAATCCATTCTATGGCCTTGCAGATCAGGCTAGTTAGGCTGATGGGTCTATAATTTCCTGGATTGGTGGATGCTCCACCTTTGTGCAAAGAGATGACAGTAGCTGTCCTCCACTTGGCTGGGATGAAACCAGTACTCAGGCTTTGGTCGACTGGGGTTCCAAATGGTGCTGGAAGTTCCTGCCTGAGTTCATGTAGGATGCAGCCTGGGATGTTATCGGGTCCCATGGAGGCTGTATTTTTTGCTTTTGAGAGGGCAGTGATAACTTGATCCCTAGAGATAAGGGGAGGGGGGAAGGTGCTGGGGATGTCATGATTTACTGATTGGGGGACAGAGGGGTGAGAATACCAGATCACTCGTCAATAAAATAGATGAGCTTTGATTGGATATTTCTACATATAAAAATACAAATAATTGTTGCCTTTTGATTTGTTCAGAAACATGGCTGAATTCTGGTAGTTGAGCTAGCGAGTTGTGCCTACCATCATATCAATTTAATGCTTGATTCTGGTAAGAAAATAGGTGGAGGACTGTATGTTTATGTTAACAATGCTTGGTGTGCTAATCTAACTGCCATCAACAAGTTATGTTCTCCAGATATGGAATATCTAATGCTAAGATGCTGACAGTTTCATCTACCAAGGCAATATACAACTGTTATTGTTATGGCAGTATATATACCACCTCACCACCTCAGGCTAATGTTACGTTAGCACTTGAGCAACTGTTTGATATTATTAGTAAACAACAGAACTTACACCCTGATGCAGTTTTTATTATTGCCTGGGATTTTAATCACGCTAATCTTTAGGATGTATTCCCCAGATTTTATCAGCATGTAAATTGTAAAACCATAGGGAAAATACCTTAGATCATGTTTATACAAATATAAAAGATGCCTATAAGGTTATACCACGTCCACACCTTGGACAGTCTGATCATCATTCTTTGTTTCTTGTTCCTGCACATAAAGCCCTTATTAACAGTATTAATCCAGCTAGTAGGACTGTTAAATTTGGCCTGAGGCTGCTATTTATCAACTTTAGGACTGTTTTGAATACATAGATTTGAACATATGTTTTCATTAGACAGACTTGGATACATACATTTAATCTGTGCTATCACATATTAATTTTTGTAGACAATGTTACTGTCAACAAAACGATTACGAATTACCTAAATGAGAAACTGTGGATGAATAGTTAAGTCAAACAGCTGCTCAGGGAAAGGGACATAACCTTTAAATTAGGAGATACCTCAGTCTGTAGAGCTGCCAGAGCTAATCTTAAGAGAGACATCAGGTCTTCAAAACGTAGGAATAAACAACGGATTGAGGAGGATTTTGATAGAAATTCAAGTTCACAGCGGATGTGGCAAGGCATCCTATTAATTATGGATTTCAAAAGGAAGAGTGATATTCAATATACATCAGTTAATAACAACACCAGTTCTTTGCACAGTTCTACAAGGACAGTAATCAGGACACTTACAGCCCCTGGTCTTGCATACATATGAAGTGCAGTGGGACTTAGCAAGATCAACATAAGAAAAGCAGTAGGTCCTGGTAATGTGAAAGGACATGTGCTCCAGGCCTGCACTGATCAACTAGCAGAGGTAGGTACACATATATTTAACCTCTCTCTTTCCTTATGTGTAGTTCCCATGTGCCTGAAGTCTACGACCATTGTGCCTGGTCCAAAAAAAACTAGGATAACTTGTTTTAATGACTATCGACCAGTCAATGTCACTCCTGTTATTGCAAAGTGTTTTGAACAACTGGTAATGACTCATATCAAAGCCTCTATTCCAGCCAACGTAGATCAACACCAGTTTGCCTGTCGGATAAACAGATCAACTGAGGACACTATTTGTGTGGCTTTGCATGCTGCCCTCTGGCACCAGGAAAAGCCTAACACATGCAGACGGACAATAGAGTTACGACTGCTGAATCCTACATAAATGCACTTTATAAACACTTACACGAGTGCATGGATCATGCTATCCCTAATAGAACCAAGATGCTATCCTCCAAAAAAAGGAAGCCGATCTGGTGGTCCCCTGCCATAAACAAACTCTACAACAGAAGAAAGAAACTGTTGCATAAAAAGAGTAAAATCCCATGACTGGAGGAATGCCCCGGTCAACCTCAGTAAGAAGCTGAGATCCCTCATAAAATCCTCCAAAGCTAGTTACGAAAACAAAATTGTCACTGACTCTAAAGACAACCACAAAGCATTCTATAGCTATGTCAAGAATCTCAATGGCAACACTCAGATCTGCTCTGAGTTACAGCACAATGGCACTAAATATACAGAACCAACTGATATTGCCAACATACTGGCAGATAGGTTCAGTGTTAACTTTACCCCCCTCTCACCCCCTAGAGGGCCCATCTCTATACCGGAAGAATGCAAAGTTCCTGTAATCACGGCTGCACAAGTAAAAAACACACTCTCCAAAGCCAAGAACACAGCATCCATGGGACATGACAATATGCCATGCTGCGTTCTACATGAACAATAGAGTGAACTGGCACCCTACCTAAGTACCATGTTCAGTCATAGCCTCACCTCGGGCTTTGTGCCCACTGAATGGCACACCGTGACGGTTATCCCACTCCACAAAGGGGGAGCCACGACGGACCCCGGGAACTACCGCCCCCATTAGCCTGATGAGCCTGGTCTGCAAGGCCATGGAATGTATCATCATGGAACTCATAAACAAAGACATTGGTAATCTCCAAACTCTGGACCCTACCCAGTTTGGATTTGTAAAAGGCAGATCATGTCTCCTAAACTTGATTGACTTCTTTGAAGCAGTCACCAAAGCCATATATCTCGCCAAGGCTTTTGACACCATCCCCCACTCTGGAATTATAGATAAGCTCACTAAACTAGGTATAAATCCCTATGTCACAAGATGGGTTGCCAACTGGCTCATGGACAGAACCCACACTTGTGAAAGTAGCAGACTCCAAATCCGACTTCAGACCAGTGACAAGTGGAGTACCACAGGGTTCAGTCCTGGGTCCTCTCCTGTTTGGTAACTACTTCTCTGAAGTACAGGCTAACACAGAAGGTCTTTGGCTTACAAAGTTTGCAGATGACTGCAAACTAGAAGCCATAATCGAAACTCCTAATGATGTGGATATACTACAAAAGGGCCTCACTGAGACAGATGCCTGGTGTCAAAGCCATGGTCTGAAGCTCAATGCCAAAAAGTGTATTGTCATCCCCTTTGGTAAAAACTCTGTACCCATGAACTACCACATAGCTGGTAGTCTACTTAACACCGAAAATATGATAAGAGACCTTGGGACACAGGCAGACAATAGTCTCTCCTTTGATAATCACATCGCCACAGTGGTCAGGAAATCCTTCTACATGGCTCACTACATCACAAAAGGTTCTCATCCATAAAAAAAGAGGTCATTCTTCCCCTCTACTCATCACTCATTAGACCCATTATAGAGTACAATGCTCCTTTTGGTATGTACCTCACAAGACATCTACAACAACTGGAAAGACCACAGAAATACCTCACAACGAGGATTACTGGCCTCAAACAGATGCCCTACGTAGACCGTCTCAAAAAACTCCAGCTTTACTTCGTCGCATATTGCCTACTCAGAGGCGATCTCTGCCTAACATACAAAGCTATGTCAAATCCAGAGCTGTTGGACATGCTCCACTTAAAGAAATCCCAATCTCTCCAAGCTACACGCTCTAGGGACCTAAACCTTATCACCACAATAAACAGAACATGCTGGAGGGATAGATTCCTGTCCCAGAGACTTCCCATACTCTGGAACAGACTACCTATTTATGTCAAACAGAGCTCCTCATTAGCACTCTTCAAGAAAAATCTTGATGATTGGATGAGAGATAGGAAATTCACAGGGATCACTTCTGTGGCTCTGCTCGACAGGGGCACATGAAAATAATTTTCTTGGGTGGCAAAAGCCAGGGTACATTTTTGGCTAGGCTTATATAGACCCTAGGGCCAATAGCCTAGTACCCTCCTATGAACCTATGAACCTATGTTAGGATGCTCTTTGCTGATTACAGCTCAGCATTTAACACCATTGTACCAAGCCAGCTGATCAGCAAACTTTATGCTCTAGGACTTGCTAACTCAGTATGCAATTGGTTATTGAACTTTCTTATTAATCGACCCAGTCTGTCAGGCTGAACAAGCACATATCTTCCATCCTTACCTTGAGTATCAGTGTGCCACAGGGCTGTGTATTAAGCTTCTTCCTCTACACACTTCTCACTCATGATTGCCAACCCATCCACAAATCAAAAATTATTGTTAAATATGTGGATAATACAACGTTATTGGGCTTATATCAAATAATGATGAAGGTGCATATAGGGAGGAGGCTCAGAACCTGAAAGCACGGTGTGACATTAATAACTTGGCCTTAAATACCAAAAAGGCTAAGGAAGTTATTTTTGAATTTCAGGACCACGAAAAAGATCAAGCACAGTTTCATAATGATTAATGCAGAGGTTGTGGAGAGAGTTTCCAGCTTTAAGTATCTGGGAGTTACCATTGCAGTGGATTTGTCCTGGGTTGATAATACCTTGCATGTAATAGGTTAAGTAAAACAATGCCTCTATTTTTTTAGGAAGCTAAGGACAGTTAACTTACCTCAGAAGCTGCTGGTTAATTTATATAGCTGCACTAAAGACTATCTTGACTATCTGTATGACAGCTTGGTATAATAGTTGCACCAAGGCTGCTAAAAAAGGTTTGCTGTGAGTCGTAAAGACAGCAGAGGTCATTATTGTCACTGAACTGCCATCACTTTAATACTTGTATAAGACTCGCTGTGTGAGAATGACTAAAAATATTATTAAGGACAGTAGTCATCCTGGAAATGCATTGTTTGAGCTCCTTCCACCGGGTAGTCACTTTAGATCAATCTGTATAAGTACAAACAGGCTAAAATAGCTTTTTTCCATATGCCATAGTTTTTGAACTCTGAATCTCCTTAATCTGAGATAATTTTTCTAAGTGAATATGTGCAATAAGTTATGTTGGTAATGTGCAATACAACAATATAATATAATACAATATATAGCATACAATATACTACATATTAACAGGTGCATTAATAATTTATGTTGCTGTACATTGGGCAATAATAATGTGTTCTGGCTATTTGATCATTTAACATTGTATATGGTGTTTTTTTCAATATTTGATATATTTAATATGAGTATTCTATTTAAACTGTTATTTTTATTTTTAAATGCACCTTTGGGGCTGTCATAAAAGTAATTTCATCGTGTTACACAATGACAATAAAGTGTTTGAACTTGAACTTGAATAAAAATACCATTATGAGTGCTAATATTTTGTCAAACATAGTACTGTAACATAAAATGGATTTACTTCAGTAGACCGAAATTCCACTTACCTGAAATTAAGATAACCAAGACAAAAAGGCCAACAGCACGAGAACACTGACATCCTGGAACACTGACTCACCACTCCAGGTAAGTAAACGCTTGGCCATTCTGTCAAACTTTGCCCTTATCCTGTGGTAGTGCGATCTTGGAGTTGATATATTTAGTTGGGACGTTGGGGAGTGCAGCCCCCCACATGGGGGGTGTAGGGGGGTGAAGCTTCCCATATTGGTGGGTTGGCTTTCGTTCAGTTTCATTTGTTTTTCAGGATGGCCAAGTGTTTACTTACCTGGAGTGGTAAGTCAGTGTTCCGGGACATCGGTGTTATGCTGTCGGCCTTTTTGTCTCTGTTATATGGGTTTCGGGTAAGTAGTATTTCTGTCTACTGAAGTAGACCCCATAAAGTGCTTGGATGACAATGACTTTAAAAATGAAAAAAAAAAAACTTTGGTTCCAAGTACTGGTTTATCAGCAGACTTGAAGCCTAAATACAGAAAATGTAAACATTTTCTCTGTACACACTATCAAGTTTTTCATCTCTAACAAATTTATTAGATTTTCTCAAAAAGTTATTGTTATAGACATTAAAAGATAAAGGTATGATTTCCTAAACCAAGTAAGGATTGTGTTTTTAATTTGTTTATTAATAACATTTTGAACTTAGACTTCTCTATATATATTCTCCCTTGTGTCTTTCCTAGTCATCTTCTACTTATGACATACACACAAATACATATATCCACTCCGTGAAACACACACACACACACACACACACACACACACACACACACACACACACACACACACAGATATGTTTCCTTCAGTCTACTTTATGGCGTTTGTTGAGACCGGTGATGTATCCTCACATATTGAATAAAGGATCACCATCTGCTACTGCCTCCTTCTTGCTTAATTCAAAGCCCTGTGAGCACAGACCCCTTCATTAACAGCCTCACTGTATATTGTGCTATAAACATCATTGTGTTTTGTTGACCCCTGACACTACCTTTCCTAAAATACATGTGATTCTAGCTCTTTGGCTATTTTATCCAGTAATCATTCTACTTTGTGCACCAGTGTTGTTTCTACTGATTCTGGAAAGCTGCATGCCCCCCCCCCCCATCTACTATTGTGTACTGTAGAGTCACAAGTAGTAGGACTACTGCCAAGTAAATGATCCAATCAATGAAAGCAAAAGGAATTAATGGCATGTATGCCAAGAGTCTGATCAGTCCTGAGCATGTAAGGTCTATATTAAGAGAACTTTTTTTATTTCATGCTCTGCCCCGTCCTTTGTGCCCGACACACAGGAACATTGGCACTAAAGTACCATTACAGAAAGCTGCTTCCATTTGCTTACTCACTCATTACCTGCCTGAGATCTTCATTTTCTACGACTGGCATGGTACAGGTTCATGGACAGAATTGTTATTTTCAGCACTTCAGCATGGTGCATGTGGTGACCAACTCAAGATGTTCCACTTCCATCATTATAGGAAAAAATACATTGCAGAGGAACACACACACACACACACACACACACACACACACACACACACACACACACACACACACAAATAATATTTAAATACAAATAATTTTAAGTCTTTTTTACTTTTGTGTATTAATGCTGCCCTCACTTTCCTAGCCCATTTTATGGATCTCAGACTCCTTTGTGGTACCTCATGGTTCTGTCTGTGGTCTCCCTTTTAAGAATCTGATGCTCCTTCCTGGTACCACATGGTACTGTCCATCATCTCCTTTTTAAGAATCTCAGGCTCCTTCCTGGTACCACATGGTACTGTCCATCATCTCCCTTTTAAGAATCTGATGCCCCTTCCTGGTACCACATGGTACTGTCCATCATCTCCTTTTTAAGAATCTCAGGCTCCTTCCTGGTACCACATGGTTCTTTCCATGGTCTTCTTGTTCTCTTCCCTGCTGTCATCCATGAAGTTTGTAGCATTATTAGGGAACTATTCAAATGCTGACTTAGTGCTCTTACTAGATGCCTTTAAAACTGACATGGTATCTGGTCTAAAGTTTGCCCTCCAACCATGTTTAATATGAGACATCAGGGAGAAAGCTCTTTCATAACCTACAGTAACAGCAGATGAAAATAAATGTGGGTTGGGAGGATGGTGTAATGGTTAAGGTGTTTGCCTTACAAACACAACATACAGAGTTTGAATCTCACAGGGGATAATTGGCTAAGCTTAAAATGGCTCGCAAGGGCAGTTAGCTTAGTACTAATCTATGAACCTATGTTTAAACGTACAAGAATTTGTTTTCATTCCTCTGCTTCTTCGAAAGAATTATGTTCCTCACTTCAATATCTAAAAGAGGGATAGTAAAACATATACATCTTCTTTGCATATGGCTTGAGCTCTGCCCATTGCATTTTCTGTTCCAGTAAAGTAATATAGTAAGAAAACAATGGTCTTACTTTTGGCTTCTCCATAATCTCACTTAGTCTATTGCAGAGAAATATTTCAAATCCAGCTATCAGGTTGAATAGTCCCATTTCTATAATTACAGTCACTTATATTTGGGGAAGTATATTTCTGACCAATTTATAGTGGAATATAGTACTTTAACTACATTATGTTGCTCTTGACCATAACTACATTATCAACATGCATCTGGTTTAGGCTGCATCTTTCAGGAGTGCCAAAGTGAAGTGAGCAGCTCTGCAATGTTGCATGCCACACACCACTTTGATTACAGTATCAAGACAAGGAACAAAGCCTCACTGAGACTTACAAGTAAGTTTTGCTTGTAACAAAACTACTAATGCAGTATCGTTGTCAGCCTGTCCTTAACTGCTGTGCACTATATAAGAGATATATGTTCTAGCCCTGTTGTATAGAAGCATGAAACCCTCCCTACCAACCAAGTTTGATTACCGGCTCAGGTTCTGGAAAGGCCTGCGCAGGGATGATGGCAGTGAGTGCCCGATGCTGTCTCAAGCATCCTGGAAGGAGAGTGGCAGAATGGCCTGCTGCACTGCTGACCCTAACAGGACTATTGTAGCATTGCAACAGCATGCACTGCTGACCTCAACAGGACTGATGTAGCATTGCAACAGCATGCACTGCTGACCCCCAACAGGACTGGTGTAGCAAGCAAATAAGTTAGTAAGGCAGAGGTAGGAGAGTCGCCTCAGGGATTATGTGGGGGCAAAAACAGAAGATGGTTAGCACTTTTGGTGATTTTACCTGCCTTAGCATTATAGTTGCATTGAATCTTCTGTCCCCTCTACAATTTGCTGACACATCTTCCAGGTGTTGGCTTCTGTAAGTCATGCTTCTCTCAGTCTTACATAACTGCCCTCTGCCTACCCCCCAAAAAAAACATATAACTATCTTATTTGTGCCTTTAGTCTGGGATTTTCACATCGGTTTCACCTGAATTTATTAAACGTAATTGCATATTTCTGCATCTTCACCATCAGTATGTTTAGGTGCCATAAATTTAGTTCTGAGGATGATCTTTTTTAAATATATGGATATTTTATTTATTTTATTTTATTTTACATTTGTTGACCGGGCTAGTCCAACTGGATATATATCCGTTTTCAGTAGAGGCCCGGGGAGAAAAGCTCCATCAGTTGTACACTTTTACAAAAAGGCATAAATGGTTACATAAGAAAGATAGCAAGTAAAAACAATAATATAATCAGATAAAAAATACATTGGCATTGGCATATACATCAACTTCTCTTCAGTATTACTTTCATGTTTACTTTTTTATCAAAATGAATAATTCTTGTGATTTAACCATAGAAACCAGTGCATGCAACTCATAGGCAAACATATAATGTTTTTTTTTTCTTGTTTAGCATTACAGCAGATTTTAGACTCACTGACATCCCAATCAGTTTAACTTATATCATCTTTTAAATCTGTAAAGGTACGTACTTTTTTAGCAAAATTAAACTATTGCTTTAAAAATGGGTTTCCATTTGTTCATACTATATTTTCTTCAAATTTTGAACAATTGTTATTAACCATTGATATATAGCAAGTGTCAGGCTATGGGGAATAAATGCTCTTTGTGGATATTTTGATGCCTCCAGAAATTCTAAATTTGCTTTCGTAAAGGAGGAAAAAACTTCCTTTAAAACATTAAGTTTAACTGATTTATCATATAGTTTGTACCACATGTCACAATATTAAATTCACCATGGTAAAATAATACTCAGGATTATGTTTCAAGATGTCTCGAGTGTTTGGTCTTTTTCTTGTTAAAGAGATGGCTCAGGTTGAAGAGGAAGCATTCAGCATGTCACAAAGGGCTTACAGATTAGGCTGACTGAGTCAGAGCCTGACTCTGAGCCACATAACAGACTGAAAGGTTATTTAAAAATGAAAATCTAGCTCCACCAATGATTGCAGAAAATGTACTGCAGTCAGACAATTTGCTGCAAAACAGCTAGCGGCAGGTGAAAAATGGCATCCTGCGGCCATCTCTGTGGTGAAGGTTGATAAAGCCATGACCGTAACAGAGACAGGGATCAATCACTAGCACAGGCACTGGAGCAGCACCTGAGGATAATGAGAGCGAGTGTCCAAAGCCAGCTAGTCCATCCTGGAGTTTAGGAGTGGCTGCCTAACCTACAGAGGCTAGCAGAATACATCATGAACCCTGGCTTAGTCATATGCTAATTCTGTGCATTATAACTATGGTACCATATTTGTGGAAGCACCCATGCATAAAATGGGCCCAGCACTGCAATTCCAATTTCAGTAGGGCATGTGACAGGGCAGGCATGGGTAGAGAAAAAAATTAAGTGACAGGAGCATCACTTACTGTAACAAAAATTAATTTTTGGTAGGCAGTGGAGAAAGAAAAATAACCAAAGCAAAAAAAAAAAAATCATTCATCAGGTTCCAACAATGGGAGAAGAAAATGAGTGGTCAGTGGTTAGGTGACCATCATTGCCACCACCAAATACTGTTTCAGTTGTTCAAATAAAGTTGTAATTAGAGTTCACATTTTAATAAAAAGAGTCTTGTTGTCCACTTCTTCTTTGGGAAACATTTTTCTGGGGTGCCACAAAATATTATGTAGGGAGGAGCATTCGAGTTTGTAGTATTGACCTAATCTACTCTATGGCGCTTCACCATCAGTAACATGAAAACTTTGACTGGACTAGATGCCATGGAAAAATAAAGTAATATTTATTAAGTCTGGGCAAACAGAAAACACTCTCTGCTGTGCTGCACAGTGGTTTTAACTCACAAATTAGTAAGTCCTGTCAGGAAAGATGTTTTCACCAGGAGAAAAGAATATGACACTAGTTGCACAACAGTCTGATGTATCCTTACTAGAATTAGCACAGTTCCATGTAAAAGAAAAGCCTACTTATATTTTTGTATAGGCACGTAAAAGGAAGACAATGTAGTTTACTGATAAGATTATTAATGAAAAAGTGCATATTGCAATGGGAAGAAATAAAGAACTATTTGAGGGGAAATGGGTAGTGAGACCTGAAGGATATACACCACAAATAAGATACCATACAAATAACAAAGACTGGAACAAAGCAAGAAGGGTCAGTATTCACAGCCAAGTCTAGAAATATGCAGCACACTCTCATGCTGAAATCAAGAAAGATTCATAGAAGCACATTGTGCCACAGGGCAATAAGGTAAAAGGTTCATAAAACAGGTTTGCAAATGACTTTATAATGACATATCAGAGCTGTAATCAGGGTTGGGTAAAAAGGGTGACTGTCCTGGGTACAAGCTGTTGGGGGATATGATCAGCAGGTGCTGATGGTGCAGGAGTGCATGAGGATGTCATGGCTTCATAAATGAATGCTGGTACTGTATTTATGATCACAGCTGAAACTGTCAGTGAATGAATCTGTGCTAAAAAATGGCTGCATCTTACAGCTGTAGGAAGTTACAGAGGGGCATTTTGTTTTTGGTCGTCAAGTTCAGTATTGCTTTTTTTTTTTTTTTTTTCTGCTCGTCATCTTTGAGATGATGGAATGATCTCAGCCTGGGGAGCTACACAGGGTGCCAGATAACCAATCTACAGTCCTGTAACATGTAAACAGTGAAGAAGCATAGTCTAATGTGTGCATAATGGCATGCAAATGAGGCTGTGTGTAAGGTCTGATACTATGCATGCTGATGCATCTCAGTATAAAAGTGAAATGCGCACCAACATTTTCTGAGTTGTATTTGGTAGTTATGCTTGGAGTATCACTGGCTGTCATACAGCAGCATCATATGAGTACTGCTGGCTTGGAGCATCACTGGCTGTCATACAACAGCATCTTATGCATACTGCTGGCTTGGAGGATCACTGGCTGTCATACAGCAGCATCTTATGAGTACTGTTGGCTTCGAGCATCACTGGCTGTCATACAGCAGCATCTTATGAGTACTGCTGGCTTGGAGCATCACTGGCTGTCATACAGCAGCATCTTATGTGTAATGCTGGCTTGGAGCATCACTGGCTGCCATACAGCAGCATCTTATGAGTACTGCTGGCTTGGAGCATCACTGGCTGTCATACAGCAACATCTTATGAGTACTGCTGGCTTGGAGCATCACTGGCTGTCAAACAGCAGCATCTTATGAGTAATGCTGGCTTGGAGCATCACTGGCTCTCGTACATCAGCATCGTATGAGTACTGCTGGCTTGGAGCATCACTGGCTGTCATACAGCAGCATCTTATGAGTACTGCTGGCTTGGAGCATCACTGGCTCTCATACAGCAGCATCTTATGAGTACTGCTGGCTTGGAGCATTGCTGGCTGTCATACACCAGCATCTTATGAGTACTTCTGGCTTGAAGCATTGCTGGCTGTCATACAGCAGCATCTGAGGAGTACTACTGGCTTGGAGCATTTATGGCTACAGTGAAGGATGTACAGGTTAAATATTACATCACACTAGCGGAAGCATCTGTATCAACTGTGCTGCTTTTGAGGGAACAGAGCCATAATACTGGTAGTGGTTAAGCTGTGTGATCCATATATTGGAACAGGAGGAATGCATGGACTTCCCACACCAGCAGATACCAAGGTATGCATAACTTTTATCACTCTAGCTACAGGGACTATCCAGGGATGCACAGGGGACACATTGGCTGTATCAGTGACATCAGCTTGTAGAATACTCTACAAGTTCCTTATTAAACTGTTGGCACATGTAAATGTGTACATCTGCTTCCTAAGCATGGTAGATGTGTGTATATGTGTTTTGTGTGTGTGTGTGGGGGGGGGGGGGGTGCTGATGAAATCTCAGTCCTGCTTGTCAGGTTTGTCAGATGGGCAGTGCAGTATGTCCTTGCCACAGCCTGTAAGCTGTTTGTAGTAAACTGTATCTACATAGTATGATCTTGAGCAAGTGGGTAGCCCAGCCATCATTACTGATACCCTCTACACCCACAACAGCAGCACAACATTTCAACCTCCAACAAAATATCTTTCATGAATCACACTAATGATGACAGACACTGACCAGTGGTTACAACACACCTCCAGATGGTATTGTGCACAGTATACAACAGTGTAGGCAAAGCAGTAACATCTCGCCCCCTTTTATAGGCCACGACACTTACACTGTATATGCTGTCACACATAATATGAGGCATGCAGTATTCTGAATCGACTATGCTAGGCAGTGAGTGGTTGAGTCGCACTATGTATCAGACGCTTCTACATGTATCATGCAGGAAATATGGTGGGGAGGGTCACAGCTACAATCAATTCAACAGGTGTCTAGGGATATGTGGCCACATAGCTGCCTTCACAACCAGGAGATATGGGACTCCTGGTCAATGAAGGCAGAGACACGAGTCACGGAGGGCAACATAGTCATCTTCTTTGCTGACTAGATGGGGGAGCCATGATCCCCTGTGATGTAACCACTTCATCTTCTTGGTAGGTCATATGAGAGGCATTACTGGCCCATGCTGCATAGACCCTACGACAGACAGCTAGACATAGATAGCTAAGAGAACCCCCCCCCCACAGGAAACAGACAAAGTGAAAAAGAACTTGTAGCGGAAGTGCAAATGAGGTGCCCTGTCCTAGGTAGCACTGCATTATGGTCGTCCCCTGGAATCAGAGATAAGGTAACACCCTGACTTGGCAGGTACAGACTGTGCTCCTTGCAATAGTCCTGCTAGACAGCCACCACAGATTCACACATGCCCTTGGCCACTGGTAAAAGTAGGATATAGGATGTCGATTGTGGCATGGGTTAACATCCACACAGAGGTGGCTATGGATGTATATTGTGCTAACACAGGCGTTTATTCATGGCATCTTCCCTGACTCCACTGCCTCCCAGTGACTTTGGCGGTGCTGCCTAGCATTCCTCAGATCAGCCTGGGTGGTACCTGTGACACTCTATGCTGCAGTGCTAAGACGTGCTAGTTGCAATTCAAAATCCCATGTAGGACATGATTCTCAGGCTACATTTTGTGTAGCTGTATATTTACAACAATGACTGCTAACATTAAGGCCCCATGGACAGCAACTGCCTGATATGTTAAAGAGAGATGAATAATAACTGTTTGACTTACACTGCCAGTTCAGGGAGTGACTGTTGAGAGTGCAGGTCCTTTCGGTAAAATGAATACCTGGCATGACCTGGCAGATCAGCCAACCATGGCAACCAGCATCCATTGTACCTGCCAGCAGTGCAGACACGCTTTGCTTAAAATCCTTAGGAATGGGAAACAGAGATGAGGCAGAAATGCCCCTAATTGTATACTAAGTTTTTGCAATTTGTACTGTGTGTGACATACTGCTGTAAATAGCCTGCTTTTTTCTGTTCCAAATAAGACTTATTTCTTCTGACAGATCTTAAGACATACCATATTGGTTACTGTGCATGATTGTCTGTAGGTTGGGCATGCTGTTATTAGCAGGTGTACTGCTGTGGCACTGTGTTGTTTTGTGGGTCAGGGTACCCCTAGGGGCCACCATTTCATGCTTCTGCTTCATTCCATATACCTGCAGTGCTCCATTGTACCTGGTACTGTAGATCTGTGTCTTAGTTGTGGCAACACAACTTGTTTCTACTAGATTGCACATCCATATAGCAGTGTAATATCTATCTAGGGCTTTAGGCTCCATCTTCAGCTTACTCACATGTATTTGTGGATTTGCACTGTAATCTGGTTCTCAGTCACAGTTATATGTGATATGCATATCCCTACTGTCTTTCATCATGGGTAGAATAAGATGAGAAAACTGCTGGCTACTGCATGAGGTAGTAAAGACTAAAGATACAGTGGAGTTAATGGGACCCTATTTCTACATCTGTACTATGCACATCTGTACTATGTATGGTGTACCAGTTACAGATCCTTCTCACTAATGGCACCTTTCCGTTTGAGTATCCCTACTGCAGGTTGCGATAGTCCATCTATGCCATGGGTATGCTATTCATCGCCTGCTGCTGCTCTAGCTAGGTCTTCAGCCGAGGCATGTGTGTATGAGGTATTTCCTAACTGGTAGGTTTCTGGCAATGGCACACTGGGAACCACAGACATCAACTACTCTTGCAGTAGACACCAGACTTGCCGCACTGACTGGTTAATTCCATCAGGCCACCAGAGGTAGGTGTGGCCCAAGACACTGGCTTCCCAGATCCAGGACCTCCATCTACCGAGTACTAGTAATGTCTCCCTGGGACAGTTAGCAGCCGACATGCTGCCTGTATCCCATGGTCTCTCCAGCCATTTGTCTGCCCTCTATTTGTCTCTGTCTATTCCATGTGTTCTCATTGGGTATGCCCATCCACTCCTGTTCATCTCTGCTGTCTCATGTGTGCTTGTGTTTATGCACTGTCTATCCTCCCTCTTGTTCCTTCCCATTTAGTTCTTTCACCACACTACTCCTCTCTTTCTTTTTCTTTTTCTTTCACTATACAAAGAAATGGAGGGCCTTCCCCATAAAAACTGCCCTATTTTTCCTGACTGTTTTCCTGCTGAATGTTTCTCTGCTTGCTATACCCTTTTTCCTACTTTTCTATACTCCTCTATACACCCTTTTCATGGAACCAGTAACATATCCAGCTTTCTGGGCATTCCAACTGGTCTTTCACAATTGCTGTGAGGCATATGGCAGCAGGTTGTCACTGCCAGCAGTTGCTTACATCACAGCCATAATGAGCGTGGGAAGAACTAGATGTTTACCACAGGTACAAGCTGTTACTGGGTGCTATCATAAATTGCTAATGGGGTATGAGTGTAATATCAGCATTCATTTAAGAAGCAGCAGCTGATATTGTGGTTTCTTAAATGATTGCATTTAATAGCTTAAGGTTATGCAGTTACTAACACAGTAAGTTACAGTAGAATAGTATTTTAGTGACTGTATTAGGGAACTTGCATAAGCTCATTGCTGTTCAGTTAATTTTTTTGGTCTTCAGCTTTGGGGGATACCTCTTTTATTGTCCTCAGCTCAGGGTGAAGGGGAGACAGTTCTGGGGGCTATTCATGACACCAGATAAACTAGCTACAACTCTGGCTCCCAGTACATGCTGTAACTCTCATATACCTTCTTGTGACTTTCAGGCAATGAGGTACAAGACTGCCCCCTTTCCATTTTTTGTATGCTCTTAACTATACCTACTTCACTTATAACATTTCCTTTCCAGCCCATCCAAATCCCTGAAGCACAGCTATCTGCCTACTAGTGCAATGTGTCCTTGCTTATTCATTCATATCTACTTTGCACTGAAGTGTATTCTTTCTGTGGTAAAAGCTGTCTACTATGTTAAAGATATCTCAATGAATCCCAGCCAAGGTATACCACAAAACTATAGAAATAGAAACTCACAGCCCAGAAATGGAAACTCATGGCTCACAAAGATTTAGTGAAACAAAAGAAAGGTATGTTGAGAATAAACCACAATACTCAGAATGTTCCGGAAGCATTGGAATATGTGTGGGGATGTATGCGCTTTAGTACATAATAAACTAGTGGTCAGTTGTAACAAGATGTCGGAATGAAACAGGAAGGGGTTGACATAATACAGACCAAGACATAAATGCTATAATTCAAAGCGGAAAGAAATGATGAAACTGGAGCTGTTCAAGAAATAAGGAGAAACTATACTTTTGGATGCAGATCCCTAAGGAGAATAACAATAACCATGCAAAATATTATATTCATAAAGTAACAGAAAGTATTTTAAGAACTAAACCAATTTGGGAATGGAAAAAGGAAATTTCCTATAGGAATGACTACAATTAGGGGTACTGAGAATAGGCAACAGAGGGCTTGAATTTACTGGAGAAATCTGGCAAAGGAACCAAGGTATTGAGACCAAATAATTAGAGGGAAAGGTAATAGAATGAAAACAGGCCAAGAATACATTTAGACTGCAGGATAGAGGCTGTCTTCCCTAACAAGGATTGATATCAGAGTATAGGCAAAGAGAAGGGAATATGGGATCCTAAGTGACAGACAAGCACTAGTAAAGTTTTTAATTGAATCTAGAACAGAAGCTGCTGTTAAAAAAGGAATAATTAGTAGGGCACATAAAATATTGCATGATAACTATAGGAATCAATCAGGAGGTCAGAAAGGATTGAAAAGAGAGATTGGATAAGCAATTCACAACTAAAAAAATGGGACAATATATGTATGGATCCCAAACAAAAAACAAAGTCTAATTTAGGAGTTTTGCTTAGATGTGCTTGCGTAGGTACTTTTATACCCCAAGCAGACTCCAGAGAATTTTTCCTCAGGTAGATTGCAAATGTTGGAGGTGTTATGGGGAAAAAAGAGGTAATTGGGAACATATTTTTGAGAATGTAATGAGTTGGCAGACTTTAAAAATTCCCTGCAGACTACTCTGAAAGAAATACTGGGGAGGCAAATTGGTGTAACTAAGGGAATTACTTTTTTGAGCTGTGATAGAAGATCTGAATTGCCTAGACATAGGCTGGATTTAATTCTGATGGCTACCGAAAAAGCAATTACTAGAAAATGGAAATCATATTCAAACCAACCATATTAGAGGTAGTGAATATAGTAACAGAGATAAAAGAACTGGAAACAGGATATTTAGAAAAGGGTAGGAGCAAATTACATGGGGAAAAAAAGATTTGTGGGAACAATGCATGCAAAATAATATTTTGGAGGAGGAATGAGGTTTAAGAGAATGCAGGAATTGCATGAGCTATGTAATGTTCGATTGACAATGGCTGTATAGAAAATGATATGTGATGTATAACGTTTGCAACTGAAAACATGTCAATATAGATTGTTTTCATTTCTATGAATGTAAGATTGCCTATGGCTCAAGTGATAATTCAGTAAAGATGATTTTTGTTTAAAAAATGTAAAGAACATGTTAGGGCCTACATGTTAAAATCTGGAGAAGATATAATATATGGAACAAATCTTAGAATCTAGTTGACTACCTAGTTCACAGATATAGTTTATTAAAAATTCCCTTCTCCAGTGGACAGCAATATTTACAAATAAAAACTCCAGACTTTTCTGCATGGTGCAAATTCTCCTTTGCTACCCAAATCCATGTTATTGTAAATCAAGGCTGCAATAAATACAACAATCCTGGTGTGAAAGGTTGTTTCAGATCAGCAGTCTTTTTGCAGCTTTGACTAAAGATGGAACATCATATCTAGGTAGTTATAGGTCTTTGGATAAACTTAAATGTAGTATAAACCAGATAGTAAAAAATAATGAAATACAAATGAAAACCTTTTAAAAAAGAAAAGTATGGACAATGAATAGTGGTATAGTGAATGGGCTAATTTAGGCAAAATAGGAAAAAAGAATTACAGATATAGTATATTTCCTTCACACTTAACATCTTTAGTTTCTTCCATAGCATCTTTTTTTCACAGACAGATCTGGATCCAGGGCTAGATGACCTGGGCAGTTTCTTAGGGCCCAGTACTATTTGGGGGGCCCATCATGGCTTATAAAATGCTGCTCTAATGCTGTTTAAAATAAGAGGTAAAGATTTTGCTTTCATTTTAAGAAAAAAAAGTGGTAGTATAACGAAAATGCCAAAGTGCCAGCAGGAGATTTGAGTAACAGCTTGCAGACTGAGCCCTAGCATCAGCTCATTCTGTGCACCCGAAGCATGAGATTTAAGTTTATGTAGAGTGCAGTCAGCCAGAACAGAATAAGTGTTTGAGTGTGAGAGATTAAGTTAGGATTATAGTAGCTCAAGCCATCAGCAGCCAGAAATCAGCCAAAAGTGAGGTGTGTGTGCAAATTTGTGGAATTCAGTTGTGTGTGGGAGGTCAGCATGGGATGAGTGTACATCTAGAGTGTGAAAGGTTTGAAGTTGAAGTTTGTAGCCAGAACTCTGAACCTTAACTATTGGGAGGTAAGAGTTTTAATCCTCCACACCAACTGCCAAGTCTCTCTCTTTGTCTATCACAGAGTTTCATAGTTTTGTGGTTTATAGTCAGAGGTACAAAAGGTAGCACATTCACCTTTAGTGAAGAAGGTTGTGAGTTTTATTCTTACATCAAGTAGATCAATTGCTGACATTGCTATGCAGCATAATGGGGTGTTGCAGTTCTGAATATGTAAGTTATCCTTTGGATGAGATATTAAACCAAATCCCATCTTCTTGCTTTGATGGTAGCTCAGGTGGATGTAAATGATCCCATATCACCTATAAAAAAGAGTAGGGGGTCCTTTAACTAACACAACATAAACAAAACATTATTTACAAATACATTTCTACACATCCCTATATACCATCATCACTATTATTCTTCTATAATTGCACCAATCTCATTTTTCATAATATATTAGCCAAAATCCGTTTCCCATTAAACAAAATTTCATTCAGTCTTTCATTCCAAATAATCTATATTACATAAAATAAAAGCTTAGTTACCCTTCTCATATATTCATTCTTATTGTTTCTTATTGTTTTTGCAATATCCATAAATAATCATATTCATAGCTATATTGTTTGCATAATTAATATTCTCAAAAAAAATCTTTACATAATTTTCCCATATTTTAACCATTCTTTTACATTTCAAAAAATATGCACTGTTGTCTCTTCTTCCACACAAAATAAATACACTCTTTCAACTTTCTTTTTTTATGGCATAGCCCCCTTCCTAGTATCTCATTTATTATCAGTCTCCACAAGAAATCCTGACACTCTATAATATTAGTACACTACTTTTTCCTTACTTTAATGGCTTTTATCACTTCTACTGTTAAATGTTCCCATGGATTTACATAGTAATATTGTTGCATCACTTTCATCACATTATTATACCACATACTTCTATTCTTCTCTATATCATCAATTTGGTAAGCATTTGAAATGTTGGTGCCCACTAGAAAGAGTCCCAAAACATGGAGACTGAATGGCTGAAAGATCAGATTTGTATATGCCAATTCTGATATGCCATTTCTTGGAATATTCCCTTTTCTCCAAGGTATAACAATCTCAGAGTTGGTATATATAACTTTGAGAAGTGCAGGGGGGCTTGCTCCCCCACCACAAAAAGAAGTTTTAAGGAGAAGAGTGATTTTTTTTTTTGGCTTTTCATCACTCGGCATTTAGAGTGCCAACATTTCAAGAGGTAGTAGCATATCAGTTTTCATTTTCTATATTAGTATTTTCCTTGATAATTTTTAATTTCTTAATTTATATAATGTTTATCTTTATTTCTTATTCTCATCATCTCCCAATTTTTTGTACTTAAACATTTTCACTATTAATTTCTTATTCTCTTCATTTACCCACTTTAATTCTCTATACAAGTTTAAAGAAGCAGAATAAACAAAACTGAATTTAATAACCCCAATCCCCCTTCATCTTTACTTCTATATGACACACATTTTTTCACTGGTTTAACCCTGAACCTCAAATGAAAGAAAACACTAATTGCACAATTTAATTTTCATATTTTTGGTATCATATAAACACTTCACAAACATGCTATTTTCCACATTAAAACAGAAATCACAATATAAACCTTTTTCTTGAATGCTAATCTATAAGTTCTTCATGAGACATATTTCTTACTTTTATTTTATCAAACCCTCCCATTGCTTCATAACTACATAATTTTCCCAAAATTTATCCCTAACAAAAATACTTCATTCATTGAAAAATACACCCCTCTAATTTTTACATTAACCAACCCTTACTTTGATCTTTATTCAGGGTCATTCCCATTTCCTTTAAACATCCATTCAGACAAACCAATATGTTCCTCATCCATATTTTATTTTATTCTTTGCAACCACAAGTATGTCATCTGCATATATCAAAACTACTGGTATCACTACCTCATTTTGCATCACACATCTAACATCTTTCATTTTAAAAGCTACTTCAGTCTCTATTACATTCATTACTAATACAAACAATATACCACTCATGGGACATCCTTGTCTTATACTATATTTTTTACTCAGATTCCCATTCACTGACACTGTCACTCTAGTATTTTGATAGGCTGACATGCACACTCTCCTAATTCTAATGCCTATTCCATACTTTTCCATAACATCCCACAAAGCATCATGTCCTACTGCATCAAATGCCTTACTAATATCACCTACCATAAGTTTCACATCTTCCCTTTTACTTATAATATCCACAGTTTCTCAAAAAAAAAAATAAATAATTCCTGACATCCCTTCCTTTTTATACCATATATACTTTCTTTCACAATGTCCGTCATCCTTCCATCAATTTTTCCCTTTGTATTATTCTCATAAAATGTATAATCTGTATTATTTAATGTGATGAGTGTCTATTTTTTATTTTATCCTTTTCATCTTTCTTCCATATAAATTTTAATATCCCACTATATAACTCTTCATAAACAAACCTTTTTTCAATCATTATTCAAAACATTTACAGACACTTTATTTGCCAATCCCTTAATTTCCTCTACATTTCATACCATCTGGACCTGATACTGAATCTGCATTTGCTTTCCTAAGTACTTCATCTAATTCACTAATAGTAATTTATTTTTCAAATTCTTCCTTAAATTGTTCTTAATTTTGCATTACTTTACATTCTCTCTTATTTTCTTTCTTTTTACTCTTACACATATTTTATATGCCATACTACAATACACATAATTTACTATTGTGTTATTTTTACCTCTCCGTTTATATTTTTAATTTCCCTCATTATACTAATATCCTTTTTTACTATTTTACCCAAATATGCAGACTACTCCTCCCTTGTAAATAATATCTCTGCTTAAGCAGTAATGTCTTATTTTTTTCTCAATTTCTTTTATATATTTCCTTTTCTATATCAATACTCTCTTGTATTTATCTCTAAATTCTCCAATACATTTCTCTACATCTTTCCATACTTCCTTTTTCTTCCTTTCTTACGTCATCCCACCATTGAAAAACAAGCACTTTTTATACTTCTTTTTAAATTCAATCCACCATTTAGACTAGTTTTTATAAAAGTACTTCATGGTTATATGATCTCTCCATAACTGCAATGCTTCCCAGCCTCCCATTTCATTTATAATTTATTCTCTTTATTCCCTTTCCTGTTTTAATATACTCCCTTTCTTCCATCACCTCTATCCACATTGCTAAATGATCCAAAACCCTGTTGCTATTGGATCACCATCTGCTACAACCAAACCTTCTGAGAGTACAAAGTAATCAATTTCAAATCCAATTGCTCTTCCTCTATAAGTCCATTGACTTTTATTCCCCACAGCTATCATACCACATTTTACCACTTGGATTCTTTAACATCTTTCCATTTCTTTTTACATTTCCCCTTCAATCACAATTACATTTCCCTGCAATAATAAGTTTCATGTTAACCACCACATAATCTGATATTTGATTATACAGATTATCTCTTTTTTGGCATTTGTATATGCATATAATGCTATAATTCTATAAACATATTCTCTCCACCTCAAATCCAGAATAATTAACCTTTCTATCTTTGCCAAGATTGTATCTAATATTTTTACTTTTTTTTACACAATATAGCTCTCCAGAACAACAGTCAATTCCTAAATTCCATACTATTTTCCATCACACATTTATTTTTTCTGTTTACAATCTTTCTTCACTTGTCAGGAATCTTACATCTTCTGTAAGAATAATATCTACATCACATTTACCATACCATTCCAATACCCCTCTCTTTCTTAAAGTATTATTAATACTATTCACATTTACTGAACGTACTCTAAAATAATCACACACTCTAAAATAATCACTTTTCCTTCTTTTTAATAAGTGAAGTATTTTACATTTTTATTTTCTTGTTTTTTTTTTTATTCTTTTCCCAGCTAAATATTTTTATGTATAACTATTCCTTGAATCAGAATCAGAATCAGATTTTCACTATTTTCATTAATTAAAACACATCTTAATCTACTCCTTGCCTTTCTCTTTTAATCTTTAGTGATGTATTTTAAATCTTATTTTCCCTCACATCTTTTACACTCCCTTCACAAGCATCTGACTTATCACTTTCAACATTTCAGTACAGTTACCTTCATAATCTACAAATGTAACATTTTATTTCAGTCATCTTTTATTACTTCATCCTCTTTTTCATTAACACAATTTCCCCCTTTTTCCTCACTTCCTCATTACATTCAGGTATTACTATATTTCTTCATCATCCTGCTCAAAATTATTTGCTTATTTTTTTTTTACAATCAAAGCAAAAATGTCCTTCACTTTTACATAGTCTGCATTCCTTTTTACATTTATTCATCACATAACCTTTTCCCTGAATTGATTCCATCTTATTTTTGTACTCCCATTTATCAGATATTGAAATTCCCAAAAAAAAACTTTTCATCTGTCTCATACACCTAGTTTCTCTATTACCATTTACATATTCTAAAATTAAATCCATTTCTCATTTCCATTCAAAATACCCGACATCTTTAACTTTCACAGTATCAGAAACTGAATAACACATAAATGAAAAATAATGTTTACATCTTTTAACTCAGTTTCATCAGTATGAAATGTACAAACACTTTTTTTAAATCAAGCCCCTGCCCAGAAAATATAAATTAATTCCACAGGTAACACCCCTTTCTTCACAATTAGACAAAAATCTTTCCATTAAGTCTTCTGTCTCAAATATTAAGTCACAAAATGTCTCTTTCCTCAAATGAATCGAGGATCTAAAGTGTTTGCTTCAAAACCCAAAGGCAACGCTAAATTATCCCACATAAAATATCTGTCTGTTATTTCTTCTTTCTTATCTGAACAACAAATCTTTTTTCTTTTTCATAAAGTTTACATTACCTTTTGTTCTTCCAACTGCATCAGCATAGGATTTTCCAGATTGCATCCTAACTGTAACCTTATGTCCATCCAACTTACCACTCATTTCCTTTCCTCCCAGCTCACTGTCCTTTCCAAAAACCTTTTCCATCATATCTAACCACAAAAATTTCAGACTCTTCTCCACAATAACCTTTGTCCAATAAACCAATCATTCATCAGGGAAACTTCCAGAAGCAATTTCAGTTACATCTTCAAAATCCAGAGTTTTAAAGTCTGCTAGACTTTGGCTATTTGTACTATCCACTTGCTTTTCAACAGTTTTTTGTCCTTCTGTCAGAACCACACTGCTATCACCAGTGGAACAACTCTCTTCTCTCTCTGTTACTGCACAGCTTTTCCTAGTTGCCTCCACACCAGGAACAGGAAAACAAACAGGACGTGCAGCAGCAAAAGCATTCCCCCTCACAACAAAAAGAGTAGTGGTTCTTTATTAAATTCATTATCAACATTATTTACACATTATACATTATTTACAATTATTTCCAACTTTTGCCAAATAATTTTCCATCATTTAGATAACTTTGTATATGTACACTTATTTCCTTTGCATATCTAATCAATTTATTACCCCCACCATTTTCCCACAACTAAAATCTTATTTTTTGTAATATTTCCACTAATAACCACTTCCATTAAACTTTATCTCATTCAGTCTTTCATCCCATATAATCCATATTGTATAGACCATTCTTTATATATTTCTTTAGAAATTCCCTTATTTTACTTTTATACTAGCCATATTCCAATATATAGTTGCCTTCACATAATTTTTCCATAATTTCTTCACCCTTTTACATTTTAAGAAAACATGCTCTGTTGTTTCTGCTTCAGCACAATAATTGCATATTCTTTATTAAATTTCTATGTGGTATATTCACTTTTACTGTCAATTTTTATTGATAATGTCCACAGAAAATCTCTATATTCACTATATTTTTACACCATCGTATTCTGACTTTTATCGTTTTTATTTTTTCTTCCTCAATTCTTTACCATGGATATACATAATAATACTTGTTTGTTGTATTCAAATACCATATTTTCCTTTTCTCCTCTATATCAGTTATCTTTATTTTCCATAATATTATTTTTCTTAATATTAGTTTATTTTTCCATTCATTATATCCCATAAAATTTCATGCTGTATCTTATCATATGTTTGATTCAAGTCACCTGCCATAATTTTAACTTCGGTTTTCCTGTTAACTATATATCATCTACAGTTTCTCTTATTGTCATTAGTAATTCTTGGCTTTCCTTTCCCTTTCTTCCAAATATTGTATCCTCCAATATTTTATTTAATTTATTTTCTAACCTCTTTTCTATTATTTTCATAAAAATCTTGTAATCACAATTATTAAATACCATCAGTCTCCAATTCCTTGTCTTATTTTCACCTTTTTTCCATATAAACTTCATAGCTTCAGTACATGATTCTTTCTGTCCAAAACCTTCCTCTAACCATTTGTTCAACACTTGCACAAAATATTTCTTTGGCCAGTCTAACATATCTTTATACATATGATATTGTATCCCATCTGGTCCAGTTGCCATTTCTAAATTTGCCAGTTTTAATCTATTATCCACTTCTTCCATTAAACTGAATTTTTTTAAAATGTGAAAAAATAGGTCATTTATGGAAATACAGTGGATATAAAAAAATTTACACACCCCTGTTAAAATGCCAGGTTTTTGTGATATAAAAAAATGAGACAACAATAAATCATTTCAAAAATTTTCCCACCTTTAATGTGACCTATAACCTGTACAATTCAATTGAAAAACAAACAAATCTGTTAGGGGAAAAATATAAAAAATAAAAAACGTACAATACACTGGTTGCATAAGTGTGCACACCCTTAAACTAATACTTGTTGAAGCAACTTTTGATTTAATTATAGCATACATTCTTCTTGGGTACACACCTGTCATCAATTAAAAAGACTCTGATTAATCCCTAATAAAGTTCAACTGTCCTAGTAGGATTTTCCAGACATTCATTCAGTTGCCTGCTACAGCAAAAGCCATGGTTCACAGAGAGCTTACAAAGTATCAAAGGGATCTCATTGTTGAAAGGTATCAGTCAGGAGAAGGGTACAAAAAAATGTCCACAACATTGGCTATATCATGGAACACAGTGAAGATAGTCATCAAAAAGTGGAGAAAAGATGGGACAACAGTGATGTTGCAAAGAACTGGATGTCCCTCCAAAATTGATGAAAAGACAAGACAAAAACTGGTCATGGAGGTTGTCAAGAGATCTACAGCAATACTGAAGGAGCTGCAGGAATTTCTGGAAAGTACTGGTTGTGTACTACATGTGACAACAATCTCCCATATTCTCCAAATGTCTGGATTATGGGGTAGGGTTGCAAGACGAAACCTTTTCTTACACAGAAAAACATCCAGATTCAGCTAAAATTCAAAACAAAGCATCAAGTTTCACAAAAGTATGTGGAAAAATGTGTTATGGTCTGATGAGACTAAGGTTGAACTTTCTGGCCACAATTCCAAAAGGCATGTTTGGCACAAAAACAACACTTTGCATCACCAGAAGAACACCATCCCCACAATAAAGCATGGTAGTGGCAGTATCATGCTTTGCATTTGCTTTTCTTCAGCTGGATCTGGGGCTTTAGTCAAGGTGGAGGGAATTATGAACAGTTCCAAATACCAGTCGCTTTTGGCCCAAAACCTTCAGGCGTCTGCTAGAAAGCTGAAGATGAAGAGGAATTTCACCTTTCAACATGACAATGACCCCAGGCAAACATCCAAAATCAACAAAAAGAACAGCTTCACTAGAAGAAAATTAAAGTTTTGGAATGGCCCAGCCAGAGCCTAGACCTAAATCCAATAGAAAATCTGTGGGATGACCTGAAGAGGGATGTGCACAAGAGATGCCCTCACAATCTGACAGATTTGGAGCACTTTTGCAAGGAAGAGTGGGCAAATATCCAAATCAAGATGTGCCATGCTGATAGATTCCTACCCAAGAAGACTGAATGTTGTGTCTTTCGGCTTTTCCCCGGTTAGGGGTCGCCACAGTAGAAATCCGGTCCGCTAATGATTGGTAGTTGATTTTTACGTGCTGAGTTACCAGCCTTGCCGCACAACCTTCAATGAAGATACGCACATTCACGCATGTCTCCACTCAGCAGATGCTCTAGCTGAGAATCGAACCGGACAGTGTCTTACTGTGAGGCAACAATGCTACCGCAGCACCACCACCACGGATGCTGTAATTAAATCAAAAGGTGCTTCAACAAAGTATTAATTTAAGGGTGTGCACACTTATTCAACCATCTTATTGCACATTTTTTATTTTTTATATTTTTTTCCCCTAATTGATTTGTTGTTTTTTCAATTGAATTGTACAGGTTATAGGTCACATTAAAGGTAGGAAAAGTTTTGAAATTATTTATTGTGGTGTCATTTTTTTGTATCACAAAAACCTGGTATTTTAACAGGGGTGTCTACACTTTTTATATCCACTGCAGTAAAATAGTAAAATGTCCTATGCAAACCGGCTCAAGGCCCTATCCCTGTATTCTGTATCAGACCCCACTCTGATGGACCTCCTGCATGTCCACAAAACAAACAGCAACCAGAATTACCTGTTCTAAGGACTTAAACCTTGCCTGTGTTATAAATAGGTCTTGCTGGAGACATAAGTATATATCCCAGAGACTACTGTGTCTATGGAACAGGCTCCCCATCCATGTGAAGCAGAGTGTCTTCCTAACCCAATTCAAGCTCAGCTTGGACAATTGGATGGGAAACCAGAAATTCATCCCTGGTTTGGCACAGGTAACCTGTAAATGGTTCATCTCCCAAACCCCTGCTTACGCTTATCAAGGGTATCATAACTTGTCAGAGATTTGGGATGCATGGCTAGGCTTAAAAAGGCCCTTGTGGTTGTTAGCCTAGTAAACACCTATGAAACTATGAACCTATTTTTAATACAACAATACATTCTCAACCCCCACTCCACAAACCTCTACTGACATATATTTTAGTAATGTCCATTACTTCTTTATACACAGTCTTTAAATATTGTAATATCTGTTTTTTCAACCACCGTTTGAAACTGAACAAATATTTTCTCTTTTGCTTCTCTGTTAATACTTGGAAAACATAAATTCCATGGGTTACAGTTTTTCTTTAACTCATATTGTCCCAAAAACTTTTCCATACAATGTCCTGACTCAAATATAATATCACAAAAAAAGTCTTTATTAATATGTATAAATGCTCTTACCTCTTGTAGAGTAGTAACCAATGGTGTAATTATGTTGTCCCAAATATCATACCTGTTTAGCCTGTTGTTTTCTTCTTTGCTACTAGATTTTACTAGGTACTTCTTCTTTGTTGGTTCTGTCTTCTTCCCTCTCTCCTCACTCCCTTTTTTTACCTTATCCACTAATGACTTCTTTTTTCATTTCACTAATTCTTATACTTCTTCTTCCTGTAATCTTTCCATAATGTCTGCCCACAAAACAGCTTTTTTTCACTTTCCAGTTCACGCTGCAATAATAAGTCCTGCAATACAACATCTCAAAACCTTCGCAGCTGGATGGTTCTAATAATGCATCCATCCTGGCTCTCACTTTCATCCTTAAACAACCTCTGCTGGAAAATCCTTTCAGAATCCTGTGAAGGTTCGACTACCTTCCCTGTTTCACATGTGACCTCCTGTCCTTTCTCGATGCTCCCTTTTATATTTCCTGAAAACTCACTTGCTTTCATAATCTCAGCACCGCATAGTCCTTCTCTTGTGAAGGCTTGACTACCTTTGTACCTGGTAAAACCTCCAAACACTACTGCTTATTTTTCCTTTCTGCAATCTCATTGCAGTTAAGTTGTTTCTGGTTTGAAAACAACTTGTCCATGCTACTGTGATCTCCTTGCTCATCTGCCATAATTCTTCCTGCTTCTCTGGGCCACCGCTGCACCCAGAATGGAAGCAGGAAGTGAAGCAATGAAATGCATCCCCCCATTCAACCAAGCAGGGGAAGTTAGTTCTCTAATGCCCTAGCCAAATTTCCACTAGTAGTATAAATACCAGCTTGGGTTTCCCCTGAAAAGAGGCCATTAACCTGGTTAATAAAGGATAAATAAAAAAAATAAGTAAATAAAATGCATGCTGATGCAAAACATGTTGCTCTATTAACTTTTTAGGTGATTTAGACTTGTCTGCTCTTATCAGTCTCCACTTTTGTGGAATATCTCTGATTTTGGCCCAAATTTTTATGCCCCATTCTTCAGCAAGTCACTTAACCAAACAGTACTGTGGAGTAACTGGAAATTTTGGCTAGGTTAAATGGTCCCTTAGACTGCAAGCCTAGTAACTACCTATGAACCAGAATATTTACAGTGTAAAGGAAGGAAACTAATTGCAGTAAATAGTAGTTCTTGTGATGTGATCCCTGGCTTCCTTGTTCTGTTGAATGTTGACAGTGTATGTATTTTTTATTTAGTTGTAAATAAATTGGACAGCATGAAGTTTGTGAGTTTAAAGTTAATATTATAACAATTTTTAATTTAGCATATTTTTGCAGAAACACAGGTATGAAATGCGGTGCGTTTGGGCTACACCAGCTAGTCTAATACTTAGTGTAGATGAACAAGGGTATGAGATGTTCAACAGCTAGCTCCTGTAGTATGTAGTTTGATGCCCTCAGCCTTCATTTGCCTTCTGTGAGGCTCTGCCAAGTGTTTTAAAAGACAGGTCTCCTGAGCTGCTCCTGAAAAGGGAAACGTGTCCAGGAGGTGTTCCAGGCTGTTAGCAAATGTGATACACATTTGTCTTTTGAATTCCTGCACCCTTTACATAAACACTACTTAGTACTTCACTTTATGTGATTTGAGTATGAAATCCAGTAAGTCTTTTTATAGCTTAATGTCCAGTAAATCTCTTATAGCTTAATGTCTAGCAAGTCTCTTATAGTTTAATGTCCAGTAAATCTCTTATAGTTTAATGTCCAGTAAATCTTTTATATCTTAATGTCCAGTAAGTCTCTTATAGTTTAATGTCCAGCAAACCTCTTATAGCTTAATGTCCAGTAAGTCTCTTATAGTTTAATGTCCAGTAAATGTCTTACAGTTTAATGTCCAGTAAACCTCTTATAGCTTAATGTCCAGTAAGGCTCTTATATTTTAATGTCCAGTAAATCTCTTATAGCTTAATATCCAGTAAGTCTCTTATAGTGTAATGGGTTGACAGATACATTTTCTCTAAATGTAGGTTTCAAGGGAAAAGAGGTTTACTGTTTATCATGCTAAGTCTGTTTTCAATAAGAAAGTGTTTTGTTTTGACAATAACTGTTAGTGGGTTTTTTCTGTAAAATCTGAAATAAAAGTTTTAAATGAAACCCAAATCTCTGTGATAATTGTTAAAAGTGAAGAAATAAATAGAATGTAGATGGACAGGTTTGAAAAGTGTTTATGGTAACTGAGTATTGGTAAGGTTGGCGGTGGCCTGATTCATTACCATGCACTGGACTCATTTGCCCACAACACAGATCTGCTGACTCTGGAGGTGTATGTTACCACAATACAGCATTATTAGCCATTCAAGTAAGTCAGACCTGTACTGGGTGATGTCAGATGGGATAGCTATTCTTGATGACAGAGATGATATATACATATAGGGAGGTAGGTCAAAAATGAAATGCAGGTATAATGCAAGCATGTAAGTCCCCCTAAAAATAAAAATATGATGCTGTATGGAGTAATATTTATGATGCTTGTATGATCTGCGGATTGCTGCTGAAGCATTTATGTTGTCTTTGTTTTTCGTTATATGTTACACTAAAGAGTGAACCAATTCATGAATAGGCCTGGATGATGTAATATAGTCTAAACATCTTGCATTTTATCAATACATTATCAGAGTACTTTCTTTACAGCTTCTAGCAATTGCAAAGGGATTGACATTTGTTAGGTCACACTGTCTGCATTATTTGGGGCAATGATCATGTCAGCTTGATCTTCTGCTGCCATTATGAGGTCATTGTTACATATTACCATGGTACAGTCTTCTCCGTGAGATTAGACTGTAAAGGATTTCAGCATTTAGTGAAAAATTGTCACTCTAGCAGTTAGTGCAGGGGAGTAAACCTTCAACTTGCTAATGAGATGTTTCCTGTGGAAAGGGTGTAGACTTTGAATCTATCCACCTGCATTTACCTACTGTGTAACATTAAGCAAGTTACTTAACCAGACAGTGCTTTGGAGCAATTGGGAATTAGGACTAGGTTCCTTAATGGTCTCCAGGACTGCATGCATAACTTATGAACCTGTTGTTGTTGTTTGCCAGCCTTTCCCAATTGCATAGTTGATATAGTTCGGGAAATGTTATGGCAATATTACCAACACACCAATAATTTTTTAATGTAACATAGCCAATGTATTCTTAAAGGCAGCAGGCACTACATTTGTATATGAAGCACTGAAATGCAAGATGTCTGCCAGCAACAATGGCATTAGTAACATATGTCTTTAATGTGGAATTATTTAGATGACTTTTGCATCTGCAGAGATTGTGCATATTGACTGATACTGGTGGAATACAACAACAACAGTTTCAGTGGCCTTTTATGGTTTAAATTTTCTGAAGTGGGTGGTTTTGTCATTACTGATTCATAAATTATGTTTCATTGATTACAGGAAAAAAATGTCCAGAAATGTAAATTTAAAAATAGACTCTAACAAATGTTCTGTATTAAAGAAGAAATATAATTTAATACAATCAGTAAAAAAAATCTGCATTTATGCATTCTCCTAAACTGTGTGCAAGGAGTCCATGGTCCAAAAATAGTCCAGGTTCTAAGGTACACTTAATTCACAACTGACCAGATGCATTTTCAATGAACATGAGTTTCAAGGACAGAGAAGTTTACTGTTGTTCATGTTAAGTCTCTTTTCAAAGCAAGACTGTTTGGTTTATTAAATGGCCATTAGTGTTAGTGCTATAAAATTAGAAATAAAAGTTTTAAATTAAATCCAAAAATTTGTAACTATTGTAAAATTAAAAAAAAATAGTATGCACACTGACTGGTTTGAACAGAGTGTATGGTAAATGGGGAGAAGCAACCAGGTAATGGACACGTGAATGACTGCAGAAGGGGTGAGGGATCCCTGGCTCATTACCATGCCTAGGGCCTCATTTGACAATGATCTGGCTCTGTTCACAGTTCACTGAAACCCAACCGAGGAGAAACAGAAAGAAAATGAAAAGGGTTAAAATCTGTTTTGAGCATGCATTGTCAGCTTGTTGGTGGGAGATGCAGGAGGATGGAGCCATGACTTTGACCCAGGTAAATGGGACTCAATTAGTAGCCTCAGCACTGGAGGAGCCAAGCAGGGAGGGGAAGGAGTGAAGGGGCATGACCTGTGTTCCTCTTCTTAGGGTAAGGGTTCAGCAAATGTTGAGGCATACAAAGTAGTACAATTTCTCTGGTGGAGACCTGAGAAACCATTGCTAAAGTACTTTGGTGGAGGGTGCAAGACTGCTTGGAAAGAATGACCCTTGTGGAAGCAGGGGGGTATCCCCCAGAGTAAGCCCATGCTTGTTTGCTCCCTGGTACTGCACCAGGTATATGCAGGGAAAGTTGGGTCAAATCAGGAAAAAGCCTGAATCATCTCTGATGGCTTTCTGAATGATGGCCCCTCCCAGTCGACCCTCGCCTTGATGACAGAGAATGAACCTGCCAATTGGCCAGGAGAGGGCTGATAATTAAAGAACAGCAGGGGCAAAAATGGCAAAAAAAGTTTTCAAACCCTGATTTACCAAACACAAACAGTTTCTTGCAATTACACTACACACTCTTTGCCTGCAAGTGCACAATTTTCACTAATGTTTATGAAATCAGAAGTGCCATTGGTTGCTATTTTTGTTATGCTGTACAAAATGTGCACTGTTCAGTGAGTGTGGGGGACTCTACACTTAATAGTAGCTACAATCCGAAAGCTGGTATACAATCTTGGCTGCACCCCTAGTGGCAGAGGATAGCTGCAAGTGAAAAAAAAAATATTGTACATAGGAGAATCAGAACTTAAGTAAAGCAAACAAGTATGAGAAAGCCAGTAAAAAGGCAGAAAAGGTTAGTCAACATTCCATCACTACAGTGTTAACCCCACTGCACTAGCACTACTAGTACACCACTTTAAGACTGATGTTTGTGATATCAGAATTACCATTTCACCATCTTATATGAAGCTTGGCATTACCTAATACAGCAAAATTAATGTGCTTTAATTTTCACACCAAGGTCGCACTGCGTCAGAAATGAATGCAAAGCCCAGTTTTATATAAAGCATGTCCTGCATCTTTTTCAAGGCTGTGAAACATCTGAGTGACAACAATTAAGGTCCATTTCCTTCTGGTTATGATCTGACATTACATGCAGATGTCCTGCATCTTTTCTCTTACTTCCAGTATTCTAATCCCTGATGTTAACTTTGTGATAAAATGTAGTTTGAGCTAGTGGAGGTTGGATTTGTGTGGTCGGTCCTGGCTTGTCAAGGTGGCCTGGAAAAGGAGAGTCATTAAATGTAGGAGTACTTACCCAGACACCAAAATGAAGAAGGTGATAAAAGAAACTTTCAGGGCAGAGATAAGACAGGAATACTAACTAGTCCATTACTTGTTATTTACAAAAGAACATGCGGGAGATGGTGACATGGGAAGATATGCCAGGCAACATTGGAGACAAATGTACAGTTGTAAGAGCAGCCAAGGGGAAATTAGGGAAAGAATTCAAAGGTCTTTTCAGAGATAAGTCATAGATTTCAGCATATCTACTGTCTCAGATCGTGCTATTAGAGAGTTGGTGGTAGTACTCAGAAGGCCAGATAATGTAAACAAATACAAGATAAATGGGGGGGGTCTATGCAGAACTAGAATTATTAGCAGAGAATTATCAGAAATCACTTCTGAAGACCACTTGCTATTAATTTCTTTTACAGGTGACTTTCATTTTATGTTCAGCAGAAGATTATCACAACATCTCTAGGATGATTTTAGATGACAATTTGCAAAGTCTGCAGTGATTTTCTCCCCAGAAAGCCTGCTTCTGTAGTAAGCCTAACACGAATAGAGTGAAAAAGATCAGAAGAGGTTTGACAAACCTATAAGAAATGTCAGCACTGCAACAGGCTGAACTCATGTAAAACATTTCAATGTAAGGGTGATTGATATGATAGGACAAAATGAAAGCCACCAACTTGATGAAGAAAATGTTATTTCAGTGGTCCTGTTGCAGGACCAGGGCAGTGTTCAGTACCTTGTGGGACAGATCCTCCATTCCTCTCATCTCCTCCTCTCCTGAGGTCAATTTGGACCACATCATTTTGGCACTTTCCAAAACTAAAATACACTACTTCCATGGGACCTGACAATATCTGTGGATGTTTTCTGAGAAGGGAAAAGTCCCATTTAGCAAAACCCCTCCATCAAGTCTTCAATTTGAGTCTCTCCATGGGTTATATCCCCAAGTAGTGGAGAAAAGCAGTTGTGGTCCCCTTGCATAAAAAGTGCCCCCTCTAATGAGCCTGGGAATTTCAGCCCTATTAGTATCACTATTATTAGTTGCAAAATTATGGAACATATTATAAATGAACAAATAAACGATACTGGTTCATAGGTTAATAGGTAGGTACTAAGCTATTGGCCCTAGGGCCAATATAAGCCTAGCCAAAAAGGTACCCCGGCTTTCGCCACCCAAGAAAACTATTTTCCTGTGCCCCTGTTGAGCAGAGCCACAGAAGTGATCCCCAGGGTGAATTTCCTATTTCCCATCCAATCAACAAGATTTTTCTTAAAGAGTGCTAATGAGGAGCTTTGTCTGATATAGATAGGTAGTTTGTTCCAGAGTATGGGAAGTCTCTGGGATAGGAATCTATCCCTCCAGCATATTCTGTTTATTGTGGTGACAAGGTTTAGGTCCCTAGAGCGTGTAGCTTGGAGGGATTGGGATTTCTTTAAGTGGAACATGTCTAACAGCTCTCGGTTTGACATAGCTTTGTATGTTAGGCAGAGATCACGTCTGAGTAGGCGATATGCGACAGAGTAAAGCTGGAGTTTTTTGAGTTGGTCTGTGTATTGCATCTGTTTGAGGCTAGTAATCCTCTTTGTGAGGTATTTCTGCGGCCTTTCCAGTTGTAGATGTGTTGTGAGGTACATACCAAAAGGGGCATTGTACTCTATAATGGGTCTAATGAGTGATGAGTAGAGGGGAACAATTACCTCTTTTTTCCTGGATAAGAAACCTTTTGTAATGAGGTGTGCCACATAGAAGGATTTCCCGACTACTGTGGCGATGTGATTATCAAAGGAGAGACTACTGTCCACCAGTGTCCCAAAGTCTCTTATCACACTTTCGGTGTTAAGTAGACTACTGCCTATGTGGTAGTTCATGGGTACATAGTTTTTACCAAAAGAGATGACAATGCATCTTTTGGCATTGAGCTTGAGGCCATGGCTTTGACACCAGGCATCTGTCTCAGTGAGGCTCTTTTGTAGGATGCCCACATCATTAGGAGTTTCGATTATGGCTCTTAGTTTGCAGTCATCTGCGAACTTTATTAGCCAAAGACCTTCTGTGTTAGTCTGTACTTCAGATACCAAACAGGAGAGGACCCAAGACTGAACCCTGTGGTACTCCACTGGTCACTGGTCTGAAGTTGGATTTGGAGTCTGCTACTTTCACAGTGTGGGTTCTGACAGTGAACCAGTTGGCAACCCATCTTGTGATATAGGGATTTATACCTAGTTTAGTGAGTTTATCTATAATTCCAGACTGGGGGATGGTGTTGAAACCTTGGCGAGATCTAGATAGGCTGTGTGAACCACCTTACCCTCATTTACACCTTTGGTGAGTGCTTCAAAGAAGTCTATCAGGTTTAGGAGACATGATCTGCCTTTTCCAAACCCAAACTGGGTGGGGTCCACAGTTTGGAGATTACTAATGTCTTTGTTTATAAGTTCCATGATGATACGTTCCATGGCCTTGCAGACCAGGCTCATCAGGCTAATGGGGTGGTAGTTCCCAGGGTCCATGGTGGATCCCCCTTTGTGGAGTGGGATAACTGTCTCTGTACATCATTCAGTGGGCACAAACCCTGAGGTGAGGCTATGACTGAACATGGTACTTTGGTGGGGTGCTAGTTTATTCTGTAGTTCGTGTAGAACACAGCCTGGGATGTTGTCAGGTCCCATGGATGCTGTGTTCTTGGCTTTGGAGAGTGTGTTTTTTACCTGTGCAGCCATGATTACAGAAACTTTGCATTCTTCCGGTATAGAGATGGGCCCTTTAGGGGGTGAGAGGGGGGTAAAGTTAGCACTGAACCTATCTGCCAGGATGTTGGCAATATCAGTTGGTTCTGTATATTTAGTGCCATTGTGCTGTAACTCAGAGCAGATCTGAGTGTTGCCATTGAGATTCTTAACATAACTATAGAATGCTTTGTGGTTGTCTTTAGAAACAGTGGTGATTTTGTTTTCGTAACTAGCTTTGGAGGATTTTATGAGGGATCTCAGCTTCTTACTGAGGCTGACCAGGGAGTTCCTCCAATCATGGGATTTTACTCTTTTTTTGCAGCAGTTTCTTTCTTCTATTGTAGAGTTTGTTTATGGCAGAGGACCACCAGATTGGCTTCCTTTTTTGGTGGATAGCATCTTGGTTCTGTTAGGGATAGCATGATCCATGCACTCATGTAAGTGCTTATAAAGTGCATTTGTGTAGGATTCAGCAGTCGTACCTCTATTGTCCGTCTGAATGGGTGTTGTGAAGTTTGCCACTTCTGTCTTAAGAAGCGTGAAGTTGGCTTTGGAGAAATTTTTTTACGGTGGTTTCCCTAATGGGGGGTGGGAGCAGGATGTGGATGTCTAGGGTGATTAGCTTGTGGTCGGATCTGACCAACAAGGAACTGACCTCTGGTGTGGAACACCGGTCACCCATATTGGTAATGACCAGGTCTAGGATATTACTGTCCCTGGTGGGGGGTGTGGATAAGTTGATCCAAGGCATTGGAATTTATGAATTCCAGAAAATGTTGAGCAAAAGAGTTGGTACATGAGTAGTTTTCCCAGTTAATGGTGGGGTAGTTGAAATTGCCCATTATTAGGCTGTTGGGTTGTACCTTAATATTTTCCAGTGTATCAAGAAATGAGGAGTGGGAATCCTGAGGCATGGTGGGGGATCTGTAGCAAGCTACAGTTTGGATTGTGGTCTTGCCCAGAGTTAGTTGCACTTGGATAATCTCGGATGCATTATGCTGAGCAACTAGCCTGGAGGTGTGGATATCCTTAATGAATATGGACACGCCTCAGCCTTTAGTGCTTCAGTCCAGGTTAGGTGGCTGAAAGGTGTGGTATGAATTATAGCCTGGTAATACAGGGGTGCTCTCTGGAGCCATGAATCAGGTCTATGTCACTGCACAGATGTCAATGTTCTCCATTTTAAGGAGTGCCTCGAGTGAGTGCATTTTGAGGTTAAGACTTCTAGCATTGAGTAGCATTACCCTCAGATTTTGCTTGCTTATACCTATTACGGTGGTGAATTTGTCATTTGAATCTTGCCTAAAAGAGGCACTATAGGGGAGGCACTATAGGGGTGGCAAGAGTCTTAGCCAGTATCCAGAATCCCAAGGGCAACAGGTGCAGGCCATCTCTGGCAAAGCATTGTGGTCTGTCGATCATGTCATCCCAGGCAGACAGATACTGGATCCCCTTAGAATGACACCAGAAGCTTTGTCAATTGTTGAAGTCAATCATTTTGTCCTTGTACTGTGGTATTATTCTGGGTGATGGCAGGATGCTACTCAGAGCTAGGGTCATACCTGCCTGGGCTACAAGATCGGAGAGCTCCTCCATGTCTCTTTTTGTGTAGTCCAGGGAGGTACATCTCAGGTCATTCACACCAACATGGACAATGACAGAGTCATATTTGTACTTGTTGTGGAGTGACCTGAGTGCGTGCATTATGTGCCGGATCCTGGCACCCGACAGGCAGCTGACAATAACTTTCTCCTTGTTTAGCCTGATGAGTGGAACATCAGTTTGCCTGACTATAGAGTCACCTATGACTAGAGTGTTGGGTATGTTGTTATGCCTTATGGGCTGTGGTTGGGTGGCACACTGAGTTTGTGGGCTATGTGTCATTTGGGTTGTGTTAGGGGGGGTGGAGGTTGCTTGTGTTTCTGCTTTGGAGGTCTCTGTTGCTTGGGCAGATTTTTATTAAGAGCCTCCATGAATGTAGGTGTGTGTTTTGTGTTTTTGTGTGTGTGTGTTTTGGTGGTGTAGGTTTTGAAGGACTATGTGATGAGTGTGGTGTGTTGAAAGTGTTTACCCTCTCCTTTTGACTGTCTACTCCAGTCTTGGGTGAAGAGAGCTTTGCTTCCAGTTTGGCTATATAAGTGCATCTCTCACAGGTTGTAGTGTTGGGTGGTAGGAGGAGAGGGTTGTCTGTGTACATGAGGCAATTGCTGCATTGCCCAGAGATGCCCAGATTCATCAGGTAGAAAGAAGAAAACACCGGAAGCTGACCCATAGACATGCCTGGATAGGTGCTTATTTATTAAGTACTAAAAACTGTTTTCCTCTAGACAAGTGAGGAAAGTTGAGTGCTGCAGTAATTTGTAGCTTATTTAGTGCTTACAATGAGTTCTGAACAATTGCTGAGCTCAAAGAAACAGATTTGAGTGCTAAAACTAAAAAACTGGCTAGTTCTAAGGGAAAATTTGAAGAGCAGACTTTATGGCGCCGGGAATATTTTAACCCTATCTGAGCAGCGATGCATAAAGTGTATTTTTTTTTATATAACAGTAGCAAATGAGCAGACTGATTTAAACAAATGAACCAATAAAAAGCTAAAAACTGAGCCCTGTTCCAGTAGTCTTCGATCAGACAAGTTCTAACTGCACACTCCTGCCACTAGGGTGTAGGGGAACCTTCTCCAGAAAAAGATTGCCTGGATTAGTGTTCAAGTTATACAAATAAATCTAGATTCAGCAGGTCTGAATCTAGTCTTGTGCTATAGCAAACAAGGCGTACCAATTTCAGAAAGAAACAGTTCAAATAAGCAGGCACAATAAGCCTTTAACCAGAAACCCCCAGCTCAGAAGGGCAGAATCTACCCTCTTCTCCCACAAGAGTGCAGACCACACCTTCTTAATGTAAAATAACTGGCCCTAAGCCCAAGTGCTTAAACCAGAACTAATACACTTTTAGAAAAACAGACACTAAGCATTCAATAAGCAACTCCCAATTTAGAAGGATATAAGCTACCTGTTCTGCCACAACAGTGAAGACCACAAATCTTCTTAATCTAAAACAAACTGGTCTGAGGCCCAAGTGTTTACACCAAAGGCTTAGAATAACAGTTACAATTTAATCAGGCTACTAACAAGCAGTAATAAATGCAGCAGAATAAATGCAATTAAGTACTTTTAAGAACAGGCAACAAAAGCAAAATAAAGTAATAAAGTAGGAAGAAACATGTATACACTAAAAGCAGATGAATAAAGTGCAATTTTTTTATATAACAATAGAAAACGAGCAAACTGATTTAAACAAATTACCCAATTAACCAGTAAAAAAGCTCAAAACTGAGCCCTGTTCCAGCAGTCTTCAATCAGACAAGTTCTAACTACACATTCCTGCCACTAGGGTGCAGGAGAACCTTCTCCAAAAAAAGATGGGCTGGATTAGTGCTCAAGTTATACAAACAAAGCTAGATTCAGCAGGCCTGAATATAGTGTATGCTACAGCAAACAAGACACACCAATTTCAGAAAGAAACAGTTCAAATAAGCAGGCACAATAAGCCCTTAACCTGAAATTGCCAGCTCAGAAGGGCTAACTAATACACTTTTAGAATAACAGACAGTAAGCCTTCAATCAGCAATTCCCAACTTAGAAGGATGTAAGCTACCTATCCTGTCACAACAGTGCAGACCACAAACCTTCTTAATGTAAAATAACTGGCCTGGAGCCCAAGTGCTTAAACCAGAACTAATACACTTTTAGAATAACAGACACTGAGCCTTCAATCAGCAGTTCCCAACTTAGAAGGATGTAAGCTACCTGTCCTGTCACAACAGTGCAGACCACAAACCTTCTTAATGTAAAACAAATAGTCTGAAGCCAAAGTGCTTAAACCAACAGGCTTAGAATAACAGTTACAATTTAATCAGGCTACTACCAAGCAGTAATAAATGCAGCAGAATAAATACAATTGAGTACTTTTAAGAAGAGGCAAAAGCAAAATAAAGTAATAAACTAGGAAGAAACACAAATAAATAAAAGCAGTAAAGTGCAAGGAGAGAGAAAGTGGGTTGGCCTTCTCAAATGTTCTTTCTGTATTAAGTAGAATGAACACTAGACTGGGAGGGGTGTCCCAGATCAGATTTACAGTAGGGGCGGGCAACTGCAAAGCCACCAACTATAACAACGACACCACAAGAATAGGGTGGGAGGGAGGGGGAAAACCAGTTTCAGGACAGATGAAAATAGAAAGCAATGCCAGAAAATATAAAAAATAATTCAGTCAGGCAAAAAAATATTTCAGTCAGGCAAAATTAAGTTAAACAATTAAACAGTAAAAAAGGTTAATTAAATAGACAGAAGAATAAAATACAGTACTATCTTTAAAACTGTACGTTTGTACTTAACTTCAGCTTTTAATACAGTTGATTGTAGCCAGCCAAACCACTCAGGTATTGAGCAGAATGACCATATATCCTTGGATACATACTAGTTAAACTTTGCACAAAGTAATGTAGATGATCGTCACTGCTGAAGTGACATGCGGACCCCATATGCAAATGGGAAAAATGGTTGTAGATGGAGAGAGGGATCTGATGTAAAGTATGTGGATAGGAAGAGAAATCTTTAAATACTGACAACAAAAAAATCTGTAAGACAGTGTTCAGAATTCAGGGATGGATCTGCCAGCTAGCAGAGTTAAAAATGTAACTACATGTTAAAGATCATGTACAAAGGTTTAGTGTTCCTGTCCCCAGATTGTAAGTACTGCTGATACTGCTGTTTGTATTTTTTAGAGATGAGATATGGTCTGGGTAGGCTTTTCAAATATTAAGGTAGATAAAATGTTTCTTAAAATATTGCAAGAAGGCCAGTGGCCCTCGGGGACGTCATTCATCCTCCATTTTAGTGTGCAGATGTTTGTTGCAACTTTGTGACATCATTAGGGGAACTCAGGCTTCATCCTTCCTGCTTTTGTTTGGTAGCAGTGTGATTGTATTTTTGGTCTGTAGTTTTACTATTTAGATAGCTTACAAACATAATAGTTTTGAAAGTTTTAATTTTGGATATACATGGGACACTTGTGGATGTGTGTGATACTTCATAATTTGCATTCCATGTTAGGACACCTGGATGAAAAACCAAAAAGTTGGCAGACCAACAGCATTGTAAAGTGCAGCAGTGTAACTATTTGCATTCTTGTTATAAAGACAAAGTCCATCTTTGCAGATAAGCTAAAAGAATTGCAAGTTTTATTAAATTTCATATACTTGCTAAAAACTGTAACCTTTTTTGACAGCTGTCATGTTTGGGATGGGTGCCATTCATTTTGTCATTTCTTCATGTCACAAACATGTATGACCTTAATAGGTAGGAATGAGAAAAGGTAAAGTATATGATACAAGTAAGGAATAAATAAAATATCTTTTAGGGAGGTTAAAATGTTTATTTTAAAAAGATCACATTGCCATTAATTTAATCATATCCAGACACACATCCAGATTATGTCAGAACTAGAAAAAAATACTAATTATTAGGGGGATCAGGAGTATGCATATGATTTTTAAGGGAGATAAATACAGTCACACACTTGAAGGGGAAGAGAATCTGCACATAAAATGTTAGATATGGTGGATCTAGGGGAATTCTGATATCTAGAACTCTCTGGGAATAATTTTCATCAGTAGACTGCACAATGTGATATGGCTGTACCATAGGTCAGCATTCAGTTAGTGCAAATGGAAAACAACTGGCTTTAAGGAAGTCAATTTCATTTCTTCCCCACTAAAGGGTACTGCTAAGGTGACAGCTGTAAGAGAGTATCCAAATGAGATGGTTAGAAGGTTAAGGTAGGGGTGACTTGAAACTGCAAAAGTATATACTGGATAAAAGAAACTGGCAAAATCACATTATGGGTTAGTGTTGATGGAGTTAAGCTAAATAGGAAAGCAATGAGGGAACACTGAAGCACAGGTTCAACTGGAAGAAGAAAGATGCAAGTAAATCAGGAATACATTTCTGACAAGAAGGTGGTAGTAACCCCAAATATACTGAAATAGTGGTAGTTCAAAGTGCAAGTCAATGGGGAGATCCGAGGAAGCATTACTTTGATGGAGAGTGTCATCTCCTTAAGAGTTAACTGTAAAAATCTGGATATACTCAACAAATGACCGTCCTTCTTTCAGTATATTTACAGATCTTTAAGTAGAATAATTTGAGAGACTCTGGAAGAATGGCAAACAAAGAAAAGTAACCAAATGGGACTGAACCCTGGAATTCTGAAAGATCTAAAAATAGAACCCACGTGGTACCTGTTTTCTAACAACTCACAATAGATTGGGATTATACAAGAAGAAATGAAACACGGCAGTTGTGACTTTATATATCCTGCTACAGACCTTTTTCAAAGTGTATCTGGAAGGCCATGTCAGTCATGGCCTGAGGTACAAACTGGGCTGCAGAAAGCAGGGAACATTACCAGATCAAATTTAAGCATGTATTCTGTAAAGCAGTATGCATCTAGTCCATCAGTCTTGCATTGCTTAGCATTTGACTGCTGATGTGCCAGGAAGTAGCATCCACATCTTCACAAACATATTCACCCATGTATTTTCTGATTCTCATTCAAATCATTTTAGCTTTAAGCATGACAAGTGTACTTTGTGACCATCACTGACAGAAACATTTACGTTCTTAGAGTCGTTTTCATAAACTTGATTTCCCGTGGCTGTATTTATCATGATGCTGATGTTATCACAGTATCAGCAAAAGACTGAATTCTGACACAGGACTCAAGCCTTTTCATTATGCAGATGACTAAAGCCTTCCTACCTACTGAGGTATATTGTAAAATGCATATGCAGTGCTATACTGCATAGACTTGGGGAGCAAGGTAAACTAAATAACTTAAAATTAGGGTGCATTTATGGAATATTTTAAGTATAAGTGGCTAACACCAAATAATGTGTTTTGTTAAAAGTAATCTATTTATTTGTATCAAAATTCTTGAAATGCCATACTAAAAGAATGCAACAAATTCCTAGGGTGAAGAAGCACAGATGTGCCGGGACTCTCTGGAGGAGGTTTAACAAACAAAAGCTGGCATTCAAAAACTCTGTAAAACAGTGTTTAGGCAGAACTGCCTCTGAAATGCCAGCACACACAATGCACTAAGTATCTTTGTTTTCTTAGATGTGGGGAAGACAGGAAGTTGGGACTAAGGGGTGTAGGGAGACGACCTGTATACATGTGGAATTTGGACAGACAACCAGAACAATATCAAATGTCAAGTAATAATGGTGTAATGTGCTCCTGTTTCAGTAAGAAACCCATCAGTGTGATCAGTAGTTAAACTAAGACAAGTAAAGTGCATCAAGCACTTGAAACTGAGACTATCAAGATTAATCGTGTAGATTACAAGTTTGTATACTTCAGTGATTCAAGAGATTTATGGCTGATCAGCTAAGTAACTTTTGGAAGGATATATATGCTATGTAATACTGCCCCCTACTGGTAAAATACTGCTTCAGTGAAATTTGTTTTGCGCAGGAGGTAAGGGTTTTTTCAGAGTAAAAAAAAAAACAGAAACAGTTCCCTCAGGAAATCTTGTAGGGTAGCATGAGCAGCGCTTGCTAGGACTCCTGCCTAATTGTGAACGCCACAAACTGCTATGAAAAGAATTAATCTGATTTCATTGTATTATAAAGACCTTCTGTCTAACCAATCATGCTGTATTTTATGCACTGAAAAAATGTAGCAAATCTGTGTGAAACAGCATACTTTTTTCTTTTCTAATTCATTAAATGTACTGCACCAGATGTACATAGACTGGAACACTGAGTACCTCATCTCTTGCCACACTAATTAGTGAGGTTCAAACTGCTTATAAACCAGTAAGGAAGAGTAACTGAGTAAGCAAAAGGCTGCCCCTGCCCTCCCCACCAAATAAGAAACCAAGCAGGTGAAAGCTGACATAAATTATATCCCATGGAAAGCTGTCGTAAAAATTCTGAACATCAATGCAGTTGGAAAGCATAAGAATTGTTTAGCATACTTCAGGTCAGTGACAGAAATATGACTTAATGGTTAAGGTAATGCTTTGTCAAAGCACGTCTCTATAGATCTGGGTAGGATTTCCAAATTGTTTGCTCATTGCAAGCAAATCATTTGACCAAAAGAAAGCTACCAAATCATCATGGAAAAAAATGCAATACAGTCTGGTTGTCTAATAAGAGAAAGTCTTATTATATATATACCATAATTTGTGTGTAGGGAGATTTTAGCAGAACTATCTGACTCACGTTATTAAGTATTCAGATGAGTGACCCAGCATGAATGCTATGAATAAAGGAATACAGATGCAGGGCTATCGCATAAAAATAAGTTATGTACTCACTATAATGTTCCATCTGTGTTGTCCATTTTCACTTTTTTCTCACTGATGAGCTCAGATCCAAGCCCTCAGATCTGACTTGATTGTTGCAAAAACTCATAGGTTCATAGGTTCATAGGTAAGTACTAGCCTATCTGCCCAAGGGCATTTATAAGCCTAGCCAGAATGTGTAGGCTTTCGCCACCCCCTTAGATTAGTTTCCTGTGCCTCTGTCCAGCAGAGCCATTACTTCCCTGCACCACTGTCCAGCAGAGCCACTGTAGTGATCCCCGGGGTAAATTTTCTGTTTTCCATCCACCCATCAAAGTTTCTCTTGAAGAGTGTTAGTAAGGGGCTCTAGCTGATGTATATTGGAATCCTGTTCCAAAGCATGGGGAGTCTCTGGGATAGGAATCTATCCCTCCAGCATGTCCTATTTATCGTTGTGGTGAGGTTTATATCTCTAGAGCGTGTGGCTCTCCGAGATTTGTTTTTTTTAGTTGGAGCATGTCCATCAATTCTGGGTTGGACATGGCCTTGTATGCCAGGCAGAGATCACCTCTGAGTAAGCGGTATGCAACCGAGTACAGCTGGAGTTTCTTGATTCCGGCTGCATAGGGCATCTGTTTGAGGCCAGTAATCCTCTTGGTGAGGTACTTTTGTGGTCTTTCCAGCTGTTGCAGGTGTCTTGTAAGGTACATCCCAAATGGGGCATTGTATTCTATGATGGGTCTAATGAGTGATGAGGAGAGAGGCACAATAACCTCTTTTGTTCTAGATGCGAACCCTTTTGTGATTAGGTGGGTCACATAGAAGGATTTTCTGACCACCTTGGCAATATGATTATCAAAGGAGCGATTACTATCTAATTTGGTCCCCAGATCCCTTATTACATTTTCTGTATTTAGGGGACTACCACCTATGTGGTAGTTCGCGGGTACTTTGTTTTTTCCAAAGGGGATGACTATGAACTTTTTGGCGTTTAGCTTGAGGCCATGATTTTGACACCAGGTATCCATTTCAGTGAGACCCATCTGGAGGGTGTCTGTATCAGCCAGAGAATCAGTTATGGCCCCTAGTTTGCAGTCGTCTGCAAACCTGGTCAGCCATAGTCCTTCTATGCTTGCCTGTACCTCTGAGAAGTATATACCGAACAGGAGGGGTCCTTGGACTGAGCCCTGGGGGACGCCACTTGTAACCGGTTTAGAGTCGAACGTAGAGCCTGCAACTCTCAATATGTGGGTTCTATCCATGAGCCAGTTGGCAACCCATCTCCTGACGTAGGGGTTTATGTTCAGCTTGTCTATAATACTAGAATGGGGAATGGTGTGGCAAGAGCCTTGGCCAGTATTTGAAAGCCTAAGGGTGACAGGTGCAAGCCATCTCTTGTGAAGCAACGTGACTTGTTGAGCATGTCATCCCAGGCGGACAGATACTGGATCCCCTTTGAATGACACCAGAAACTTAGCCAATTGCAGAAAATGATCATTTTTTTCTTTATACTGTGACATCATTCTTGGTGAGGGCAGGATGCTACTCAGGGTCAGGGTCATACTGGCCTGGACTACATGATCAGAGAGCTCTTCCATGTCTCTTTTCATGTGGTCCAGGGAGGTACTCAGGTCATTCACACCAACATGGACAATGACAGAGTTGTATTTGTACTTGTTCTGGAGTGACCTTAGTGGTTGTGTTATGTGGCGGATCCTGCCACCCGACAGGCAGCTAACTGTAACCTTCTCCTTGTCCAGCCTAGTTAGTGGGACATCAGTGTGCCTGACTATAGAGTCGCCTATTACTTGTGTGTTGGGTGTGTTATTTTGCCTTAAGGGCTGTGATTGCATGGCACACTGATTATGTGAAGTATGTGTTTCATGGTTAGTGATGGGGTGTTGAAGCTGCTTGGATGTCTGCTTTGTAGGTCTCTGATGCTTTTGCAGATTTTTATTTGGAGCCTCTGAGTATGTTTTCATGTATTCCTGTGTGTTATTTGCCGGTGTTGGTTTATTAGGTCTATGTGAGACAGGTGGTGTGTTGCAAGTATTACCCTTCTCCTTTTGACTGTCAGTTCCAGTCTTGGGTTGAGAGAGCTTTGCCTCCAGTTTGGCTGTATAATTGCATCTCTCGCATATATTAGTGTTTGGTGGTAGGAGGAGAGGGTTGTCTGTGTACATGAGGCAGTTGTAACATTGCCTCAAAATGCCCAGATTCACCAGTTGGACTGTCGAGTACACCGGAAACTGCCCTTTGGACATGCCTGAATAGGTAGAGTAAGCTGTTTTTCTGATTGGCTGATGGGGAAAAATAGAGAGCCTTGTCCTTCTGGACAGTATAGGGGGATCTAGTGCTAGGGTTAATTACTACTTGCTATGAGGTTTTAAGCAAGTGCTTGACTGTGAAATGAATGGTTTGAGTGCTAAAGTTGAAGGTTTGTCTAGTTCCAAGGGAAAAATTGAAGAGTAGACTTCGTGGAGCTGAGAATAGTTTAACTCTAGCTAAACGGCACTGCCCGGTGCACAAAACCGCACAAATGCGGTTTTTATAGCAGGGAAGTGAAAGAGATAGAAATTAGCCCAAAATGGCCGATAAACTACTAACTTCTGGGCTGAAACTACTTCTCCAGGGACAGATAGGCTACTCAAAGCTCCCCTCTCTCAAAGGTGAACAGAGAAACTTCCTTCTATCCAAGTAAGGTATGGGCAACACAGAAACGTGTAACACAGCCCTGGATTCAGCAATAACCTGAAACTGGACTATACTAGTTCAGAAAGGCATGAAAAGGGGTTTTTTTTTTCAGAAAATAGAATAGATACAATCAAAATTAGCCCAAAATGGCCAATAAACTACTAACAACAAAGCTCTTGGGGACCTCCCCTTACCCATAATGCACCTTCCCCCATTACCTCAGATCTTCCTTGCTAGGAAAAAATAGCTATTAAAATATATAACGTAGTATATACTGACAGGAATATACGTACAAGTACTAAACTGAAGCTATTCCTGGAGCCATCAAAGAACTAATTTAAACAAAATTTAGAACATCACGTCCTTCCAGGAGACCTGGATGGTGGGCTGGAGGGGGGTTGTGAAGAAAAAGTGAAAATGGGCAAAACAGATGGAATGTTATGGTGAGTACAGAATTTCTTTATCTGATGTTGTCAATTTTCACTTTATCTTCACTGATGGGACAGAGTCCATAGCTACCTTTCTCTTAGAGTGGCTCATGCAAGGATATTCCTTAGAACCATCGAACCAAAGGAGCTTCTGCCCCTGAAGACCAAATCTAATTTGTGATGAGTAATAAAGGTATGAGGATTAGCCGAAATAGCTGCAGCACAAATGCTGTCTATAGAAGCTCCAGAATGGAAAGCAGAAAAAGCAGCCATAGCTCAGGATGAGTGCACCTTAACAGACCTTGGCAATTGTTTACAATGTGCCTTATAGATGAAAGATATACAATCTGTGACCCATTTTTCTAATGTTATCTTAGATACTGGTAGGCCTTTTCTTGTTTCTGAATAGAAAATAAATAATTGACTTCCTTTCCTAAAGCCTTTTGTTCTGTGGAGGTAAAACTGCAACTGTAAACATCTAACAGATGAAGTAAATATTCACCCCTGTTCTGAAAATTTGGAAAGAACACTGGTAAATCAATAGTTTGATTAATATTATTCTCAGAAACTGTTTTCAGTAAAAAGAAAGGGTTGGTCCGTAATGAGACTCTGTCTTTATGAAAAATCGAGTAAGGAGGTTGAGAAGATAAAGCCTGTAATTCTGATATTCTTCTGGCTGATGTGATAGCCACCAAGAAAACTGTTTTCCAGGATAAAAATTTTAAGTCACAATTTGTTGCTAACTCAAAAGGGGATTTTATGATATGTCTCAGGATGAAATTTAAATCCCATGGAGGAGAAGGATCTTTGTTAAGAGGGCTTTAATAAGACTGTTCCTTTCAAAAGGGCTTTATTTATTTATTTATTTTATTTATTTGACATTTGTTAACCGGGTTAGTCTGACTGGGCAAGATGCCCTTTTTCAGCAGAGACCCAAGGAGAAAAGCTCCACTTACATCATAATCAATAAATTGATTAATACAAAAAAATTAAAGTAGGAGAACAATTGGTCTTTATACAAAGGAAGTAAGAAATACATTAAAAAAACAATGAAAAGAACATATAAGTAAATCCTAGGAACATATTACACTAAATAAGAGCATCAGTGATTTAAAACAATTTGTAACATTCAGTGTGACAGTAATTGCAATGTAAAACCTTAAGAGGAGGTGGGGGCTAGGGGTAGAAGAAGAGGAGATTGACAGGAGGGACATTAGATGTGAAGGAACATTGATCAGAAAATAGAGTTAAATACATAGTTGAGGTAGAAAAAAGAGGTCGGGATTTTAGTTGTTGAGAGAGAGGCAAGCGAGAAGATCCTCAAGTGGGGTCACTGCAGAAGCAGATCCAAGAGGTATGCAGTTATTATTTTAAAGCTATTTTAAAGCTGTGAGTATTAACAATTGTGCGTAAATGAAAAGGAAGCTTGTTCCAGGCAGAGATGACAGAGTGGCTAAAGAATATCTTACCAATGGATTTGTTAGGTTTGGAGATAGACAATAGGAGTTAGTCTGAGCTATTTAGGCTGCGGTTAGGGATATAGGGGGAGATAAGATTAGACAGAGCTGGACAAACAAGGGGATGGTGAAGGATAGAGTGGGTCAGATGGAGCTGTGGCAGGAGGATTTGGTGTTGGAGTTCAAGCCAGTGGAGTTTCTTTAGGGGAAGACAGTGGTGTGTTCGATAAGGGAGATTACTGGCAAATCAAGCTATTTTATTATATGTGTGTTTAAGTTTGGTAGTCAGATTCTTTTGTAGTTGGGTGAATAATGGGGCAGCATAGAGAAGGGTGGGAAGAAGGTATGCTTGAGCTAAGGACAATTTGGATTCAGGAGTTAGGAATATTTTATTCCTGTACAGCAGTCCAAGTTTTTGGTGATTTTTTTTATTACAGTTATTAATGTGAATGTCAGTTTTAAGTTCATCATCAACATAAACTCCAAGGAGTTAAGTATGTGATTTAACTATGATGGGAGTGTTATTTAGAGAGGAGATGGAGAAAGAGGTTTTGAGATGTTGGAGAGATTTAGGCAGGAAGAGAAGAAGTTTACTTTTGTTAGGGTTAAGTAGTACTTGATTAGCAGAGAGACATTTTTCAACAGAATGTAGAGATTCTTGAGTAAGGGTGAGTAGGTGAGGTAGTTTATCAAATGTGGAGATGATAGCAGAGTCATCTGCATATTGAATCAGAGTAGAGGGAGGACAGGAAAGGTAGAGGTTGTTAGTAAAGATGTTGAATAAGAGGGGCCCAAGGATGGAGCCTTGTGGTACACCGGTTAGAACAGAGAGAAACGGGGAGGTAGAAGAAAACCATTTAACAGATTTAGCCACTCAGATAGTTAACTAGAAAACCAGTTGAGGGAGGAGTTACAAAGATTACAGAAGGCTAGTTTGGAGAGAAGGAGCTTATGGAATACAGTAGCAAAGGCTTTAGAGAGGTCGAGGAAGAGGCAGGAGACTAATTTGTTGTTATCTAGAGATGAGATTGCTTGAGTGAAAGATATAAGGGCAGTAGTGGTACTATGATGAGGTCCGAATCCATGTTGTGTAGGAGTGAGGAGGTTCTCATGAGTGAGATAATTCTGCTTCTTGAACTGTTTTAAACTGTTTAAAGTCGTTTTTGCACCTGCACTTTTAAAGTTTGTCCTGTTTGTTGCATATACCTGTTGAGGCTACACCCTCAAGTGCGCTAGCCTGTGTTACATATTTATTGCATTTTCCTGCTGTTTGTTGCAAAAAAGAAAAAAAACAAAAAAATTATCCTTGTTTCCCATCTTTCCTGACCTAGAGTAGTCCAAATACAGGCTTTGCTGTATTCTGAACTTTTGGAAAGTTCCTGTGTTGCCCATTTCCTTTCTTAGATAAAGGGAGGCTTCTTTGTTCACCAGTGGCAGTGGGGAGCTTAGAGCAGCCTATCTATCCCTGGAGGAGTGTTCCCAGCACAAGAATCTGATAGTCTATTGGCCATTTTGGGCCAATTTCTATCTCTTTCAAGTCCCCCTGTATAAAACCCGCTTTGGCGTGGTTTTTGCGCTTGTTACTACTCAGCCAAGCTCCTCGTGGTCCTGCAGAGTGGTGCTAGCAGCAGAGAGGCTAAAAGAGCGACTGCTAACCTGATAAAAGTGTTTTTTTCCTGCTACTACCTGGGCAACTGTCCGATCTAGCTAAACTGCAAGTATTTCTGCTTCTTGAACTGTTTTAAACTGTTTAAAGTTGTTTGTTTCACCTGCACTTTTAAAGTTTGTCCTGTTTATTGCATTTACCTGTTGAGGCTACACACACAAGTGCGCTAGCCTGTGTTACATATTTATTGCATTTTCCTGATGTTTGTTGCAAAAAAGAAAAAAAACAAAAAAATTATCCTTGTTTCCCATCTTTCCTGACCTAGAGTAGTCCAAATACAGGCTTTGCTGTATTCTGGACTTTTGGAAAGTTCCTGTGTTGCCCATTTCCTTTCTTGGATAAAGGGAGGCTTCTTTGTTCACCAGTGGCAGTGGGGAGCTTAGAGTAGCCTATCTATCCCTGGAGGAGTGTTCCCAGCACAAGAATCTGGTAGTCTATTGACCATTTTGGGCCAATTTCTAGCTCTTTCAAGTCCCTCTGTATAAAACTCACTTTGGCGTGGCTTTGCACGATTTTGTGCATAGCGCAGCATCGGGCAGCTCCGCTTAATTGGGTTTAAACCATTCTCAGCTCCACAAAGTCTGCTCTTCACTTTTTCCCCTTAGAACTGATCTAGTTCTCATAATAAACACCCTATTCCTACTCTAAAGCCTGGCACTTGCTCACTAAAGCAATTATATAAGTCAGCACTAAAAAATTAAAAGCACTACACCCTCACAAACTCCCCTTGAGTACCTTGTTCCCCATTGGCCCTTTTTTTCAATTATAAAGGAATTCCCAATACTATTCTAGCATGTCCAAAAGTCAGTTGTCAATCTCCTCTCCAGTCCAGCTGGTGAATCTGGGAATCCTTAGGCAATGTTATAACTGCCTCATGTACACAGACAACCCTCTCCTCCTCCCAACAAATTCCAACACATGTGAGAGATGCAACTATATAGCCAAACTGGAGGCTAGGCTCTTTCAACTCAGTGCTGGCGTAACCAGTCAGAAAGAGAAGGAAACCACACTCACTACAATTCCAGTCTCACATAGACCTACCACGACAGCAAACCAAACACATAAACACACAAAAACATACTCGGAGGCTCTAAATAAAAATCTGCCTAAGCAGCAGAGACCTCCAAAGCAGACACCCAAGCAACCGCTACCCCAAAACAAAACACGTGCAACACATAGCTCACAAAGCCAGTGTGCCGAACAGTCACAGTCCTTAAGGCTAAACAACACACCTGATACACTTGTAATAGGTGACTCTATCGTCAGGCACACTGATGTCCCGCTCACCAGGCTGAACAAGGAGAAGGTCACAGTGAGCTGCCTGTCGAGCGTTAGGATCCGTCACATAACACAAGCACTCAGGTCACTCCAAGGCAAGTACAAATATGACTCGGTCATTGTCCATGCTGGTGTGAATGACCTGAGATGTACCTCCCTGGACTACATGAAAAGAGACATAGAGGAGCTCTCTGAGCATGCAGCCCAGGCCGGTATGACCCTGACCTTGAGTAGCATCTTACCCTCACCAAGAATGATGCCACAATATGAAGACAAGATGATCAATTTCAACAATTGGCTTAAGTACTGGTGTCATTCAAAGGTGATCCAATGCCTGTCAGCCTGGGATGACATGCTCGACAAGCCACGATGCTTCGCTAGGGACGGATTGCACCTGTCACCCCTGGGCTTTCGGATATTGGCAAAGGCTCTTGCCACCCCCATAGTGCCTTTTTTAGGCAAGGCTCAAAAGACAAACCCAGCTCCATAGGTATCACAAGGGATAAGAAACTAAGAGTAATGCCAGAAGTCTAAACCTCAAGATGCACGCACTCGAAACTCTCCTTAGCATGGAGAACATGGAGATCTGTGCAGTAACAGAAACCTGGTTCAAGGCTCCCGAGAGCACCCCAGCACTACCAGGTTATACCTCATACCATGATTTTCGGCCCCAAAACTTGGACCGAACCACAAAAGGAGGGGGAGTATCAATATCAGTATCAATATTCGTCAAAGATACCCACACCTCCAGGTTGGTGGCACAGCACGAAGCATCAGAGACTATCCATGTGCAACTAACAGTGGGTAAAACTGCCTTCCAGTTTATAGCCTGCTACTGACCACACTCCCAAACCCAGGAACCACACTCGGCCTTCCTGAGAACACTGGAAAATATGAAGGTCTCTCCAAACACCATTATATTGGGTGACTTCAACTACCCAAACATAGAGTGGGAGCATTACTCTAGCTCCAACACCCTAGCCCAAAGGTTCCTAGAATTTATAAACTCAAATGCTATGGAACAACTTGTTACCACTCCCACAAGAGGGGAAAACATACTGGACCTGATCATCACCAACATGGGGGCTCTATGCTCCAGACCAGAAGTGTACCCTCACTGGTAAGATCAGACCATAAACTAATCTCACTGGATATTCACATCCCGACCCTACCCCCTGCCCAGAAAACCACAGTGAAAAACTTCTCTAAAGCAAATTTCACACTCCTCAAAACTGAGGTGGAATCCTTCAAAGCCCCTGGGCCTGTGGAAAATATGGCCCAGACCGCAGAATCCTTTATAAACGCATTCTATGAACACCTTTAGGAATGCATGGATCATGCAATCCCAAATAAAACCAAGACCCAATCCTCCAAAGGCAGGCATCCTGTCTGGTGGACCCCAGCCATAAACAAACTATACAATAGAAGACGGAAGCTACTACATGATAGAGCAAAATCCCAAAAAGGGAAGGCATCTCTGATCAGTATTAGCAAAAAACTACGGGCACTCATAAAATCGTCTAAGGACAGCTTTGAGAGAAAAATTGCACAGGACACTAAGGATAATCACAAGGCTTTCTTTAGTTATGTTAGGAACCTGCGTGGGAATTCCCAGATATGCTCAGAATTAGTCCAAAATGACAAAAGATATACCAAACCCACAGACATTGTCAACATCCTAGCTGACAGGTTCAGCACAAACTTCTTCCCCCCCCCACCAAAAGGGCAAATATCTATTCCAGCAGAGTGCTGCCCCCCTGACATCTCAGATGCTCAGGTAAGAGCCGCCCTCTCCAAAGCAAAAAACACAGCATCAATGGGACCAGACGGTGTCCCGGGCTGCGTCCTACAAGAACTCCAAGAAGAGCTAAACCTAAACATAAAACTACTGTTCAATCTCAGCCTTACTACAGGATATGTACCCAAAGAGTAGCATACAGCAACAGTGGTCCCTCTCCACAAAGGTGGTGCCTCAACGGATCCTGGAAACTATCGCCCCATAAGCCTGACTTGCTTGGTCTGCAAAGCTATGGAAAGGATCATCATGGACCTCATAAATAAAGATATTGGGGACCTACAGACACTGGATCGGGGACCTACAGACACTGGATCCTACCCAGTTCAGCTTTGTTAAGGGCAGATCCTGCCTTTTAAACCTGGTTGATTTCTTTGAAACAGTCACCAAGGCCATTGACGAGGGGAAGGTGGTCCACACAGCCTACCTGGACCTCACAAATGCCTTCGATACAATACCCCACTCGGGCATTATAGATAAGCTCACCAGCTTAAATATAAACCCCTATGTCCCTAGATGGGTTGCAAACTGGCTCAAGGACAGAACCCACATGGTTAGAATTGCTGGAGCCATGTCAGACTCCAAACCAGTTACAGGTGGCGTCCCACAAGGCTCAGTCCTGGGACCTCTCTTGTTTGGTATATATTTCTCGGAGGTACAGGCCAACACGGAAGGACTGTGGCTGACCAAGTTCGCAGATGACTGCAAACTAGGCGCCATAATCGACTCTCCAGCCAATACAAGCATCCTACAAAAGGGCCTCATAGAAATAGACAACTGGTGCCAGAGCCATGGCCTCAAGCTAAACGCCAAAAAGTGTATAGTCATCCCCTTTGGCAAAAACAAAGTGCCCACAAATTACCACATAGGTGGTAATCCATTAAGTACGGAAGAAGTAATTAGGGACCTGGGGACCCAAGTTGATAGCAATCTCTCATTTGAAAACCACATGGCCAAAGTGGTTAGAAAAACATTTTATATAGCCCACCTAATCATGAAGGGATTCACATCTAGATCAGGGGAGGTCATCGTGCCTCTTTACTCATCCCTCATCAGGCCCATAATTGAGTACAATGCCCCTTTTGGATGTACCTTACCAGACACCTGCAGCAACTGGAAAGACCCCAAAAGTACCTCACCAAGAGGATCAAAGGGCTCAAACAGATGCCATATGCTGCCCGGTTAAAGAAACTCCAGCTCTACTCAGTGGCATACCGCCTGCTCAGAGGCGATCTGTGCCTGACGATAAAGCCATGTCCAACCCGAATTAATGGACATGCTGCACCTCAGAAAATCCAAATCCCATTGAGCTACGCCGAGAGACTTGAACCTCAGCACTGAAATAAATAGGACATGCTGGAGGGACAGATTCATAACCCAGAGGCTCCCTTTACTCTGGAATAAAATCCCAGTCCAGGTTAGGCAGAGTCCCTCATTGACTCTCTTCAAGAGGAATCTTGATGAGTGGATGGGAGATCGTAGGTTTACCCCGGGTATCACTTCTGTGTCACTGTTAGACAGAGGCACAGTATACTAACCTCGAAAAAGGGCATAGCAAAATTCATTTAAAATGGGTGGCGAAAGCCAAACACACTCTGGCTAGGCTTATAAATGCCCTAGGGCAGATAGCCTAGTATGAACCTATGAACCTATGAATCTATGAGCTGTCTGTGTATACACTTTTTGAGAATTTTAGAAAGGGGGGAAAGAATGGCGATGGGCCTGAAGTTTGAAAGGTCAGTGGAGTTTCCTACTTTGTGCAGGGGCAAGAAGTAGAATTATTTCCAGACAATAGGGACAAGACCTTCTTTTACTGAGCGATTGATAAGTATAGAAACTGGGTAGGCAATGGAGGAAGCTGCTAATTTAAGATAGTAAGGTAGAAGGTTGTCTGCAGAGAGGGAACAAGGTTTAAGTTTATTAAGAAGAATCAGATAATTGAGGTGGGGATGGGTTTAATGGAGAAATGAATGGAATGATGAGGTGGGGGAGGGGTGTCAGGGATAAGATTAGTATTGGGTTTAAGTAAGTTTTGTATGGAGTTAATGAAGAAAGAGTTGAGAAGAGTGGTGGTTTCGAGAGGGGAGGATAAGGATTGGGGGCGGGGGAGGTTATCAGGGTAAAGAATTTTGTTGATAGTGGACCAGAATTTTTGGGGGGTGGTTTGAGGGGGGGGGGTTTGATGGTTGAGGTAAAATGTTTTTTTGTCAAGGTAGATTTGTTTTTTAGCATGATTTCTAAGTTCTCTATAGAGCTGGATATTTGAGGTAGTTTTGTGCTTATTCCAGGATTTCCAGGCACTGTCCCTTTTCTGCATGAGGGACAGACTATCTTTGGTAATCCAGGGAGCATAATTAGATTTAACCCTTATTTTTCTGATGGAGGCCATGGAGTTAAGAATGCTTAGAAATATGCTGTTAAATTGTACAATAGCTTCTTCGAGTGGGAGGTTGTGAAGGAAGGACCAGTTGATGGAAGAGAGTGTTTGAATTTATTTGTGTCAAAGTTAGATACGTTATGGCAGTCTCTATATATCTGGGATTTAATAGTTTGGGAAGAGTGGCACTGAATAGACGTTGGGAGGTGATCACTAACGGAGTCAGGTAGTGTAGTGGGATTATGATAGTGATTGGGATGGGAGGTAAGAATCCAGTCCAAAGTAGAGCTGGAGTTAGTTTTAGAGTTTATGCGTGTAGGAGAGGTTATGTGTTGAGAAAAAGTTAATAAGTTAATGCTAGAGGTTGGAGACATAGAGCACAAAGTATTCCAGTCAATGTTAACGTCTTCTAGAATGATGGTTTCATATGAGATAGTTTGGGATATCCAAGCAAGGAATCATTCAAGGGTAGGAATATTGTCACCAGGAAGAACTATTTTCTTTTGTTTGTTTAGGTTGCAGTTAACAATGAGTATTTCAGCTGGGTGAAAACAAGGGGTGGTGAAGGGAAGTGGGTGAATGGACAGCTGTACAGAGTATAGCAGAGTGACTTCTCCACCTTTTTTCTTAGGTCTGTCTTGGAGGAAAATATTGTAACCAGGGGGTAAGATTTCACTATTAGTAATGTGAGGTTTTAACCAAGTTTCAGAGATGGAGAGAATAACGGAGGTATAAAGTGATAGCCAGGAATGCAGTTCAGAGACTTTGTTTTGGATACTTTGGATATTGAGAGCCATAATTCTAAGAGTCTTAGCAGATTGGGCAGTGAGATGTTCAGGGCTAGTTTGTGGAGATGGAGATGTTGCTGTGGAGGAGAGATGAGTGAGGTGAGTGTCAGGACCTGGGTTGGGATGAATATCACCTGAGCGAAGTATAATATTTAAGAAATAAGAGGAATTGGAGAGGAGAGAGGAGAGGAAGTCAGACAGAAGGATAAGATGTGGGGTATTTAATTTTATACAGGTAGGCATGGTGATGAGAGAAAAGGGAGGGTGATAGATGGAACGAGTATGGACCTGGGGAATTGTTATTTTGGTGAGGAAAAGTGGGGCTATGGTGGAGGTCTGGTAGTGTATGATGGAGGGATGTGGATATAGAGAGGAGTGTTAGTAGTGTAATTGTAAGTAGTAAATGTAGCATGTTAGTGAGAGATTGGAGTGGGATGTACTAAGAAAGTAAGTGGTTGGGGATATAGAGGGGAGGGAAAAATAAATGGAATATAAAGTGACATGAGGACAGGAGTAGAGTAGTGAAAAGTTGGGCAGTAAGTGAAAGAGAGATAAGAGTATTAAATTTGATGGGAGGTGGTTTGAGTGCAATAGCAGAGAGGAAGATAGGTGGGGCAAATATAGTGGCTGAGTGGGGGGAGGAGATTGGAGGAGGTAGCTGGGGTGGGGAAAATAGAGGGGAGTTACCAGGGTGAAGTATAAATGTAAGTGAAGTAGGGGGTGGGTGGGAAAGGGGGTGGGGTAGGGGAGCAGAGTGAGCCCAAACGTAGCGAGGGCAAACAGAGCGGGGCTACACCAGCCTGGGAGAAGCAAGAAGAGTGATAAAAACTATCAGTTAAAGGAGATGTACAGGTGAGTAGTAGGGAGGAGAGGAGAAGGAGATAGATTGCAATGTATAGAAATAATACAGATAGAAGAATGAGTTCAGGTTTGCAAGTGGGTCAGACAAAGAGATAGAAGCAAAAGGGGGTAAGTTAGAAAAACAAGCAAAGAAAGACAGACGCAGGAGGGGGTTTAAGGAGCAGTTCTGATGGAGTTATAACAGCACAACTGCTACAGAGTGACAGAATACTGGTTAAATACACTAACAAACACTTGAGTTTTAAGATCAGTAGATATAAATGTATTATTTTGTTTGTAATTCTTTACTAAAAAGTAGAAGGGAATTCAAGTGAGACCTCTGGCAGTCTGTAGAATTGAATTGACTGAGCTCTCCATGGGGGGGGGGGGGCACAGGGCACTGAAAGGCAGGCAACTAGACAGGGTGTGAGCAGGTCTCAGGATTCAAAACAAAACTGGGCTCACCTCTGGCAGTCTGTAGAATTGAATTGAACGAGCTCTCTGTGAGGGATTGCAGGGCACTGAAATGCAGGCAGCTGGACAGGGTGTGAGCAGGTCTTAGGATTCAAAACAAAACTGGGCTCACCTCTGGCAGTCTGGCAGCAGAGCTTATGTGAAATTAAGGAAGAGCCACCTTCTCCAAGGGTGAAAGGTGTAAAGGAGGCCCTGGGGCCAATCATGAAGAAGAGCATCCCTCGGGGATTCGCCCTGTGGGGGGATTAGGGCAAAGTAGTTGCCGCATTTGCTGTTGATGAGAGAGGCAAAAAGATCACATCATGGCTGGCCCCATTTTTGGAAAATCATCTCTGCTACATTCTGATTGAGGGACCACTTGCGAAGCATCTGAATTGACCTGCTCAATTTGTCTACTATCACATTGGACTTCCCCGGATGAACATTGCTATCAGAAAGAGGTTGGATGAGATCACCCATTGCCAAACCCCGAACGCTTCTCGACAAATTATGAGCTGATTCCTCCTTGCTTGTTGATGTACCAAACCACTGACATATTGCCTGCTTGGATGGCAATTGCTCCCAGAAGGAGAGCATCCTGAAAGGCCTGCAATGCTAAAAGCATCGCTCTCATCTCTAGTACATTTATATGCAGATTTGCCTTGATGGGAGAACAGGTGCCTTGAACTGTCTTTCCCAGAAAATGCTCTCCCCACATCCTATATAGGAAGCATCCATAGTCACCATGGCCTTGGGCTGAGGGGGAATGAAAGAATGGCCTTGGGTTATTTGACTGGACTGAACCTACCACCAGAGATCTCATTTGCATACATCGGTGAATCGAATTTAATAAGACATTGAGAGGTCTAGAATGGACCATTGCATCGCTATGATCCACTGCAGAATTCTCATGTGAAAGTGTGCTAATGGGACTAGAATGATGGCTGCCACCATAGACCCTAAAGTTTGTAGCACCAGGTGAGCAGCTACAGACTTTCTCTGAAGCAGTCATGACCTGACTGTGGACAGTATCAACTCTCATGGTTGGAAGTTTGGCTACCATTCGTGCTGTGTCTAGACTGGCTCCTATAAGTTCTAGATTTTGAGATGGTTCCAAATAGGATTTTTCATAGTTTATTGGGATGGCTAGTTTTGCACAGATTTATATGACATAGTCCCTTGCTTGTTTGAGTAGATGCCTGATCAGGGCAGAAATGAGCCAGTCATCCAGATAAGGAAACACTCAGAATCCTTGTTTTCTCAAATGAGCTGCAACTATTGCCATGCATTTGGTGAACACTCCAGGGGCTGTAGTGAGACCAAAGGGCAGAGCTCAGAACTGGAAATGATTGGATCCGAGCGGGAAGTGTAAGTGCCTTCTGGACCATCTGTCCATCTTTATGTGGTAGTACCCATTCTGAAGGTCTATAGAGCACATCCAATCATCTTTTTCCAAGAACACAAGAACAAACTGTACCATGACCATCCAAAACTTGCTCTTTTGTACTGATTTGTTTAGTTTGCTGAGATCCAGAATCGGTCTCCAGTCCACTGTTTTCTTTGGTACTAAATAGAACCTTGAGTAAGTTTCAGATCTTCTGTGATCTGAGGGGACTTCTTATAGGTTCATAGGTAGGTGCAAGGCTATCTGCCCAAGGGCATTTATAAGCCTAGCCAGAGTGTGTCTGCTTTCACCACCCCATTGATTAATTAACTGATCGTCTGTCAAGCAAAGCCAATGAAGTGATCCCAGGGGTGTATTTTCTGTTACCCATCCACTCAACAGGGTTTCTCTTGAAAAGTGTTAGTGAGCATCTCTGCCTAATGTAGTTTGGAATTTTGTTCCAAAGCATGGGGAGTCTCTGTGACAGGAATCTATCCCTCCAGCATGTTTTATTTACTGTTGTGGTGAGGTTTAGCTCACTAGAGCACGTGCCTCACAGTGACTTGGATTTCTTTAGGTGGAGCATGTCCATCAATTCTGAGTTGGACATGGCTTTGTAAGTCAGGCAGAGATCACCTCTGAGTAAGTGATATGCCACTGAGTACAGCCGGAGTTTTTCAGTCGGGCTGCATAGGACATATGTTTGAGGCAAGTAATCCTCTTGGTGAGGTACTTTTGTGGTCTTTTCATCTGTTGGAAGTGTCTTGTGAGGTACATCCCAAATGGGGCATTGTACTCTATGATGGGTCTGATGAGTGACAAGCAGAGGGGCACTATAACCTCTTTATTTCTAGATGCGAACCCTTTAGTAATTAGATGGGCCACATAGAAGGATTTCCTAACTACTTTGGCAATATGATTGCCAAAGGAGAGATTACTATCTACCTGGATTCTTGGATGACTCTTTTGTCTAGCAACTTTTGAACTTGGATGGCTGCTTGTTCCCTTTGGCTGGGTGGTACATCTGGGATTTTTTTTTTTTTTTTTTGAGAGAAGGGATGGGAAAAGGGAATTAACTAACCTCTAGATATTATCTTCTGCACCCAGATATCATTTATGTCTAGTCAGGCCTGTAGGTGCAGGGATAGACATCCCCCAATTGCCTCCAGAGTAGGACAATCTGGCCTCCTTTCAGGAGTGCTGAAAGGGTGTGTCAAAGAAGGTTTCTCTGGAACTCTGATTTTCCGGGCCTCCACTGCTGAGAAGGCAGTGTCTTCCATTGTTGTTCCTCCCACTGCCTCTGAGGGAACTTTCTCCATATGTGTCCTGGTTTGACCCTTGCAATTTTCTGAACCACCTCAGCCTCTCTGACCTTTAGAATAAGGTCTTTGAGGGGTGAAAAAATGTATGCCCATGGCAGAAAGGATCTTACCTTCCTGTTCACACTTGGGCAGCATTTCTTTAACCTTGGGGCTGAAGAGGGATGTGCTGTCAAACAGGATATTAACAAACAAAGACTTGAAAGGCTCTGCAAAGTCGCAAAGGCACATCTAGGCATGCCTCCTCATAGAGATGCCTGAACCCGCCTCTCTACTCGTTCCTTTGGCTGCATATTAAATGAGCCACATGGAAGACTTGGCTACTGAATGCAGGGTAGCAAGCTGAGAAAAACTTTATCCTGTACCCCCTACAGTTCCTTCGAGGGTATTCAAAAGCTCCTTGATCAGATCCCTCTGCAATCTGGTGAAATGGGATAAATAATTCAGTGACTGTAAGGCAAAGGTCACTGATGAGAAGACACACTTCCCACATCTCTCCATTGTCCTAGAATCCTTATTAGGCAGATGGATAGTAGAACTCTCCTCAGAAAGTTCTTTCTTGGTCACCATTGCTGCCATGACCATGGCATCCACTGTAATGCTTATAGCCTAAAATTTTTTGTTTTGAAGGGCCGTGATAAATTTGTTTGGTCTCCATGAGGTTGGTTCAATGGAGTCTGGGGTCTCCCATGCCTGCCACAAAATTAGTCTAATACGTTTGTTGGTGGAGGGAGTCATCCAAGAGGCAGTAGGGCAAGATCCAAAGGCCTTCAGGCATACCGACTCCTCTGGAGAAGCATTCCTGGACTGCCAGCCACATCTTTGCTTCAAACTCCCCAGCATATCCCCAAAGGAAACATCATCTGGAGGTGACCATGGGATCCTTCTCCCTCATCAAAGTTGGTGTCAGAAGTGGCAGACTCCTCTGAAGAGTCCAAATGCTTCCTCTTGCAAGTCCTCTTCCTAGGGACCTTCTTGGTGGGATATTCTGGTGAGATGTTGGAAGAAGGAAGGGTACTGTTAGGGGTATCCTGAGGCCTAGAGACTTGCTGTCCTTGTGGATGGTGTGGTTTAGAAGGAGGACACACTGGCTATAATATGGGGGTCTGAAGATCTGAATAGGAGTGTTCACTCTGTGTGCCTAAACTAGCCATGGCCTTCTTCAGATCCTCAAAGGCTGACTGCCCTGTGAAGAAAAGAACCCCAGATCTGATAAACCAGAGTCTCGAACCATGGTTCTCTCAACTGCAGAAGACAGCCTAACTGAGGAGATTATCTGTACCAAGGCTCCAAGAATCATGGATGGCTCCAATTGCTTTGGAGCTGAAACCTGGTCCTCAGACCTGAGAAGTCCACAACAGCTCAGAGAGTTCTCCAGGCCTGACAAGACCAAACAAAGTGCAAGTGTGATTTAGGGAGGGAGAATCCCTCTGATCTGATTCAGAATGTACCCGAGTATTCGGATCTATCGGCTCCGAGACTTGAAGGCAAGTTAGAGGAGAAACAAAGGTGGAGAAGTAATGTCAGTTGGATCCTTGGCTCTGGGGCTAGGATCAGATAAGAATTTTGCCAGAGCTGTTGTCCTTAAGAGTTTTTGAACCACCCGATCCACATCATCATCAGAAAAGGTCCTAGTCGAACATAATAAAGAGGCTGGAGACCTTGACCTGGAGAAGCTGGGCGAAGGTACCCATGAGGTAACCTGCTCTATAGAGGGAGAGTACCTAGGCCCTTCAATGGAGATCGCACTATGGTTCTGATCCAGTCCTGGCAGAGATGACAGACTACTCTGCTTCAAAGAATACTTTGAAGTACCAGTCTTTCTGATTCTCAGATTCGGAGTTTCTATCAGATCCAACAATTTGGATTTCTTTCACATCAGCTCTGAGAGATCCTTAGGAGATGACAAATGTCTTTTTTTATGTTTTTCATGTCTGGATGAAGATGAAGAATCTGGCAGGACTGAGCCAACTTTGATGGAGCTTGTTTCTCGGGTCCAAAATAGCCTCAGCAAAAGGAGAGGTCAGCATTCCTTTTATCATCAGTTTGTTCAGGCATTCAACCAGGTCCCTATGGTTGAATGCATGACAAATCAAACAGTCCTTCTGGAGGTGGAGGGGGGGGCCAAACAGTATATGCATAGACTATGCGTATCACTCATCATCATTTTCTTAAAACCTAACAGCTTTTCAGGATTCTCTGACATGATGACACACCCACACAAGGACTCAGACAGCCAAGGAAAAATAAAAATAGAAAAGGATAGATGTACCACAGGAAATAACAACAGAGAGAAAGTTTTTTTTTTTGCTTTGTTTTTTTAACAGAAATAGGGTAGGGAATGGAGATACCAAGAATGGTAGGTAGAATGAGGAAGAAGACTACCAATTATGGTAGAAATAAACTATCCATAATACTTTATAGATACCCTGAAGAGAAACAAAAACACAAGAAAATGTAAGTAAAATGTAAAGAATTTAACTGCTAAACACTTAACTGCCCAGAGCTGTACAGTTAAACACGTCTTCATGAAAGTGGCAAACGAGATCTGAGGTAATGGAGGAAGGTGCATTATGGGTAATGTGAGGTGCCCAAGAGCTTTATTGGTTACCACAAGCTTTTGCAATGGCTGAGTTGAATCCAAGGGCTCAGATCCAAACCCATCAGTGAGGAAAAAGTGAAAACTGGCAACATCAAATCTTGTGTTATGTCTGAAACAGCATTATAGAGTGGCCAGCCAATGACACAGGAACCATTGAACTGTCCAGGCCTCAGTACTAACAAAACCACCAGTATGATAATGCAATTACAACAGTAACAAGAAAACTGGTCTTAGTGCACACAAAGATCCAGCTATGCATGCACACACGCACACAAATAGAAACACACGCATGTATGTACAAACTCGTGGGCAGGCATGCACACATATAAAGCTGTATTAAATGTGAGAAAGACCAACTGACCATAACCAAAGCAGTTACCATCAGCACACATCTGCTCTGTTACTGCACCATCCTGCTGCTATAAGCTGTCTATCTTGCAACACAGCCTGAAAGGGCTATTAAATTTAGCAGGGCAATGAGCCAGTATGAACTATATGCCCATAATGAGACGCAAATGATACTTAATACTCAAGAATGGGTAATAATCACTCACATATCAAAAGCAGGGCTGTTACAAATGCAATGGCATAGATCAAACCCAGTGGAGCTCTACAGGGCAATACTAGTATTACAGATGTACACACACACACACACACACACACACACACACACACACACACACACACACACTGGTGTGTGTGTGTGTGTGTGTGTGTGTGTGTGTGTGTGTGTGTGTGTGTGTGTGTGTGTGTGTGTGTGTGTGTGAGAGAGATACAGAGAGAGAGAGACAGACAGACAGAGAGACAGCAAAATACAACAATATTGAACACAGTCTCTTCTATGCCCCTCTTCCCTCCAGGTTCACACCTTGGGGTACTTCCCCAATGCTAGTCCATGTGTGCAGGGCACTGTGCATTGTGCACTTGCACTAAGTTGTTATGTTGTTTTAGTGTTCCTAGCACCCATATGACTACTGAGCCTATGGCCTCCCTTCATTGTACCTATTTGGAAGACATTTTGTAGCACACTTGCTCATGGTAATATGTCAGTGACAGATACAAAGGTCAATATTGCCCAAGTGGCAAGGGTTCCATGGAGTATAACAGCACACACGCTCCCTTTGTTGTACAGCTGTTGTTTGGTTCCACTGGTACCTATTGTGACATATATATCTGCTGGTTACTCATGTCCCTGCACTGTGATCAATCACTACTCAAGCACTCAAAATATAATATAAATATATTGGGCACACTGGATGCCCTGCTATGTGTGTTAGGGTGTGATCCACCCCTTTGCTAGTAATCAAATGTAGTACACATTTTTGCAATGTTCTACTGCTGGGGTTAGGCATGTTTATGTCTGACTGCTGTATGGTTCCCCTGAGCTCACCCTGCCTCTGGTGCACCCCTTTGAACTGGTGATGTGGTCTGTACCCCTTTGCACTGGTGATATGGTCTGTACCCCTTTGCACTGGTGATGTGGTACCATAGAAGCTGATATACCTGGAATCCGCCACTGCAATCACCAAAGGCAGGCTTGGGTGTTTGGCCCCACTCACTGAGTGCTTATATCAACATGCAGGCTGGGTGGGCAATGAGGCATGGCCTCTGGCTGCAGCCCTGCTCTGGGGACTAGGGTAGTTATGCCTCCTAGCCATCCTTCCTGCATAGCCTGGTGACCATTCCAAGCTACTGTCACCTACAGAGCTCTAACAAATGCCCAAATTCTTCCAGCACACCACACACATTCTTCCTCCCCTCCTAGAAAAGGGAAGTAGCCATAACTTTATTCCTCCACCACAATAACACCAGCTCAAGCAAGTGCCAAAACCACTACTCAAACCTGGATTGCCTGGGTAACAGTCAAAGTTTTATCTCTCTGTACCAATGGAACTGGTTGGAGTGTGGTACATGTCTTTAACACAAAGGCTGCCTTTGCTGTGTGCTCCTGCACTGTGATTTTAACTAGTGTCATACTCATGATACCATAAAAGTGTATGAGAATACTATATCTTTCTGAGATATTGTCTGTCAAGTGGAGCTAAATGAGATATTGTTTTCCTCAGTTTAGAAATTACAACAAAGATATGATGACACTGGTAACACATGCACAGTGAGCGTCTTTCTCATTTATAAGCATCCAAGGATGTCTGATATCAGAAGTAAAGAATGTTATGAAGTAAATACAAAAATGTATTTAATAATTCATATGATTTTCATAAGTAATTCTGTCTTTTCATCTTTCAGTCACATAATGTGTGAGAAGTTCCTGAGATTACTCAATTTCTTTATGTAAAGATGGTTCAGCTGCACTCACCAGGAATTCTTTTACTGCAGGAAGTTTATTAGAAAACTAGAGGCTATGAATCTAGAAATTCAGTTTTGTTCTTCAGTGAGACTGGAATAGCGCAGAGGCCTGTAAAGGTACAATGTGCTACATTTGTATATGTCATTGTGGAGAAGACCTTAATAATATTCAATACTTTGCTTTTCATGGACAGGAGAGAGATTGATAGTAACAATAAGAGAGAAATTCAATTATTGTGAACCTAGAAATGCTATTTATTCATATTTTGTTCTTTAGAACAAATCAGATTTCAAAAGGAAAATATAGATACTTCTGTTACAAAGTGAAAAAATTGACACAAAGAGTGTAAATTTGGTCATCTGCATGATTCATTGACAACAGAAAAAATAAGATGTGATATAAAAATGATCAAGCAAGGGCAGGCTTTTAAGAGAAGCAGACCTTACCCTATCCAAAGGTGTGAATATCTGCAGAGTAAGTGAAACTGTAAGCCCAGAGCTTAACATTAATGGAAGAAATGAGGTTTGCAAGAGACAATATGAAAAAAGAAGCAAACAAATGAGACAAATTAAGAAATTTTTGCAACAGTAGCAGAGAAAAAAAAATATAAGGTGCACTGGAAGAATTTGTGTCTTGTAAAACAGATGCATTTATAAATCTGAAAAGAAGTACTTTGCAGCAGTTAAGAGTTTTGTGAAAGTATTGCTCGAAACAATCATTCTGCAAAGATGTGCCAACTATAGAATAACAGATCAATCAAAAAGAATTTGCATGTTACTGAGTCAAAATAAAAAAACATGCTGTTTGTGGCACTATTAAGGTTAAAACAATAGTTGATGATGCTACTAAAGTACAGCGGTGAGACAGTATTGCTGCTTCACAGCACTTTGTTCTTCAGTTCAGTTCTTGAGCAGCCTTATGTGTCAAGTCTACATGAACTCCCTGTGTCTGCATGGGGGTTTCCAGGCTGCTTCGGTTTTTCCTGCATTCCCAAAAGATGCAGTAACTGAATTAGCAATCCTTTGTGTTACCCATAGATATTCATATCATTAATGAGCGAGTGAGTGACAGAGACTTTGTGTGTGTGTGTGTGTGTGTGTGTGTGTGTGTGTGTGTGTGTGTGTGTGTGTGTGTGTGTGTGTGTGTGTGTGTGCATGCGTGCGTGCGTGCGTGCATGTGCATGCGTGCGTGTGTGTGTGTGTGTGTGTGTGTGTGTGTGCGTGCGCTCGCACACATGTATGTATCTTGTGATTATCATCCTACCCAGTATGACTCTAAACTTGCCCTCACTGACTTCTAGGATATGCTGCAGCTCTCCAACAATGTTTAATTGAATAAACAAAGTAAAGGAAAATAAATTCATTAATAAACTGATGATATGAATTTATAGCATTCAGCAGAAGCACTACGGCAAGAAATGCAGAGAATAAATAAATGACAAAATACTTACTGTCTACTAGGGGCCCAAACCTTCCAGACCTTGTCTCATCTAACTCCTTTACCCAGTTCTCAGTCCCATGTGACTTTCCTAAGGGCCCAAACCTTCCAGACCTTGTCTCATCTAACTCCTCTACCCAGTTCTCAGTCCCATGTGACTTTCCTAAGGGCCCAAACCTTCCAGACCTTGTCTCATCTAACTCCTCTACCCAGTTCTCAGTCCCATGTGACTTTCCTAAGGGCCCAAACCTTCCAGACCTTGTCTCATCTAACTCCTTTACCCAGTTCTCAGTCCCATGTGACTTTCCTAAGGGCCCAAACCTTCCAGACCTTGTCTCATCTAACTCCTCTACCCAGTTCTCAGTCCCATGTGACTTTCCTAAGGGCCCAAACCTTCCAGACCTTGTCTCATCTAACTCCTCTACCCAGTTCTCAGTCCCATGTGACTTTCCTAAGGACCCAAACCTTCCAGACCTTGTGTCATCTAACTCCTCTACCCAGTTCTCAGTCCCATGTGACTTTCCTAAGGGCCCAAACCTTCCAGACCTTGTCTCATCTAACTCCTCTACCCAGTTCTCAGTCCCATGTGACTTTCCTAAGGGCCCAAACCTTCCAGACCTTGTCTCATCTAACTCCTCTACCCAGTTCTCAGTCCCATGTGACTTTCCTAAGGGCCCAAACCTTCCAGACGTTGTCTCATCTAACTCCTCTACCCAGTTCTCAGTCCCATGTGACTTTCCTAAGGGCCCAAACCTTCCAGACCTTGTCTCATCTAACTCCTCTACCCAGTTCTCAGTCCCATGTGACTTTCCTTCCCAAGTTAAATCAGACCATTTAGTTATTATTTCAGCCACCTTATTCCCAGTAACCCATCTACATCTAAGAATTCTACTTATTTATTTGTTTGTTTGTTTGCTTATTTATCTTTGTTTACCGGGAAGGTCTGACTGGGATAAAACCATTTTTCAGTGGCAGCCCAGGGAGAAAAGTTTCATGTTTAAATACAGTTTTGACATATACATACAATACAGTTACATGATATCAGAAAGTACACAAAATATAGGTAAGTGTACATATATGAAAGAAAAAATACAATAATTTGAATAAAATCATTTGGGAACAATGCATATACATACCTTGCATAGGTATGCACACAGTGTTGAACATTCATTAGAAATATACACCGGCTTGTATATAGCAAAGAGAGATATAACATTGAAAAATGTATCATAATGTTACCTGCAATTTCTAGCAATTAAAATAATGAAAAGAAAAGGCAGCTTAACTATGGAAATATTAGAAAGGGGAAGGTAGTTAGCAATGAAATATAGTATGATATGTTATTATTAGAACAACTATGAAAATATCATTATATATAAGATTGAGACATGATGTAATTAGGACAAAACTTCAGCAGAACCAATCTATTAGGTTTTATTGACTATTCTGAAAAACATAAATGGTCCAATTACCTTAAGTTCCTAAACACTGACAGCCAAGCCCTAACCAAGATTTTTTGACCTTCTAAATCACTCTATATAGAAGACTGTCCCTTTTCATCATAAGCAAAACAATAAAATGAACCAAACTTTGAATTGTTAGGATAACTGGCTCAACAAATTACATTGCATGAAATTTATTAATCTTGCCCCTTTCCAGCTCATACAACAAAACTTAATTAACAAATTGTCATCCTTGGATTCCACTTTGATGGACCTTTTGCATATCCACAAAACAAATAAAATCACAATTACTTGATTGAGTGATATTTAAACTTTGCTTATGACATAAGTTAGACATATTGGAGTGACAGGTATTTGTCTCAGAGACTTCCCCTTCTCTGGAACAGGCATCTCATCCATGTGAAACAGAGCTCTTCCCTAACCCTACACAGAGGAACCTGGAGAAGTGGATGAGAAATCAGAAATACACCCTGGGAATAGTACTTATGTTTCTAATGGACAAAGACACCCTCTAAATCTTGCCATAGTTTTCATATATCCCTTAAAATCTCCTTAAGGCAAATAAACTTGTGGGATACAATTGGGATGTTTGGCTAGGTTTATAAAGGCCCCAGTGGTTGTTAGCCAAGATATACATCTATTAACCTATTAAATTAGTAAGGAACTCAAGAATACTGTGAGAAACACTACAGATGCTTATGAGCACAAGGCAGCCACCAACAAATAAACACAACCACAGGGTTATTTTTAGTTATGTACATAACTCTGCAATAATAACCTACTGTGCTGAGCCAACAATCAACCTTTCAAACTAAGATGGACAGAGGGAAAGGAGTTCCACAGAAGCACAAGAGGAGATATGTATTCTGGCAACAGATGGAAAGAATAAAAACAGATGAAAAGCACAGAAGAACAAAGATGACCAAGGATGTCTGGGTAATAGTTCTTTGCAATGTAAGATGCCTAGGTGGAAAGGTGAGGGAGCTGTAGGCAGTGATTTTTATATGTGTCACAGAAATATGGATCACCAACAAGGAGTGGAACATGGAGTGTCCTGGGTATAAGCTTTTAAGAAATACCACCAATGAGATAATGGGAGATAAGGGAAATGAGGTCATCATCTACATAAAGAAGGACATTGAATGCGAGGTCAGAGAGAAGGAGAAATGCCACCCCATGAAACAGGCGAAGGAGCAAGCAGGGTTAGAACCCGGATGATGTGCTTTTTCAGGAAGAGGCGGAAGAAGGGGTGCTTTCGGTTCATTACAGTGCATTTCCCCTTACAGACTTCAAGGGCAGACAATGAGAGGCTAGAGGGGAGAAGAAAGGAGTGGAGTAAGAAGAAAAGGGTAAAGCCACAGGGACTTGAATTTTCCAGGAGCACTGTGAAAGATTTCCATTTAGGGGGGTCAGGAATAAAGTACTCAGGGATATGAACTGAGGTTTGAGGAACAGACAAAAATTAGACCAATGTAGCTACAAAGTAATATAAGGAGGTTAGCAATTAGAACAAAAAGCAGGACATACATTGCCAGTGGTGTGCCTTGTCTCTCCTCCTACTGTTTTTTTTTTCATAACCAATTGCAAATACTGGTAATAAATTGGTGTAGTCCACATGCATGTATGTTATAACTTAACCTTTCCTTTGGAGGACACTGTTTATCATTACACTAACATAAAATATACTATTACGTATACAGTCAGGCACAGCCCAGAGCTAGGTGCTACATTGCAACCTTGATATGTCTAGTAGTTAAAGTGACCATTGATAACTTCTCCTTATTGATCTATTAATGTATACAATTGTCTTCTCCTCTTAATGGACCCACTCAAGCACCAACATGTCAGTAATCACTATCTGTATAAATGTCTGCCCATCTGAACTGAAGACACAAGATCTATTAGCCCCCGAGTCAATATTTGCTATAGAATAAGAGGAAGCATGGATGATGGGTTTACAGATGAGAAGGAATTCTCTGAAACAAGGGAAGAGATTCCCACTGCCACCTGTATCCCTGTTGGATTAGCCCCAGGAACTACTTGTATGAGATAATCTAATGTCACTGTGGAAAATGGAGGCCTAGACTGAGGGAGAGATTTGTAGCATTGCCAGGTTGGGAAGAGGGGATAGAGGAGCCAAATATTTTTTCAGACTTTTTGGACTGTCTTTGGTTTTGGGAGGATCTCCTTTCTTCTTTGAACCACTTCACCACTGCTTTTTATTTTAATTCTGCTTGTTAGAACTTTGCAGTGACTGCTTACTCTGTTTCCTGGAAAAGGGTCCTGAAGAGTAAGAAATGTTTTTACTAAACTTTGAAAAGTAGGGTTGAAAAACTTGAGTAACTCCCTGAATCAATTTCCTTTTCTCTTTAACTCTTTAAGGACCTCAGCAGTAGAGTGGCCAAATGACACATGATTGTCTGGGGGGGGGGGGGTTCAAAATCTCAGCATTAATATCTTTTGGCAATTTTGAGAATGTAAACAAGCAAACCTTCTTAGAAGTGAACCAGTAGCAGACATACTGTACACAATATCAAGAGAGTCATTAGCACACTTTAAAGAGGGTTGGGTTACCCAGGAAGGAGACAAAATCAAGGAATTTATTGAAGTTTTAACCTCTGAAGAAGAAAGGTTAACAGTTATCTTTCACTTGTCCTCAAAAGCAGCCAGTAAAATTTTAACATGTGATCCTGGTTGTTTAAAATTCTGAAAGTTAAAGTAGCATAAACTTTCTTCCCAAATCTGTAAAAAGCTTTCCCATCCTTGTCAGGTGGAATGGGATTAGCATTCACAATATGCTTAGCAGGAGAAGGTTGAGACAAAGATATCACCGCAGGATCTTATTTCAGATTAGAAAAGAAGATTTTTTTATATAAGACCTTTGGGTAGCAGGGGGTCTGACTGTTGGGCACTCTGCAAACTGTTGAGGAAACATCTTCTAAGATGGACAGAACAGAAAGAACAACTGCAAGGTGTGGAAAATGCTTTTGTAACAAATCATAGCACTTCTGCTGGCAGATATGGATTTTAGTCTATTCCCATTGAAATAATCATTTCATTTGGTTAGTAGACTCAATAAAAGATTATTCTTCTGAGGGAAATATAAAGAAACACTTTCCACAGAATCAGGATCTTCAGCTGGAGGAGAATTGACCAAAGAGAAATGTTCCCTCTCCCCTATTTGCTAATCTGACTAGGAATCATTGTCAGACTGAGAGGGAAATATTATTTTTTTTTTATTACCAATCAGTGAAGAAACAAGAATTACATTTAAAGTACAGAGTAATCCCGTAACAAATTCCAATAAAACTTCCCTATCCATACTTAAATATACATGAGAAGAAACAATTTTAAGTTTCTGCTTCATCTTCTTGAGAAATTCCCTGGAAAGAGAGTAGCCCATGACAGGAGCACTAGCCCAGGAATCAGGCTCCTTACCCTGGATAAGTGGTATACCGTCACCTGCTTCTTCTCCTAAGACTGTCAAGATTGCTTTTCCATCAGTCAGACAGGCCAATCCTACAGCTGCAAAGGAAGTACCAGTCCCTGGTCCTTAGTGACTTCCTGAGGAGCTATACCCGACAGATCAGAAAAAATGAATGGAATAAGGAACCAGTTTTGTCCACAACAGTCACATCAGCAGCTGAGGCAGTGATGGAACTGGATGGAGACCTAAAGACTCCCTACTAATTTTCTTCTTCTTCTTGCAGACAGGAGAAACAAGAACTGTGGAGACCAACAATTGCTCCATATTTATGCCAGGAAGGAAACCTCATAGGTGGAAATGGAGCCTGATATGTCAGTAAACCTGATATGAAAATGAATGTTCTAGAGTAAAATTTTTCATGGCAGCCACTAAAATTACAGTATCTGGTACCACACAGACTTACCCTACACAACAGATGTAGAAAATAACAGCAACAAACATATTTTTACACATTTTGCTTCACAAAAGTATATCCAAATTGAAAATCCTTTCAACAAACACGACAGCGCACAGAAAAGAATTTCCTTGCATACAATTAAAATCCATCCATCCACATCTCATCCCCCTCCCCTTTTTTTTCACATAGGGTTGGGATGTCACTTCAACAATGACAATCATCTAGAACCAAATATTCATAGAAAAACAATAAAAAAATTCTCAGAAAAATAATGTAATTCTATTTTGAATACTGTGATTTGTTTTCTTTACCTTGTGTTTTACTTGTATTCTGCTTTTAACTGCATATTAAAACTTGAAAAGAGAGCACAGCTCTGTCTCTTGTGAGTCAGGCAAAAATTAGAACAGGTTAATTCAAGACTCACACATAAGATAGAAGAGGTCAGTTAAGGTTAATTATCTGTGAACTGAGAGGGTGGAGCTAGGAACTAAACCTTCTATTTAAGGGGTAAAATAAAACATTTCAGAGCTTTACTAGAAAGGCTCACACAGAATCTGCTACACTTTGCTGTGAAGCAAAGGTTAGTTTGCTTTTTATTTGTTGTATTTTGTATTACTTTATTGCCTTTTTCTATTTTGAATACTGTGATTTGTTTTCTTTACCTTGTGTTTTACTTGTATTCTGCTTTTAACTGCATATTAAAACTTGAAAAGAGACCACAGCTCTGTCTCTTGAGTTAGGCAGAAATTTTCCCCCCACCCTTCCACCCAGTTACTGTTGTGTTCTTAAACACCATTGTCTTTCTAGTTGCCTGCCCCTTATGTTAATTTGAGCATATATCTCATTTCCTCTCTGCATTTACTGGCTTGTGAGAGTAAGCATAAAATTATCATCTTGTGAAATCACTCTCCTTCAACTATTTAAATTTATTGGCCATCCTAATGTATTCCATAGTACCATAATACAAAAGTGACCACCCCCTTTCAGTCTATCTTGCTGTTTTAAAAATAGCGACGCACCACTAAAACATAACTTTTTAGACAAGTAAAACTTAAGTTATCTACCTTCACATCTAATTCCTCGAGTGCACACTGCAGTGTTTAGGATAAACAATTTTTTGTCATCTTACCTTTAACCATTTACTGCAAGACCACCAGTTATTGGAGAGCCCACATTTTGCCTTTCAGTAGTCATATTGGGATTAGTGCTTCTGTTTTCTCCTGGTGAGAGAATGAGTGCAGTTACATTATTTCCTGGAGACTGCTGATCACCAGAAAGCTTAATAACTACTTTATAGGTGACAGCTTGGAATCTGTGCTTATATTCTGATCCTGGTGAGAGTAGGAGCAGAATGCATTGATTCCTGACTCTTTCTGGTTGGAGTCCCTGTGATTAGCACTTGCTCTAAAACCTGCTGGAAAGGGTCAGCTTCCAGTGATTTCTCCTGTCCACCTGGTGAATCTGGACATACTGGGGCAATGCAGCAATTGCCTCATGTATACAGACAACCCTCTCCTCTTACCACCCAAAACTACAGCCTATGAGAGATGCACTTATATAGCCAAACTGGAAGCAAAGCTCTCTCCAGCCAAGATTGTGCTAGACAATCAAGAGGAGAAGGTTAACACCCACACTACCTCAAGCAACACATAGTCCTTCAAAACCCTCACCACCAACACCCACACATAGCAACACTAAACCCACATATGTGGAGACCCTTAGCATTAACCTGACCAAGCAACAAGGACCTCTGAAGCTGAAATGCAAATCAACACTAATCACAACCAAAGTATCACATAGCTCACAACACCAGTGTGCCACCCAACAACAGCCCCTAAGGCAAGACAACGTACCCAACACTTTAGTCATAGGTGACTCTATAGTCAGGCACACTGATGTCCCACTCACCAGGCTGAACAAGGAGAAAATTACAGTCAGCTGCCTGTCAGGTGCCAGGATCCACCACGTAACACATGCACTCAAGTCACTCCACAACAAGTACAAATACGACTCTGTCATTGTCCATGGAGTGAATGGCTTGAGACGTACCACCCTGGACTACATGAAAAGAGACATGGAAGAGCTCTCGGATCATGTGGCCCAGGCAAGTATGACCCTAGCCCTGAGTAGCATCCTGCCTTCTCCCAGAATGATACCACAGTATAAGGACAAAATGATTGACTTCAACAATTGGCTAAGCTTCTGGTGTCATTCAATGGGGATCCAGTATCTGTCTGCCTGGGATGACATGATCGACAAACCATGATGCTGTGCCAGAGATGATCTGTACCTGTCGCCCCTGGGATTCAGGTTACTGAATAACGATCTTGCCATCCCTATAGTGCCTTTTTTAGGCAAGGCACAAAGGACAAAACCACCACCGTAACAGGTACAAGTATGGAAAATCTGAAGATAATGCTACTTAATGCTAGAAGTCTAAATCTCAAAATGCACTTTCTCGAGGCACTCCTAAAAATGGAGAACATCGATATCTGTGCAGTAACTGAGACCTGGTTCAATGCTCCAGAGAGCACCTCTGCAATACCAGGCTACAACTCTTATCATACTTTTTGGCCACCAAAGCATGACCGAAACACTAAAGGTGGAGGAGTGTCCATACTCACCAAGGATATTCACACCTCCGGGCTAGTTGCCCAACACAATGCATCCAAAATTCTCCAGGTGCAACTAACACTAGGTAAGACTGCAATCCAAATTGTAGCTTGCTACAGATCCCCCATGCCCCAAGATTCTCACTACACCTTTCTAAACTTACTGGAAAATATTAAGATAGAACCAAACACCCTAATACTAGGTGATTTCAATGGTTACCTATTAGAAACTCGAAAGATCTAAAATGCAAATGTATATACATCGACACATAAAGGTCGATGTACATACACAGCGAAACATGTAAACGGTGAAAATCAAAACACCGAACATGTTTCCAAGCCAGCAGCACAGTGGCGGGGATAAGGAAATGTATCCTTTTCCCCACTGTAGTGCGGTCTTGGAGTTGGTATATTTAAGAAGGGGGGTGTGGGGGGGTGCAGGGGGGCTTGTCCCCCTGCATAAGCGTGTTAATGTATTTTTTTTTATTTTGTACTTACCTGTGTGGCGCGTTTTGCTGACGAAACACGTTCGGCATTTTGATTTTTGCCATTTACGTGTTTTGCTGTGTATGTACATCGACCTTTATGTGTCGATGTACATACATTCGCGTTTTAGATCTTTCGGGGTTTTAATATAGACCCAATTTCAACTACCCTGCCATTAACTGGGAAAAATACTCATGTACCAACACCTTTGCCCAACGATTCTTGGAATTCATAAATTCCAATGCCCTGGATATACTAATCCATAGTCCCACCAGGGGCTCCAATATCCTGGACCTGGTCGTTTCCAACATGGGAAATCGATGCTCCACACCAGTGGTCACCCCCTCGTTGGTTAGGTCTGGCCATAAGCTAATCACCTTTGACATCCACATCCCACCCCCCCCCCCCAGTAAGGAAACATCCATAAAAAATTTCTCCAAGGCCAACTTCATGCTACTCAAGTCAGAAGTGACAAACTTCATGACACCCATGCAGATGGGATCTGAAAGTCTGACTGCTGAATCCTACACTAAGGCACTGTATGAGCACATCCACTCGTGCATGAATTGTGCCATCCCAAATAGAACCAAGACACTCTCCTCCAAAAAAAAGAAGCCAATCTGGTGGTCCCCTGCCATAAACAAACTATACAACAGAAGGAAAAAACTGTTGCAGAAAAGAGGAAAATCCCAGGATGCAAAAAAACTCCCTTACCAGTCTCAGTAAGAAGCTGAGATCCCTCATAAAATCCTCCAAAGATAGTTACAAAAATAAAATTGCCAAAGATTCCGAAGACAACCAAAAGGCATTCTATAGCTATGTCAAGAATCTAAATGGCAATGCTCAGATTTGCTGTGAGCTACAACAGAATTACAATAAATATACTGATCCCAAGGACATTGCCAATATCCTGGCAGATCGATTCAGTGCCAACTTCACCCCCTTTCACCCCCTAAAGGGCCCATCTCAATATCGAAAGATTGCCAAATTCCAGTAATCATGGCCACACAGGTAAAAAACACACTCTCCAAAGCTAAGAATACAGCATCCATGGGACCAGATGACATCCCGGGCTGTGTACTACATGAACTACAAAATGAGCTGGCATCTCACCTAAGTGTCATGTTTAATCATAGCCTCACCTCAGGCTTCATGTCCACTGAGTGGTGCACAGCTACAGTTATCCCACTCCACAAGGGGGGATTTACCTTGGATCCTGGGAACTACAGTCCCATCAATCTGATGAGCCTGATCTGCAAGGCCATGGAACATATTATTATGGAACTTAGAAACAAAGACATTGGCAACCTTCAAACACTGGACCCCACCCAGTTTGGGTTTGTGAAGGGCTGATCGTGTCTCCTGAACCTGACTGACTTCTTCGAGAGCCGTGGACGAGGGTAAGGCAGTCCACATAGCCTATCTGGAACTCACCAAGGCCTTCAACACCATCCCTCACTCTGGAATCATAGATAAACTTACTAAGCTGGGCATAAATCCCTGCATCACTTGATGGGTTGCCAACTGGCTTACTGACAGAACCCACACTGTAAAAGTAGCTGACTCCAAATCCAGCTCCAGACAAGTGACAAGTAGAGTACCTCAGGGTTCAGTCCTGGGACTGCTCTTGTTTGGCATCTACTTCTATGAAGCACATGCCAACACTAAGGGACTCTGGCTAACAAAGTTTGCGGATAACTGCAAACTGGGAGCCATTACTGAATCCCCAAATTATGTGGATATTCTACAAAAGGGCCTTACAGAAACAGATGCTTGGTGCCAGAGCCATGGGCTCAAGCTCAATGCCAAGAAGTGTATAGTTATCCCCTTTGGGAAAAAAAATATACCCATGAATTACCACATATGTGGCAGTAGACTAAACACTGAAAGTGTGATAAGAGACTTAGGAACACAGGTGGACAGTTGTCTCACCTTCGATAACCACATCGCCACAACAGTCAGGAAATCCTTCTATGTGGCAAACCTCATCACTAAGGGCTTTTCATTCAGAAAAAAGGAGGTCATTGTCCCAATGTACGCATCCCTCATTAGACCCATCACAGAGTACAATGCCCCGTTTGGTATGTACCTCACAAGACATCTGCAACAACTGGAAAGGCCACAGAAACACCTCAGTAAAAGAATCACAGGCCTAAAACAGATGCCCTATGCTGACCGACTAAAAAAACTCCAGCTATACTTTGTCACATATCGTCTACTCAGAGGCAATCTCTGCTTAACATACAAGGCCATGTCAAACCCAGAGCTGCTGAACATGCTACACTTAAAGAAATCCCAATCCATCAGAGCCACACACTCCAGGGACCTAAACCTTGTCATCACAATGAAAAAAACATGCTGGAGGGATAGGTTCCTGACACAGAGACTTCCCATACTCTGGAATAGACTGCCCATACATGTCAAGCAGAGTGCCTCCTTGGCCATCTCCAAAAGGAACCTTGACGACTAGATGGGAGATAGGATATTTACCCCTTGGATCACGTCAGTCTCCCTGCTAGACAGGGGTCCAGGGAAGTAAATATTGTGGGAAGAAATAGCCAGGAAATTGTTATTGCTAGGCTTGTATAGGCCCTAGGGCCGATAGCCTAGTACCAACCTATGAACCTATAACAAGTACCTAGACATGCCTGTTATTAAAATAAAGGAATTCAAGCAAAGAAGAGTTAACATCTAAAAAATGCTGGCAAGTAGGTCTGACATATTGAGAATAATTGAGTAAAGTTACAGAATTTAGTAAACTTCAAAACCAATGTCACAAAAGAAGCATTTTAAATGCACAACAGTCAAATACTATGTTAATAAACAGTCTGAGGCTATAATAAAACATACTCAGAGTCCTAGGTAATGGGGATCATTTGAAACAGTAGGTGAGCATAACCCTGAGGAACTGGACAATATCTAAACTTTGCAAAGCCCTTAGGAAGAATGTAATAGATTCATTTAGTAAAATACAGTATAAACAGGCTTTGGTCTGGATCCATTGAAATGAGACACTGTGCAAAGAGTTAGAGCACAGGAAAAAGCGGGGTAAAGACTATATATGATTCATCAAAGCACCATGGCTGCAGCTGAGACACGTCGCTATATACCAAGTTGCTGATGGTGTGCAAATAATACTGTACATGCAACGCAGACATGTAACATACCTGGCATCTGACACTGCATTGTAACACAGAAAGTGGCCAAGCATGCTGAAGGCACTGAGCTGGTCATGCAGCAACTAACGAAGAAACTAGCTGAAGTAGTTTAAACATAAGAGATTTTATTTTATGTATTTGTTTACTCTTTCTTGACTAGATTTGACCCAGTAGGCTAGTATTTTGTTTTCAGGGGATACCTCAGGTGTTATTCACTCTGACTAGAGGAAATTTGGCCAGTGCACCTGGGAACTTCCTGTATTTTTTTTTTTTTTTTAAGTGCCATGGGATCTTTTCCATCCAGTCAAGCTACCACCAACTCAGGCAGATGGGAGCTTGGTTTAATGTCTTATCTGAAGGATGACACACTCAGGAGTGCAGCACCCTGCTTTATTTATGCTGCACTGTGGTGTCAGCAATCCATGTCCATGGTGTGGGAATAGAACTCACAATCCATGTCCATGGTGTGGGAATAGAACTCACAACCTACTGATCTTCCAGCGTCAAAGGTGAGTGCGCTATTTGTTGACCCACTGGCACTGAGATACAGAAGTTGTCTCCTAAGCACACATATGCAGAAACAAAAAGACACAAAGGTGTATAAAAGAAGTAGGTACACAAATCACACAGAGAGAAATGCAGACAATGCTATAATTTCTAAAGAACCCACATAAAAAGCAATTAAAATCCTGCAGCATTGCTTGTATCCATTGACATGGACATTAGCCAGGGAGTGGAAGCTGGTACACAGTAACATATCCCTGCTGCAGCCATGGTACTCTACTAGCATATGGCCTTTTCATCTGCCCCCCCTTGTGCCCTGTGAATGCCGACCTGTAACTTGCTGTAGTCCTCACTCTGCAGCTGCTTCACTAATGCACGTACATGTTACCATGGGCTGTCCTCCTTACTGCTGCACAGTCCTCAGCTTTTAAATGTAGCCATGACATCCATGACAGATCACAAGGCAATGATGAAATGCAAATGTAGCAGTGACATCTGTCACAGAGCACAAGGCAGTGATGAGATGCAAATGTAGCAGTGACATCTGTCACAGAGCACAAGGCAGTGATGACATGCAAATGTAACAGTGACATTCATCACAGAGCACAAGACAGTAATGGGATGCAAATGTAGCAGTGACATCTGTCAGGGAGCACAAGGCATTGATGAGATGCAAATGTAGCAGTGACATCCATCACAGAGTACAAGGCAGTGATGAGATACAAATGTAGCAGTGACATCTATCAGTGAGCACAAGGCAGTGATAAGATGCAAATGTAGACAGAGTCACAGAAATGAGTAGGAAGGTGTAAAGGATAGAACCAGATAAAAGATTCAAATAGCACATTCTTGTATACTAGTAAGCATGATCCATTAAGGTTAAAGCACAGTTTACTTCCAAGAACTATGCATAAAACACGTACACATGTATTTACATTGCCTGGCACTATGAAATTCAAATCCTAGACTACAGAACCTGACAAACTGTGCACCCCCTTTCTTAACCTGAATGCTCAAAGCACTATAAATTTAGAAAGTGTACAGGCTGTAACTTACGGGACCCACTCTTTTTATGTGATGACACTGCACTACTCATTGCAAAACCCAAAAGAAATGAGCACAGGATGTGCTGCTGTACACCCTTACCATCATACCATAATGGGCTTACCACAGCAGAAGTGTGTGTGTGTGTGTGTGTGTGTGTGTGTGTGTGTGTGTGTGTGTGTGTGTGTGTGTGTGTGTGTGTGTGTGTCTATGCATATACATGCTTATCTGTAGTACCATGTCCATAACTGATATTTTGGGGAGGGTCTCAACGTTACATTCGAAAGAACAAAGGGCACACAGCCTACGTTGCTGTGCACTGTGCCCATGTAATGTCACCCCCCACACACTAGAAGCTGTTGTACACCAATATTCACACACACAAACACACATACACACATATAGCTCTGGAGACACACACTACTTCTCCACCCTTTGCCAGTCACAGCATCATGCAGTACACAGGCTGCCACACAATGGTGCCATCTTACATCATCCCATTGTCCACATCACAGAGCTCCAATACCCAGAGCATAAAAGCTGCTGTGCCATAAGTCCTTGTCATAGTGCTATGTTGCAAAAGTGGTCTGTGTCTCCTAGCAGTTATCTGGTTTGGCATACAGTACCCCACAGAAACAAGTGGCATATGGTGGTGAAGCTTGGAATGCAGTCCCTCTCACTGAACTGTGCACCCGCATATTTTTCTGTATGAATCATGTGGATTTACCACATAATGTACTGCCTTTAAGCTTTAATTTAATGTATTCATTTAACTGGGTAAGTGAACTGGTCTATCTTGGACCTTATTTGGTCATGATCCAGGCTGCTAGGGCAGGGATACATGCAATTTGTATGGACAGTTTGGAGTAGCTAATTAACTAGCATGTATTTGGGAGGTGGTTGGACTCTCAGAGTAACAATGGAAGAGGGAAAACATGCAAAGCTACATAAAGACAGTAACTGTAAATCAGGATTGAACCTCATACCCTGGAGCTTTAATGCATATATGCTGTCTTGCCACCACTGGTATGCAGTGTGGTGCTAATATGTTAATACAGCTGCCAGAATTTAACACAAAAAGGAAATAGTAACTTATTATTAAGCATTAGATAGTTATTGGCTCCTCACAAAGAAGTTATTTTTATATGACAATGTTCAACAAGAGTTTTTAGACCTCAGCATGTATGCCATGTGTTAGCATTAGCAAACAGGTGAGGTGTACATACCTTTTCTGAGGCCCAACTCTTAGGCATCACTATTGATCAACAACTTAAATTCAACAAGCACGTATCCCAAACTATCTCTAAAGTCCATAAAAAACATGGTTGCCTGTATCGTTGCATACTATTCCTAACCCTCGAAACTAGAACAACAATAGCCAGAACTCATCTCTTATCAACACTACTATACGCCTCTCCAGTCCTCACCAACATTAACAAAACTAACCTGAACAAACTCTCCACATGCTACAATAAAATAGCTAGGTTCGCTGCCAATAATAGATCACATTCCCACCACTGCCGATCCCTAATTAAACTGCACTGGTTAGAATTTCCAAACCTCCTACGCTACCACCAACTGATCATAGCCCATCAAATTCTTTTTCATCTGGGGAAGGGCCCTGCCCTAGCTGACATACTAAACTTTCACAACCCCAAAAGGGAACTATGTTCATGTAACAAAAACCTGATTGAAATCAACCCATGCAATAACAGCGCTGGGGAGGCCCTATTATCTTATGATGCTGCTAAATTATGGAACACCCTCCCACCTGAACTCAGGCTACAAAGTCACACAAGCACCTTCAAGGGCCTTCTTATTTCACACCTCTATGCTAACCCTCTCTGCAACTGCAAAGACCCCCCCTTGAAGACTCACTACTCCATATATGTGACCCGCTGTATGCCTCCATTGCATACACTATATTCTCACCTGATATACTCACCTGATATGTACTTTTTTTTTGTAAATATTGCAAACAGAGGTTCTACTCCTGAGTATCTTATTGTTTTACAAAATTGTTCTTGTACTTCTTTGTTTCTCTTACCTTGTATACCATTTTTTTATTGTTATCTAAACCATGTATGTACTCTGTTAACTTCCTTGGAGCTTTTTTCCCTAGGACTTCACTGAAAATGGACATTTTGTGTCCAGTTGGATTTATCCTGGTAAAATAATGTTAAATACAAATTTTCATCATGCTGCAGGATTGAAGATGATACAAAAGGGATATCTGAACTGCTAGAAAAGCTATGGCCAAACATCCTACCCCTTACTCCTCTTTTTTTTCCTGTTTTTGGGTGCTGTGCAAAGCGTGAAACTGTATATTTTCACATATTAAAAAGTCCCAACACTAATAGGTTCATAGGTAGGTACTAGGCTATCTGCCCGAGGGCATTTATAAGCCTAGCCAGAGTGTGTCGGTTTTTGCCGCCCCATTGATTAATTAACTGAGCCTCTGTCAAGCAGAGCCAATAAAGTGATCCCAGGGGTGTATTTTCTGTTACCCATCCACTTGTCAAGGTTTCTCTTGAAGAGTGTTAGTGAGGGGCTCTGCCTAGTGTAGATAGGAATTTTGTTCCAAAGCATGGGGAGTCTCTGTGACAGGAATCTATCCCTCCAGCATGTTCTATTTATTGTTGTGGTGAGGTTTAGCTCACTAGAGCGCGTCGCTCGCAGTGACTTGGATTTCTTTAGGTGGAGCATGTCCATCAATTCTGAGTTGGACATGGCCTTGTAAGTCAGGCAGAGATCACCTCTGAGTAAGCGATATGCTACTGAGTACAGCCGGAGTACAATGAAATGAAAGAAAATATCTGTCACAGAGAAAAAGAATAGCCTACTAGAATAAAAGAACAGAAGACCATGCTTATAGAGTAATGTATGTAACAGCAAAACTGTGAATTAAAGTCACTGATCAGTAAATGATTTACTGCTAGCTAAACTAAGAGAATACTGATTAGTTTGGACCAAGTAACTAAAACAAAACACCACGAACTATTAAAACGAAAGGAAAAGCAATACAGCTCACGGGTGTCCCAGTACTGTTTATTTAGCACTTTCGTCTGCTTTACAGCTTGACTTCCTCAGAATGTATTTTGAGGAAGTCAAGCTGTAATCAGACAAAAGCGCTAAATAAACAGTACTGGGACACCCGTGAGCTGTACTGATTAGTTTGGAGTTATCAGAAATCCAGAGGTAAATGAAGGACAGAAAATACACTTGCCTAAGGTACAGCAAATATATGACAAGCAAATACATTTTGAAGGAATTATGCATATGCAACTAGTCTTTCAGTCAGAAATTCTCAGCAGGGGGATGTTTTTACGTGCACTTTGTTGCCAAGTTTTCTTCATAGCTGTTAGGGGGTAGCTATAAAACAGCACACCACCTACTTTAGTCCGTGCTATTCCTGGGCAGGGTAGTAGACAGAGAATGTATCAACAAATTTTACTGTGGCGTGCTGAAGAAGCCAGAAAATGAAGAAAAGCAAGGTAGAATATACAGATATGTAGATTCGAAGAGAAAAAATACATAAATGTAAACAAATCGTAGTATTCTACAGTACTTAACGACGTACAGAATGTGATTTTTGTAAAAAAATGTATATGTCTAAGTTTTTTGGCTTTAAATAATTGCTGATGGCATTTTGTGATGAAAATATTATTTAAATGTTTCTTTAAGAGCAGTAAGGTGATGTATATATTAGGTACAGGAGACATTTCTTTGTGTTTGGTTAATGGATCATTGTGAGGCCAGTTATGTGACTTGTTCCTAATAAAGGGAAGGATTTTCCAATTTATGGCAGATTTGCTAAACTCTCAAGGGGAAGGTTTGTTGTCCCAAATTCTGCAAGACTGAAGTCAGATTGTAGACTGTCATATGTTAAATAGAGGTGGGTCTTCATAGCACAAGAGGGATTATCAGGAAATAAAGATTCCTCTAATTGATGAGAGTGGGAAGCTCTAGAAGAACTGTATAATCTTGGGTGTGGAGTGGAATGGTCTGGGTAGAAAACAGATTAATTCAGAACCTGCAATAAATTCATCTTAGCTGGACCAAAAGTTGTTGGTGAGAATAAATATTTTTGTTTCAAAATTTACTTTGCAACATTAAACAGAGCAACTTAAGAGCTGAGTAAAAGCTATGTTTTCAAATAGTTTTGGGTCTTGTGTCGTCAAACTTCCACAATATAATATATCTGCATGTAGCGGATACTCCAACTATCATTAAGTGGAAGAAACCTCTACTTAAACATTTTAAAAACATAAGCAAATATATGAGAAACAAACTTTTACTTAAACTTTTTAAATACTTTTATAATAAAAGTGTGTTAGAAGAATTTAAGGTTAACTTAGAAACCATTACTAAAAACTGTTCATTTTTACCAAAGCGTACACATTATCAGACAGATGGAAAGGGGAATCTGTCCTGCAACAATGATCCTGTTATCTGTACAACTACTGTTGTGGTATGTATGACACTTACTATACTTCATAAGGATCGTTGTGGTAGAAATCGAATGTTTTGGTACAGAGCAGAACACTCAAAATGCTTACCAAGCAGATGGATGATTTACAAAATCCTCTGCAGGTCTGAAGAGGCAAATGCTGCCCTGCTGCAGACTGCAGAAATATTATTAAGCTGTATGTTCAAAGTACGAATCTATGGCCATGTGGCATCAACGATACTCTGAGCAGACATATTTTTAAAAAAGACGTCAGTGACTGCTGTTGATCTGAAATAAAGGGCTCCTAACCTACCCAGTTAGTCGTGTTAGAAGGGGTTTCTTTGGTTACTGGTTGACCATTTTTTCATTTCATAAAACAAGTAAGAAATTGGCTTAGTTTATTAACTGATTCCAGTCCTTTCTATGCAACACCTAAGAGCTCTATAAACATCTACGTGGTGTAAAAATCTTTCCTCTATATATATTCCTGTTTTGGAAAGAAAACATAAAATTGGGCGGATTGCTTCAAAATAAATTCAGAAATCACTTTTTAGGCATGAAAGAGGGAGTTATTTTAAAGATATCCCATTTTTTTGTTGAAAATTGTAATGGTTCTTTACACACTGAATCCTGTAGTTCTAAAATTATTCCAGATCATTTACCTGTGATAAGAGACTTCCAGGATAAACATCCATACACTACTAAATACTATCTTCATACTTAAGGTCTGACTACACTGTTTCAGTGACTGGGAAAAGAAATGACTTTTAGAGTTCAATTTATATGTGACTGCTTCCCCTACATAACTGGTGAATGCACGAGCCTTCTTGCATGCTTATATACCACATCGCCATGCTATTGTCTGTGATCATTTAAAGAGTCACAAGCTACAGAAATAAATGGAAATATTTTAGAGCTAAATGAATAAACAGTCATAATTTCTTTCACCTTAGTGTGTCTATTCCTTCGGGAAACAGACCAAAGTCCATACTTTCAGGCCTTAAAAGTTTGATCTCTAAGCAGACTTAGGAGCATCTGTAATCAGTTTTTGTTTTGAGAAAGTAAAAGGAAGTCCTGGTTCAAATATTCTGTTGGGTCTAGAAGGGAACTATTTCACTAGAGAAAGAAAATAGAAGTTGTTGTGTTCCAATGGCTGTGACCTTTGGTTCCATGGATTCAGGCATCACTGAATCTTTCATATGTAAAATCTTACATAAGGGCCATTAGAAATGAAAAAGACATGAAATCATGATATCTTTGAAAGAATTTCAACTAATACATTTTCTCCAACATTTGAACCCTTACCCCTGAAACATTTTTGTTTGAGAAGGTTAGAGATGTGATGTTTGAGAGCTCTTCCTAATAGGCTCTACAAATATAGTACAGTCTATTCCAAGTCTGAAGTGAGGAGTACTTCTGTAGAGGTTGCTTGAATCAGCCAGTCATTTATATAAGGGTGTATCAAAACTCTATTTAATTTTACAATTACAAACACTGAAGCTAGGCATTTTGCTAAAACAATACATAATGCAGAAGAATGGGAAGTTTTAGCCAGTACATTGGAACCGGGAATTCCTCACATCAAACCTAAGTACTCCTGTTAAGTTTCAGAAGTGGAAATATACAGATAAGCCTCTTGCAGTAAATGTAAAAAGAGAGATAGTAGAGCTTTCATCTTTGGTTTCTTTGCTTTAGTCAGCTGCCAAAGGCTTGAGATATCTGATATATGGCTTCCAATTTTTTTTTCAAAAAAAGCAAAACCTAAATAAAACATGTTCCTATTCCCAAGTCCCAGGTCTGTAACTACTTGCACCAATGATCATTTCAACAGACTTCATTTTGCTGGAAACCATCAAGACTGACTGATTTTTTGCTAAAATGGTGAGCTCCTAGACAGGAAGTCCCTATCATATCTCTGAAAAGTGCATGGAACAGTTAACATTCAATATGATTTTGTCTTTCTCCATAAACTGGTAGCATACGTTTTGAAAAGATTCATCAAAAAGAAAAAAAATGTCTTCCTTTCAACAGAGGAACCATGCAGGGATGTCCTACTTCCCCTTTGTTATTTGCTTTTTAGTTAGAACCATTAGCATTGGGGATGGGATGTAAACTGTATTGATATAACTATTATTGAGACAGCAATTTCCCCTGACAATTTGTCTTTCACATTTGGAAGAACAGATAAAAAAAAAATGAAACAGCAATCCCTGTAAGTGGTAACATGGGCTGTAACATGCACTTTAACATGGGTAATCTTAATTTTAAAGTAAATAGTGCCTGTGGGTGCCACCGTCAAGGGTGAGCAAATGGGTATAACTAAAGAAATTATTTTCTGAGCTGGGAGACAGGATCTGGATTGCCTAGACATAGTAAGACGTTGTGAAGTTTAATTCTGGTGGCTGCCAAAAAAGAAATTACTAGAAAATGGAAATCAAATTCTAAACCAACTGAATTTGAAGTAGTGACTATGGGAATGGGAATTCCTCACATCAAACCTAAGTACTCCTGTTAAGGTTCTCAAGTGGAAATATACAGATAAGCCTCTTGCAGTAAATGTAAAAAGAGAGTTAGTAGAGCTTTCATCTTTGGTTTCTTTGCTTTAGTGAACTGCCAAAGGCTTGGGATATCTGATACATGGCTTCCATTTTTTTTTTTCTAAAACAGCAAAACCTAAATAAAACATGTTCCTATTCCCAAGTCCCAGGTCTGTAACTAATTGTACCAATGATCATTTCAACAGACTTCATTTTGCTGGAAACCATCAAGACTGACTGATTTTTTGCTGCATAGGGTAAGACCTGGAATTGTGGTAACTCTAAAGAGTATTTTTTTTTCATTCCTAATTATGTTTTGGTGATTATTCATTTGGAATAGTTAATATAACAACTTTTTGTTTACCTCACTAGTAGGTATATGCCAGTCCATCACTAGCCAATATATATATGTTCTAACCAGACTTATAACCTTTTTTCTTTATTCATATTCAATAATCCATCATTGATTACTTAATGGACAGTGTATAGACATACATATTGTTTTTACATCAGGGTAGAATTCTATTTGATAGTCTGTATATATATTTCTTTGTTTGACTAGACATGTATATATGTGCATTTTTATACATGCCACATTCTAGCACCTAGTGCTGTTATGAAATTTCTTTATATCTATTTCCAGATAAATCACTAGATACACCATTAATATGAGAAATATATATATGCATTTATTTGTTTTACTCATATAGTTGTAACTTTATTTATATATATTCATATATTTGTATATATATTTACATGCATTTTTATATGTGCATTTTTAGTTTTTCATATTTATAAATACTTTTTGAGACATTTCATGAGATAGTTATATTTAAGAATAAAATTAAATATATTAGGTAGCCATAGTATTAATATTGATTTTGAGTGTTATCATCATAAGTGCATTTTTCATGAATACTAAATGAATGACTTCCAAATACTGTTTTAAAGCAGGATATACGATACATATTATCATTTATGTTCAGGATCAACATTTAATTCATGTACTGGTTAATAATACATCAGAACTATCACGTAAATGTTATACAACAATATCATATAGTTTCTGAGCATATATAATGATTATACAATTGCATATATTAATTTGTGAATAAGTATGTGGACGTTCACATTTATTTTATTCACGTACTTTATTCACTTATTCATTTCATTCATCTATTTATTTACTTACATCAGTTTTATTAGTTTACCAAGTTGTCTGGTTATGTATTAAGTGAGAGCTATATATAAAGCGAGAGCTATATATAAAGCGAGAGCTATATATAAAGTGAGAGCTATATATAAAGCGAGAGCTATATATAAAGTGAGAGCTATATATAAAGCGAGAGCTATATATAAAGTGAGAGCTATATATAAAGCGAGAGCTATATATAAAGTGAGAGCTATATATAAAGCGAGAGCTATATTTAGTGATTTAGCTAGCAGTAACCATCTGCTTTTATTGTTGACTTTCACTAAAGATAGACGTCAGCACTTCTGATAGATCTATTAATGAATTTTTGAATTTTTGATGCGAGCACTTTAATACAAATTGTATAATTGATGTCATCAGTTGGAAATCCCGCCACATTTAGTATTTAAATGCACCTTTGTATGTAAAGAGTTATCTGAAGAAGCGTAGCTAGAACTACGCGAAAGCGCTCATCATTTTCTCCAATAAACTGGCGTTCGTTTTTATATTGTGTCTGCTGCTTGAATAATTAAGTTAATAGAAGAAGATACACATCATGGCTGGACGTCTTACTACTTTCCATTCAACTCTAAAGAGTATCTTTAAGCCACTAGTTATCTCATTACTGACCCATGACTATCCATTTCCATTACCCTGAAAATAGGAAAAATAATCACTCTGCTGTCACAGCATAGTACAGGGCAAGGATTTGTATGTAAAGAGTTATCTGAAGAAGTGTAGCTAGAACTACGCGAAAGCGCTCATCATTTTCTCCAATAAACTGGCGTTCGTTTTTATATTGTGTCTGCTGCTTGAATAATTAAGTTAATAGAAGAAGATACACATCGTGGCTGGACATCTTACTACTTTCCATTCAACTCTAAAGAGTATCTTTAAGCCACTAGTTATCTCATTACTGACCCATGGCTATCCATTTCCATTACCCTGAAAATAGGAAAAATAATCACTCTGCTGTCACAGCATAGTACAGGGCAAGGATTTGTATGTAAAGAGTTATCTGAAGAAGCGTAGCTAGAACTACGCGAAAGCGCTCATCATTTTCTCCAATAAACTGGCGTTCGTTTTTATATTGTGTCTGCTGCTTGAATAATTAAGTTAATAGAAGAAGATACACATCGTGGCTGGACATCTTACTACTTTCCATTCAACTCTAAAGAGTATCTTTAAGCCACTAGTTATCTCATTACTGACCCATGGCTATCCATTTCCATTACCCTGAAAATAGGAAAAATAATCACTCTGCTGTCACAGCATAGTACAGGGCAAGGATGAAATTGTAATGGTAAAATTTTTCATTGTGGACTGGAAAGAGACTAATCCTCTTGTCTTTCATTTCTCCATACTTGCTTCTTCATTTGGAATAGCTTTATTACAGAAATGTCACTGGTTGCTTTATTTATGATAAAATGGTGAGCTCCTAGATAGGAAGTCCCTATTATATCTCTGAAAAGTGCATGGAACATTTAACGTTCAACATGATTTTGTCTGTCTCCATAAACTAGTAGTATACGTTTTGAAAGGATTCATCAAAAAGAAAAAAAAAATCTCTTCCTTTCAACAGAGGAACCATGCAGGGATGTCCTACTTCCCCTTTGTTATTTGCTTTTTAGTTAGACAGCAATTAGACAGCAATTTCTCCTCGGTTTACTGAAAACATACAATTTGTCTTTCACATCTGGAAGAACAGATTAAAAAAATGAGGAAATAGCAATCCCTGTAAGTGGGAATATGGGCTGTAACATGCACTTTAACATGGGTGATCTTAATTTTAAAGTAGATAGTGCCTGTGGGTGCCACCGTCAAGGGTGAGCAAATGGGTATAACTAAAGAAATGATTTTCTGAGCTGGGATACAGGATCTGGATTGCCTAGACATAGTAAGACGTTGTTAAGTTTAATTCTGGTGGCTGCCAAAAAAGAAATTACTAGAAAATGGAAATGAAATTCTAAACCAACTGAATTTAAAGTAGTGACTATTCTAACAGAGATAAAAGAACTGGAAATCAGAATTTTAGAAAAGAGTATAAGCAAATTACATAGAAAAAAGAATGGAAGTTGGAACAATACATGCAGAATAATGTTTTGGAAGAGGAGTGAGGTTTAAGGGAAGGTAGGAATTGATCAATTCATGTAATGTTGGAGTGATGATAATTATATAAAAGAATAAATGTGATGTATAATGTTTGTAATGGGAACAGATTAACATGGTTTGTTTTCTTTTATATAAATATATGTTTGAATATGTCTTAGGTGATAATTCAATAAAGGTGTTTAAAAAATGTTTTCATACATATGAGGGAGATCCTGAATGGAGGTAGCCCCTATTCTTGTTTTATTGTATCCTATGGGTAAATAAATTTGTTCAGCATATACAAAACCTTTGCTAGCTTCTTTTTCTGAAACAAAGGAAGAAGGTGGGGGACCTACCTTGTTCTTTTCTTTGCAGTAATTTGGCCCAAAGTTGAAGATGAGTCATAACTGATGAAGCAGCCTTTTGTACATCATCACAATAATCCTTTTCTAATAAAAACATGAAAGGGAGACTGATGCTTCATCTTTGGATACCAACTCCCTTAAAACTTGAGTAAGCCTGGAACCAGGCATCTGCCTTACCACTGGATGCCCTCACCAACAGTGCATCAGGCAGAACAAGATGACCTCCAAAGTTATTAGCATCTCATAAAGCACATAACAAACCACAAAGCAGCAGATAACACGCCAAACTACTGAGCCAGCAAAAAGATGCAGCAAATCTTGTTTTAAATGATTTAGTCACACTTAATAACACTCTAGCGCCTCGGCTCAAAACAACCTTCCTGGAGTTACAAAATATTCACCACAAAGCATCCATACATATACACACATATATTCAATTAAATACAATCATTTAAACAATCATCTAATTAATTAATCATTTATAAAAAATACAAACTCTTTAAAGAAACACCCTCCACTTACATTCATTCTTCAAACCCCCCCGGAGAAAGTGTATTATATTTTAAAATATATAACGTTTCTTTGTACACCAATTTCTTTTTTACTAACCCCTCATCAGTTTCTAAAATTTGTTCCAAAATACAAGCTCTTAATAACAAAAAGTCACTATTGTAACAAGTATAAAAATGTGAAGCTATAGGACTCATAACATTATTATTTTTTATGTCCCTAATATGCTCTTGAACCGTAGCTTAAATATTCTTTTAGTTTCCCCTATATAGAACAGATTACAGGGGCAGGATAATGCATATATCACTGACTTAGTCATACATGTAAAAGCAGAAGTGGGACAAAATCTAACACCATTAATTCTTTCAAAACACTTAGTGATATTAGGGCAAGCTGAACACCTTCCACACAGAAATATGTATGCTTAGCTGTTCACTTGGTAGTACAAATCTATTGTGCACCACCATATCTTTGGCATTCCTACTTCTGTTAAATGAAATACTTGGGGTTCTATAAAGATTTTGTACAACCTCCATATTAATCAAATAAGGCCAATAATATCTGATGGCATCAATAATTTTTCACTTATAATATTATATACAGCAACAAAATAAACCTTTCTACCATCTGGCAGTGATTTAAACTCTCTATTCTCATTTCTCTTATTAACAAAGGGCCTATTATGGGTTGAATCAGTTTCAATTAATTTATATAGGGCATTTAGAATAACCTTTTCATCATACCCTCTCTGTTTAAAATTAACACAAGTATTTAATATTTCATTCTCTAAATCCATTTCATCATTACATAGTTTGTATTTTTTATAAATGATTAATTACTTAGATGATTGTTTAATATTGTATTTAATTGATTATATGTGTGCATATATATGGATGCTTTGTGATGAATATTTTGTAACTCCAGGAAGGCTGTTTTGAGCCGAGGCGCTAGATTGTCATAAATAAAGCAAAACCTGGGCATTTGGAAGCTGACATCATGGAAGGGAGATTTTCTATCAAATGTCTGAAAACTTTCGATGGAATGAATCTTAAAAAGTTTACCATATTTCACTGAAGCAGTTTGCCCAAGAATTATTTTGTTTTGGAAAGACTCCTTCCTAGAAATACAGCATAGAGAGTAAAATGGCAGGAAGAGCAGGACTCATCATTTGTTGCATGTAGGTACATTTTAACTTCAGTGTCCAAAGAAAAAGGGTCCTCACTTAAAACAGAAGGCTCACGATTACCCGTGACATGCTCCTGCCATGACTCAACTGGCCCATTTACTTAGATTTCTTAGTTTTAGAAGGAGACTGCCTAACCTTCCCTTTTATGTGAATGAAAATATTTTATTTTTCAACTTTTTTAGGAGCAGCATAAGTACTAGAACTAGCAGAATATGAAAAGAAAATCACATATGTTCTTATGTTGTATAAAGAACAGTAATTTCTATGCTCCCCTACGTATTTTTTCATTCAAAGATGTACAGTTAGTATAAAATTGTATCATGTTATTCAACAAAACAAGAAGCACTTAAAGTGGGCTTCTTTGGGAAGTTAACAGTCACAAGATCATTTAGTGACTTTCTTTGGCCAGTATTTACTAAAGCAAAAAAAAAATGTCCTTTATTTTTTTCTGCAGAAGAGCATTAAGAAACTAATATACTTAACACAGCTAAAGAAGCAGTTCAGAACTGTTGAAGCTAAATGGAAAAGCCGCTTAGTGTGGGCAGCCTTCTCCACAATGGCAACTGTATGATCACAGAGAATTTCCATTTGGAAAACTGATTTATGTATATGTGATGTAACTGTCCTAAACTGTCCAAGGGGCAAAGTAGGCTAGGAAAGGACAAATGACTAACAAATAAAGGAATATAATGTAGAAAATAGTGAAATGAAGATAAATGACAGCTATATTACTGTATCACTTATGGGATGACTGTACTTGATGGGTCCTTGTTAGGGTATATCCTCCACTAAGCATTTGGCATCTTATTTTCTGTAATATCCCATGTTTGGGGAATAGTCATACATGTACCCAGTACTAATGCATACTGTGTTGTCACACAGGCTACCTATGTGAGGGCATCCTCTGTGATCACAAGTTCACCCTCATGCCACTGCCAACCACTTTCTAACATTATCAAGAAATAAAGAGTTGGTGTTTGCAATACTAAACAAGGAATACAAAAGTATATAAACAGTCACAAGGCAACCACAGTGTCCGAACACACACGAACAAAAAATCCGAAAAGAACACTGTGAATCAGCAGTACAAGCTGGGACTCGAATAAAACAGTCAAAATTTAATAAACAGATAAAACTTATACAAATACGGATTGAGCGCTTTTATCCTCATTAACTGGGACTTCATCAGAATCAATAAGTAAATTTCACCTGTACATTTAAATACTAATTAATTGATGACATAACCGATGATGTAATTCAGTCTTTTAAAGGTACCAATCATAAAAACTCATCTTGCAAAAGTATGTTCATTAAAAACTCATTAAAAGCACTCAGTGAAAAAATACACATGCATTAGTAAAAAATACATCTTCTCAAACATATAGACTATACTGTAGAAATTACTATGAAGGAAAAATAATCATTTTAAAATATTGATTTTTGTGAATGTTACTTTTTGTCGTTATTTCATCAAATAGTGGCTTTCCTAATTTATACAGGCTTGAGGGAAATAATTTCATTTAAACCTGGTGCCTGTATGGCTTGTAGTTTTATTGCCATCTTAACTCCCTTTCTTCAATAAATGATCTATAGTCGCCCCCTCTGGGGTTTGGAATAACACGTTCTAAAATTCCGAACAAATAATTATTAAAACTAGGACAACTCGTGGAGTGTTTATATAGTGCATTGTTTACATTTCTTGTTAAAATCTGGTATTGTTTAAAAAGTGTAAGCCATTGTTAGGTCATGTATTACAAGAGAAAGAAACTCCTGAGGAAGAAAATAACTTTGAGAGAGCAATGGTAATACCTTATAGTGGAAGAGCTTATCAAGTTAGGAAAATTATAGAAGATAATTGGAACATCTTAAAATGTAACCCCACATTACATTGAACTATAGGGTCGAAACCTTCTTTTGTTTTTAAAACAGGAACTAACATTAAGAAAAGTTTGGAATTCAACTCACTGGGATGCAATTCAAATAAAATGGGCACTACTAAATGTGGTAGATGTTCACAGTGCAAATACATTCTTGAGGCAAAGGTAATAACCCTGAAAAACATGTTAGGATCTAAAGTGAGTTTTATGAGTGGCAACTGTCAGACAACAGGGGTAATCTGTCTTGCAAAATGTAAATCCTGCCCATGCTACTATGTAGGAAAAACTGAGAGACGTTTAAGGGACAGGGTGTATGAGCATCAATGCCAGATTTTAACAAGAAATTTAAACAATGCACTATATAAACATTCCACGAGTTGTCCTAGTTTTAATAATTATTTGTTTGGAATTTTAAAACGTGTTATTCCAACCCGCAGAGGGGGCAACTATTGATTGTTTATTGAAGAAAGGGAGTTAAAATGGCAAATAAATGCAAGCCATACAAGCATCAAGTTTAAATGAAATTATTTCCCTCAAGCCTGTGTTAATTAGGAAAGCCACTATTTGATGAAATAACAACAAAAAATGACATTCACAAAAATTAATATTTTAAAATTATTATTTTTCCTTTATAGTAATTTGTACAGTGTAGTCTATACGTTTGAGAAATATATTTTTACTAATACATGTGTATTTTTAATTGAATGTTTTTAATGGGTTTTCAATGAACATACTTTTGCAAGATGACATTTTATGACTGGTACCTTTAAAAGACTGAATTACATCATTGGTTATGTCATCAATTAATTAGTATTTAAATGTACAGGTGAAATTTACTTATTGATTCTGATGAAGTCCCAGTTAATGGGGATGAAACCGCTCAATCCGTGTTTGCATAAGTTTTATCTGTTTATTAAATTTTGACTGTTTTATCTGAGTCCTAGCTTGTCTTGCTAATTCAGTGTTCTTTTTTGGATTTTTAATACGAAAGTATGTACTTGACCAAGTTTCAGGATACTCCAAAAGCAGCAGCTATTGGCAGAAGAAACAATTAATCTCTAGGGCATGGAGGGTCCTCTCATAGATTAACTAGTAACAGCACTTCTGGCTGACATCAAAGACTGAAACAATACTAATTTTGTGAACTTTAATCATACTTTGACCTAAGAATGGGGTCCATTCCTGTCATGGTATTATAAACCCAAACTATTTGGGGAAATTAAAAAAAGGAGAGAAACCAACTAACATTATAAGGAAAACCCTCTTGGAAGAACTGAATCTCATGCATTAACTGTCAGAGAAGAAGCATCTAGAGGATATCACAAACACAGAACCCAGACAGTAGAAATTCAAGTAGTGTTGACTTCCTAAAGGTAATGTGGCTCCCCAAGTTTGAAATGAAACAGTAATGTTTGGTGCAACTTTCAATCAAAGGCCAAGTGCCTGTCACAGAAATATTAGCAATGCACATATTCTTCAAGAAAACAATGGAGACAACTACTCCTCTGGTGGAATGGGTTTGACCACAGCACTAACCAATGAGAAGTTGACAAAAAATGCAGCTCATAATCCACTTGGAAAATATCGGCATGGCAACTGGAAGCCATATACTCTCTCACACAAAAGACATGGTCTAACTTTTTAAATCCACACACACAACTGGTGAAGCTGAGACTTTACCCACCACTGCATATCCAAGAAGTCCTAAGCCATTTCCCCTCTGATTTTCTTTCTTCTGCAAAGAAAACAGGAAAGTTAATGGATTGGTTCATGGTCAACTTCAAAAGTATCTTCATAAGGAAATGTGGGTTCATCCAGGGAATACCCTGTCCTTGGGAAGACCTGATATACCTCCCTAGAGATGATGTCCCAAAGCTGAGATCATTAAACAGGTGATGGCTACTAGAAATGTTGCAGACTTAGTAAGCTCAAATCGCACATAGACAAACCTCTCAACATGAAGTTCAAATTACATTGAGTAAAGGATACTTTAATGGAGAATAGAGATGCAGCAGTTCTTTAAGAAGTGCCTGACCATCTTGTGCTGTGTCACAGTCCTAACTTCAACAAGGTTACAGTGAACAAAAACAACTGAACCATGGACCATGACTACTGAATATGTGAGGTTTGGGTTATACAGATGCCCAAGATACAACAAGATCATGTGTAAACTGACTTAGTAGGGTGGTACAGGATACCACTCCACCTAGACCGACAGCCGGTTCCCCTTGGAAACATTGGCCTTCTCTAAATGAATGGCTTAAGAGCAATCTCAGAAATGTCTGAAATCCCAACTGGCATATCAAACAGTATCAGGAAGTCTACATACCTAGCCAGACCCTGAGCTGGATCCAGATGTTGCACCAACCATTGTGGTCATTATCCTACATCACTGGGGTTATTGGAGCTTGAAATTGCTTTCATCTTAACTACCAAAGGGTGTCAATAATAACCTTTAGTTGGCAATTTCTGAGATGGCTGCACACTGATCAACAGGTTGATATATGTTCTCCTAGTGTGAAAACAGAAAATGAGGAAAAGGGGACACTAAAACTATCAGTTTGGGTAAAATTCAGTTATTAGCTAATAATTACACTGTGTGAATTCCATGAAGAGATTTGAAAAACCTGAGAGAAAATCAACCAGAAAAGGGGAAGAGAAAACTCTGTCTGGGAAGAAATTGTTCAGTAAAAAAAAAAAAAAGTTGAACTTTCAACTTTGGTACAGGTTATGGCTTCCTGTAATTTAGAGGAGAAAAATAAATCAAATGTACTCAAAGAAGTTTAAAGAAAACGAAACACTGAAAAAATATTTTAACTCAAATAAGAAAGGTCTGGAAAATAGAAGCTTTAAACAGTTATTCAGATGAACTGATAAAACTGGTAAAAATCAGAAGTTAAAATGAAGAAAAGGCTTTCCGAGTATGATGCTTAAGACAGAGTGTACAGAGAAAACCTGAGATTTTCTACTGTACCACAGAAACTGGAAGGGACAGGCTATATTAATTGTGACAGCAACTGAACTGGTGCTCCATGATATGATTTACAAATTGAGAGAGTATTTTTTTCTTACAGCTAAAAGTTAATGTTTGCTGAAAATATGCAATTTGCTTTTCACATCTAAAAGGGGAACAAATAAAAAAAAAGATCAGACAGTAACCTGTGTATGTAGGAACATGGGCTGTAACATACACTTTAGCATGGGTAACCTTAATTTTAGAGTAGGAAGTGCCTGTGGGTGCAACCATCAATTTGGGGTAACTGCTCCTTTCAGAAGGGGTGAACTTCATTTGTTAAAAATGTATATAGTTTTGGATGTTTGTTCTAAGTAAAAAGGAAATAGGGCTGTGAAACTCTAATTAGTTTTTTGTATGAGTATTTTCTTTGCAGTAAAATCACTTGAAAATATGACATAGATTCAAATGGAGATGATAAGAAGCAACTGCTTAAAAGATCAGTCTGGCAAACATTAGTATGTGCATGTAAGCCAAAAGTTGGGAATACACATTCAGGACATATATAACACGTGGGATTAATAGATTTCTATCACAATGGGTATTCTGTCCATATTATCAAGGTACATAAATGGCCTTACAGATATCAGCAAAAAGCACAGTCATTAATTATATTAAGAAATGTGGGGTGTAAATGGTAATGTTGCAGGAGGCACATTTGAATAGAAATGAGTATGTGAATTTGACAAATAAAATGATTTCAGGATGGATAGTCAGCAGACTATCAAGAACAAAGGAAAAAGGAATAAAAATACTGATTATTAGAGGTTCCAATGATGACAGAAGATGAAAAAAAGACATTAATGATAGATTTGTGGTACTAATGGGGTACTGGCAAGGGAGAAAGATTACACTGGCATGTATTTATATTCCACCTAAAATTGCTATTATAAGCTTATAAAAATTTAGGAGAAATAATCAGCTATTAGCAGGAAATATTTTTTATGGGTGGGGACTGGAACTGGAAATTGGAGAATCCAACAGGGGCACAGCATGGAAAATATAACAAGAGAGCAGATTTCTAAAGAAATATATAACATTATTAGAACAATGATCATCCACAAGATGCAGAGTATAAGAAAATACCATTATTTTTGGTAGATTGTGACGCACAGAAGGCATTCAATAGAGTCAGCCTGGATTTTATGAGTAAGAAAATGGAAGCATTTGCATTCCCTGATAGAACAATATGTTTTATTAGGAGGATATATGAAGTGTTGTAGGCAAGAATTAAGATGTGATGGTTTCTCTCTGACAAGTTGTGTTTAAACACAGGAAAAAGGCAGGGGTGTCCTCTTTCCCCTTTGTTACTTGCTTTAAATTTAGAACCATTGGCAAAGAAAAGGGACTTACAAATTCAAGGGCTCTAGTTGATATGGTAATCAAGAAAAGTTAGCCTGATTTGCAGATGATATTAGTTTATACTTGATAAATCCAGAAAAGGTAATTTCAGTGATTTATGGAATATTTTGCAACAGTTTCAAGTCTTTTCAGGATATAAATTAATGAAGAAAAAACAAATGAGTAAACTGTGTACCTACACATGAATTAGTTACCCATATTTACAGGAACACGATAAGATGACATTGTTAAATGTGCAGATTAATAAAGATTCTGTTGTGGTACGCAGGGATATGTGGGAAGAGACTAAATAAAAGATAATACAAAAAAATTGAGAAACTGAAAATTCTTGATTATGGACATGGATAGTAAGGCACAAACAGTGAAAGTGTTTTAGTCCCTTTAGTTTTATACACAGGTCAGGTATATTTTTATCAACCACAGGAGAAGCTGTGAACAATAATTAACAAAGAGTTGAAGGAATTTATTTCGAAGAGGAAGACAGCAAGAAAAGAATGATGATGAAAAGGGGGAGTTTGAGAAATAGAGTAAGACTTTCACTACAAATCCCTAAAATAACAATAACCACATGGAATATTATCTTCATTAAGTTGTAAAAAGTATAATAACTACTACACCAACACAAGAATGGAGAAAGGAGATTTTGCCAATTGAGATGCCTACAAATAGAGGTACAGAAAATAAGCAAAGGGGGTGGAATTTCCAGGTGAAAACTGGCAAAGGAACCAAGTTATTGGAAGCAAATAACTAGAGAGGGAAAGGTAACTGAGTGGGATGAGGCTACACAGGCATCTGGACTGCAGGTTAGAGACTGCCTTCACTACTAGGGATTGATAACAGAGTACAGGCAAAGAGAAAGAGAAAATAAAAGCGATAGGGTAGTGTTAAATGAAAGACTGGGTCTGGTCAAGTTTAAAATAGAAGCTGCTGTTAAAAATGAAATGATTAGTAGGACATATAGAATAGTGCATGATAACTATAAGAATTAATCAGAGGAAGCCAGAAAAGAATGAGAAGAGAGACTGGAAAGATAATATGCAAAGAAACAATGGGAGGACATCTGTATGACTCCCAAGGATAAAGCAATGCCCATAAGGTTTAGGATTTTTGCTTGAATGTATTTGCATAAGTGTATTTATACACCAAGCAGACTTTAGAGGTTTTCCTCAGGTAGATAGCAATGCTGGAGGTATGATGCAAAAGAGAGAGGTAACTGGGAACATGTTTTTTGGGACTGTTGAGTTGGCAGATTTAAAAAAATCTCTACACAGCACTCATTAATAAATGTTTTTGGAGCAATTGACTGCAACTAAGGAAATTATTTTTTGAGCTGTAAGACAGGATCTGAACTGCTAATGGATAGTAAGGTCATAGTAAGTTTAATGCTATTGCTGGCCAAAAAAACAGTTTCTAGAGTATGGAAATCAAAATCTAAACCAAATATAACTGAAATAATGTGAAGGAGATAAAAGAACTATACGTGGGATATTTTAGAATAGAAAAGGGGGCAGATTTGTAGAAATGAAATGTCTGAGGACAATATATACAGAATGGTGTTCAGGAGGAGGAGTGAGGTTTACAAGAAGGCAGAAATTAAGCAATTTATCTAATGTTGCTGTGAATGATTGTTAGAAATCATATGCAATACATAATGCATGGCTACATCAAATGTTAATATTGTTTCTTGTCTTTTCTATTAATGTACATGTGCCTATGTCTTGTGATAATCTAATAAAGGTGTTTAAAATAAAAGATGTTTGGTCTTCTTTCCTAGAACTCTGCAATGAGATATGGAATTAGCAGGAGTGCAGAAAGGAATCTCCTATGCCATGGAAGACAGAGAACACATCCATTGCTAACTCCACTTTGCCCTAATAAAAGGGGCAGCTCTGACCAGACGTGGTTTCTGAAGTCAAAGTACCAGAAGTTGTCCGGCTGAGTGATTAAAATTGGCCTCCAGATTATTCAACTTCCAAAGAAAGCAAGCCATAGAGAGAATAGAAAAAGAAGTTAAGTTCTTACCATAACGTTCCATCTATGTTGTTGATCTTTATCTATTCTTGACAGCTGAGTTATGGTTCCGATCCTTGGAACCAGTTCTGCCGTTATACAGCTCGCGCCAGCTAAAAAACTCTCAAGCTAAGAGTCTATGCACGATGCCCCTCTCTACATTGCCTCAGATCGAGTTTGCAGACATAGAAAAATAGAAGGAAACTAAACTAAACAAAGCCATGCCCAAGGTTCATCCTAACAAGACACCCAGGACAAAGGTTCATTCATCCAGGAATCCACAGGAGGGGGAAGGAGGGTGGGATGCCAATAGGTGAAGATTGACAACACAGATGGAACATTATAGTAAGAACATAACTTCTTTATCTGATATTGTCGATCTTCATCTATTTTTGACAGTTGGGGCAGAGTCTCTAGCGACTTCAGATCTGGGGTGGCCCTATGGAAGATATTCCTGAGAACTATAGAGTAGAAGGAAGGTTTTCCCCTTGAGACCAAATTCAATTTGTAATGAGTAATAAAAGTATGTGGAGTAGCCCACACCCACATTACTGCTGTGCATATTTCACTCATGGAAGCTTTAGAATGGAAAACAGCTGAAGTGGCCATTGATCTGATGGAAAATGCCTTTACTGGCGCATTTAACTTGAGATTCTTTCTATTATAAATGTAAGTAATACAATCTCTTAAACATTTTGACAAGGTAACTTTAGAAATAGATTTCCCTAAAGTTGTGCCAGAAAAGGATATGGACAACTGTTCTGGTTTCCTAAATTCTTCAGTTCTGCTGAGGTAGAAAAGTAATTGTCTGTGAATATCCAACAAGTGTAGGTAGTATTCCCCTTTGTTGAAAAAATTGGGAAAGAAAACAGGCAAGTCTAAGACTTGATTAATGTTGGACTCTGAGACCACCTTCGGAAGAAAAGATGGATTGGTTCTGAGTATAACTCTATCCTTATGGAAAATTAAGTAAGGGGGGTTTAGAACATAAGGCCTGCAATTCAGACACTCATATTGCAGAAGTTAGAGCTATGAGGAAAAGTTTTTCCAAGAAAGAAACTTTAAGTCACATGTTGCCGCTGGCTCAAAGGAGGTAAGTACCAGTGATTGCAGAATAACAGTCAGGTCCCATGGGGGTAGAGGTCTTTAAATGGCGGATTTAAATGCATAGTTCCCTTGAGGAAGACCTTAAATAGACTATGTGAAACTAAAGGGAGGTCTCCAAAACCATTATGGAAATTGGAGATGGCAGCTAGAATGACTTTAACTATGGAGGTGGAAGCTCCTTTAGCAAAAAGGATGGCCAGAAATTCTAAAACATTTCCCCAGGAGCTGAAAAAAGGATTGAGACCATTATCACAAGCCCAGACTGAAAATCTCTTCCACTTACTAAGGTAGAGCTTCCTGGTGGATGGTTTATGAGATGCCAGCAAAAATTTTCTCACCGGGAATGGTATATCATTAAGCCTGGAGACTATCAGAATTGGAGGAACCAAGCAGTTAGCTTGAGACTTTGAAGATTGGAATCCACCAGTCCCTGAGGGTGACGGTATGTCTGGAACTGGGTCCAGAAACTATGGATGATGAACTAGATGAAGCATGGGAAAGGAAATCAAATTTGAAGAGGCCAGTAGGGTGCAATGAGGATCACTTTGCTTCTCAACTTGGCTGCTTTCTTGAGAAAAAGTGGGATCAGAGGGAAAGGAGGAAAGGCATAGAGGAGACCCGGGGGCAAATCAAGGAGAATAGCATCTCTCAGGGACTCCCCCTGAGGGGAGATTAGGGCAAAAAAGGTTGCAGCAAGGCTGGCTCCAGCGATGAAAGATCCTCTTTGCTATATCAGGATTGAGAGACCACTCATGAGGCAGTAGAATGCACTGCTTAGCTTGTCCACTATCACATTTGAACTCCCCAGGATGTGCATTGCTATCAGAAAGTGGTTGGAGGCAATGGCCCATTGCCACACTCTGAGGGCTTCTCGACACAGGGGGTAGGATTTGGTTCTCCCTTGTTTGTTGATGTACCAGACTATGGACATGTCTGATTGGATTGCAATCATTCCTTGAGAGAGGACAGATTGAAATGCTTGCAATACTAATAGCACTGCACTCACCTCCAGGATGTTGATATGCAGACTGGCCTCTGTTGTGGACCAAGTGCCTTGGACTGTCTTTCCCAGATAATGCCCCCCACCCCATCTGGGAGGTATCCATGGTCACTATGGCCTTGGGTTGAGGAGGGACAAAGGGGTGGCCCAAAATAATTTCTTTAGATTCCATCCACTAGGATAGGTCCTTTAGGCAGCGACTGGTGATAAAAATGGGGTAGTTCATTGGATGGGTTAGAGTAGACCATTGATTCGCAAGGAGTCATTGCAGTAACCTCATGTGGAATCTTGCTAGTGGGACCAGAGTGATAGCCTCTGCCATGGACCCCAATGCCTGAAGCACCAGTAAGGCTAGTACTTTGTGCATAAAATAGAATGTACTTGTGATTTTATCTTTTGTAATCTGTGAAGGGGAAGGAAGGCTACACACGAGAGGGTGTTTAGACAAGATTCTATGACTTCCAGACCTTGAGGGGAAGTCAGTTGAGACTTCCTATGATTGAACATGATGCCAAGATGCAGGAACAATTGTAGGGTGAATTCTGTTGTCTGAAGCAGTAGATATCTGGTGGAAGTGGTGATGACCCAGTCGTCTAGATATGGAAACAGCCAGAGTCCATGCAGTCTCAAGTGAGCTGTTACTGCTACCATACACTTGGTGAACACCCTGGGGCTGTGGTGAGACCAAAGGGCAGCACTCTGAACTGAAAGTGACTGGCTTCTAGCCAAAAGTGGAGAAACCTTCTTGAGTGTTTGTCCATCGTTATGTGGTAATACGCATCTTGAAGTACTATCGAGCACATCCAATCATTTTCCCCTAGAAAGGAAAGTAGAGACTGAACTGTGACCATCTGAAATTTGGACTGTTGAACAAATTTGTTTAGATGGCTGAGATCCAGAACTGGTCTCTAGTCCAGTCTTTTTTGGCACTAAACAGAACCTTGAGTAAAATCCAGATCCTATCTGGTCTTGTGGGACTTCCTGGAGGACTCTTTTCTAGCAGCTTTTGTATTTCTAAGGCTGCTTGGTCCCTCTGACTGGATGGAACACTGGGGAGTCTTGTTCAAGTTCTTGGATAAAGAGTGAAGGGAATAAGGTAACCTCTGGTAATAATTCTCAGCACCCAGGCATCTGTGGTTATTTGTTGCCAGGCTGTTGGGTGCAAAGGAAATCTTCCCCCAACCACTTCCAGAGGTAAACAATCGGGCCTCCTTTCAGGAGCGCTGGCAGGGTTGGCCAGAGAAAGAATCTTTGGAACCCTCCACCATGGGTGTCCTGAAAAGGCCTCTAGGACTTTTTGAATGGGTCTATATCATATTCTCGAAAGCCGACAATGTCGAATCTGACATTGTCGACATGAGAATATTGAACGCACAGAATCTTGAGCGTGTAAACGGAAATCTCCATAAGGGGAGATTTCCGTTTACTGTAATGTAGTGCGGTCTCGGAGTTGGTATATTTAAGTAGCGGGGGTGCAGGTGGGCTTGCCCTCCTGCTTAAACCCATTAGGGTACATTTTTCTTTTTTTTTTTGTCTTTTTATAAGGTCGTTTGAAGACATCGACCATATGGTGTCGACCATATGTTGTTCAATGTTTTCAACCGTCGATCTTATAATATAGACCCTTTTTGGATCACATCTTCTCACTCCTCTGATTCCAAGAATAAGATCGTTGGGGAGCAGAAAAATATGCCCACTGCAGACAAGGTCTTTCCATCTTTCTCACACCTGGTTAGAGTTTCTTTGACTCTGAGGCTGAACAAAGATCTGTCAAAAGGAGCATTGATGAAGGAAGACTTGAAGGGCTCCGCAAACTGACACAGGTATATCCAAGTGTGTCGTTTAATTGCAACACCTGAACCAGCTGACCTGGTCACTCCTTTAGCTGCATATGCAATGAGCCATAAGGACAAATTAGAAATAGACTCCAGGGTAGCTAACTGGGAAGCCACTTTTTCTTGGAGCCCATCAGATACAGCTCCTGCTAGGGTATCCAATAGCTCCTTGATCAGATCCCTCTTAAGCCTAGTGAAATGTGCCGTGAAATTCAAGGACCTAAGGGTGAAGGTCGATGATGCATAAATCTGCTTTCCAAATCTGTCCATCTCCCTAGACTCCCAGTTAGGGAGATGAACAGAGGAACTTTCCTCAGCTAGTTCCTTTTTAGTGGCCGCTGCCTCCACCATGGCATCTACTGCTAATCCTTTCACCCAGTGCTGGTGATCCTCAGGAGCAGAGAGTATTTTATCTGGTCTCCAGGAAATTGGTTCTATGGAACCAGGGGCCTTCCAAGCCCATTTGGGAAATTGGTTCTATGGAACCAGGGGCCTTCCAAGCCCACTGAGCCATCAACTTAATGAGATCGTCAGTGGGAGGAGTCAACCAGGAAGTAGATGGGAGAGCTCCGAAGACTTGCAAGTACACAGACTCCTCAGAGGTAGGGTCTTTGGGCTTCCAGTTACCCTTCTGTTTAAGGATCTCTAGAATGTCTCCAAAGGAGGCATATTCTGGGGGTGATTGGGGGAACCCTCCCCATCATTGAAATACGTGTCCTCAGTGACAGACTCTTCAGGGGAGTCCAGGTGTTTCCTCTTACACAGCTTCTTCTGAGGGGGCTCTTCAGTGGGAATATATGGAGAGGACTTGGAAGAGGGGTGATCCTTAGTTGGAATCTCTTGCATCCTTGGAGCTCACTACTGTCTGGGCATGGAGGTTGGTGGAACCTTCAAGTAAGCAGGGGTCATGGGATGAGACTCTGGTAACACAGCAGCCACCTGAGAACCTGCGGTGGCCAAAGCCCTCTCCACAGCCTGAAAGCCAGGGCCCCCCTGAGGAGGGATGGGAGCCCGGAACAGACACAGACAACTTGGAACCGTGGTCACACCCCACCCCGAGAGACCCACCTCTAAAGTTGGAGCCGAGGAAAAATCTCCAGCCATCGTAGTTCGAAGAGGTAAGGACAGCTCCAAATAAAAAACAAGAGTCAACTTAAACCCCCCAGACCTGATAGCGGAGGCACGATCCCGGGGACCTGTCAGTTCCAAAGATACCAAAGGAGTCAGAGCCATGCCCAGAACCAACGACAAGGATGTTGTCGGTGCTGGGGCCATAGGAACCTGAGTGGTTGGAGTTAAACACTCTAATGCCTCCAGGGAGGTTAGAGGAGGAATATATGTTGTACTACTGGGAGAATACTCCCCTGCTCCAGGTAGGAGAGGGGTCTGAGAAGAAGCAGGAAGACCCCTAGCTGTCAGTAGCTAATCCACCAACCTCACTATGTCTACTTCAGAAAGACTCCTGGAGGAGCGATCAGACAGTCCAGAGGGAAATTCCAGCCCTTCTATAAATGGGCTAGGAAGTTGACTCAGGAAGGGGGTCAACAGATGGGGAATATCTCATCCTGGGTGCATAGAAAGTTTCAGTCTTCAGCACTGAAATAGGAGGTATAACCTGCAGAGCAGCAGGAGGTGTCAGCACTGATGTGGAAACTAAGGAAGCCAGTGCCAATGCCGGTGTCATTACCAGTACTGGTGCTGTAGCCTGTGTCAATGGCACCAAAGTAGTTGGTGCTGAGGAATCAGTCCATTCTATGAGTTTCAGAACCTTTGGTTTCGGTTCCAAAAAGGAACCAACAGATGGGTACTTGTGTTTCTTAGATTTAATTTTGGTATACTTCATTCAAGGGGTCTGAATTTGGAAATTAATTTAAGCTAAATTAAATTAAAAAAATCAAGTTAAACTTATTTGAATTTAAATTAGTTTAAATTATATTTTAGGTATATCAGAATTTATTAATTGTATTTATTGTTAAAGATTTATGTATTAATGTTTGTGGTTAGTGTCTTACATAAAAATGATTTATTGTAATTTGCACTGGGCACTAAGAACTTACTGGTGTCACAATTATGGTGGGGTTCACTGGTATATATTGTGAGCTTATGTACACTTTTGTGTCCTTGAAGGTGAAAGGTCAAGGTACCAGATGTTTTAATAGTGGAAGTAAAGCGCTCTTGAATGAACTGCTGGTGCTCTGCATTTGTGTTTTTGGAAATATTTGTCTGTTTTGTATGAAGCAGCATTTTGTTCAAACAGCTGTGAGGTTTCATATGAGGCAAAACAGTTCTGTCTATGTCACTTGATTGTTGAGATACTTAGAGAAATATGAAAATTATTACAATACAAATAACATTCAATATATCTGCACTAGTCAGAGGTCAAACATCAATACAATACAATTGTGTAAGCTTTAAGATGAAATCTTCTTGTATTTTGTATACAGTATGGTTTTGGAATTACTAATGACGATATGAACAAGAAATATTTGAAGCCAGAAGTATCAATAGGATGTTACTTCAAAACTGCCTGAAAGCATCACTAGGTTATAATGAGCTAAAGGTAGGGGGCTAAACTGCTTACACTGTGTGGGAGATTAGGTGAGCTCTGCAGCCCACAAGTGAACTATCAGTCAACAAAATCTAAAACTTGTTTCCAAAAGGAGAAGCTCCACCAAAAGGTTCCTGAAACTTTTCACCAATCTAGAGCCCAGCAACAGGATCCAATAAAAAAAAGCAAGTCCATAAAAGCATGGTGAACCTGAAGCCACTGCTGCATCATAGTCCACAGCAGCCACAATATCCTTAGACATGCAAATGGCACCATAAAACTTATGGCACACATCAAACTCAGAAGGCATAGTGCACTCCACTCTGGCTCTGGAGCCTGCACTGCACTCTTTTCAATTTGTAGAAAGTAGTGACCTCCTGTGCCCATTCCAAGGACAAGAATGACAAACATGAAATAGTATCTATCTCTGTGCAGATACAAGTTTTCCTGATTAACAGTCAGAGTGACTTCTTCCAATTTATGGTCAACCCTGGGGCTAGTTAACAGAGAGCCATCTCCGAGGAGCAGATATGGGAATAAACAGAAAAGTCTCCTCCTACAAGACTTCATCCCCACCTACCCCCACAGACAAACTTTGATGAAGACTGTATTGACTGAGGAAAGCTCAAATAGCACTACTTTGTGCTGGAAGTGATGCCTTCTCAGACCATGTGTGAAAATCCACTACATCCAGTAACACCAAGGTGCCTTGTAGCAGAAAAAGAGCATGATTCCCTATAGGCTAGTCACCCAGAACTGTTCCTAATGAGATCCAGGATGAAATAGCATTGTGCTCATTTTAGGAAGAAAAAAAAACACAGAACAAGTCCTCCAACCTTTCTCTGAAATCAGTGAAATCAAGATGACATTTACAGCCCTTTCAGCAGTTTTTTTGAGTACTACTGAAATGAACTGACCTTCTTGCAGATGGCCAATAAGCTCCACAATGCAGCCAAGGAATATCACATGTAGAAATCACTGATACTATGTGATGGCCCTCATAGCCAGTGCAAATACAGGAGAGTTGCTGCACTATGGTTACTTCCAGACCTTAGGACTGTATCAGGGCAGTCAGTGATTAAGTCATCCTTTTGAGCAGTTTAGCAAACATCACAGAGGACGGCACTGTGTTATGCCAGAGGAACTTTTTTGGGGTGGTGAGAAGGTGCTGTTCTCTTAGGCATTGTCAAATCTGAAAACATAAACAGGAAAAAAAGAGCACTCAAACCCTACACCAAGGTGACAGCCTGTTTTCTCCTCTGGAGGCTGACAAGCAATCTTATACAGGCTGGCTTAAAAGTACATACTCCCAAGAGACAGTCAGAGAGGATTTTTGTTCCTGAGTTCCTGCTTCAATTAGAATAACCTAAGATGTCATTGTGTACAGCCACAATCCTTAGCTTGTGGCCCTAGGTAGCGTCTAAATAGTCAGAATTATAGTGGGAGGCATGGTATGCACAGCAAATGCTACAGACATAGACAGTACAACTGTGTAACTAAACTTACTATTAACAATAGATGTTCAAATTATCACTGTTGCAGTAGCCTAAGCTATATGGATTACATTCTGTTTAAGATATAACAGATGGCCAGGTTCCAAAGCTTAAGGGCATCTTAAAAGTGCCCTGACTAGTGACAGCTCGAGTAGAACTGTAGAAAATCAGTAGGTTTGGGTGCCAAGCTGTTCAGAACCTTCAAACCATCTAAAAGAGGAAGGCTAGATCCCTAAAAACATTCAGTGCTAGGTAAACAATATCCTCAACCTTAGCAAACAAAAATCATGCAAAAACATGGGGATGGATGGAAGGAGCAGATATTTGAGCACAGAAGATCATTTGAAAATCTAGTGTAAAGAGAAGTTTACTTTCACAATTGTTCTATATTCATCATCTGATCACTGCTGCAGTAGCCTTAAAGGTATGGCTAAAATAGCATAGCTTAAGATTTGTGGGGAGGATGAAAGATTAGGGACCAGGAGTCCCTGGATAAGGATCCTAGAAAACCTTGTTCTATTCCTGGAAAAGGAATCTAGTTTGCAGTGTTTTATAAAAGTAAGACCATGCTGCTGCTGATGTTAACTGTATAATACTTCTAGTGTCCATCCCTTTTCAAAAAGCCAATGACGAAGGCAAGGCCAGAGCAGTATATGTATCTTGCCCTGCCTGAAATTGCCACATTATAGTAAGAACAACAAAAAGAGTTATCATGGGACAACCATTCATAAGAAGTGGATAACTGATCAGAATTTCTGAAGGATTTAGCCCTGCCAGGATAGTGTCTTAGTTTCCTGTGGACATCCAGAGTATGAATAATCCTTTCACCCTCATTTTTAGGTTCTGCAATGAAGGCAGGGGGATGAATAGCTTGGCTTAATGTGAACTCAGATACTATTTTATGCATAAATGATGGATTAGTTTGTAAAATACTTTGTGAAAAAATTAGATAAGGTTGAGCCACAATGAGATCTTGCAATTCAGACAGTCTGCTTACAAACATCAGAGCGATCTGCAAAATTATTTGCAATGTTAAGAACCGCAAATCAGCCTTGATGAGCTGGTTCGAATGGAGACAGTTAAATTTTTCCCAAAACAAAATTAAGATCCTAAAGAGCAGCCACCTGTTTTCCGGGTGGATGGATATGCAGAATCCCTTTCACAAACATCTTGACATGGGAATGCATTGAAAGGGGGTTCCATAAGCAGACATGCTAAAATGACCAACAGATGAATCTTTAGGGAAAAGTAATAAAGGCCAGAGGATAACTCTCACAAATATTGTAGAACTGAATAAATACCAGCCTTGAAAAGGTCTTGGTTCTTAGTAAGACACCAATCAGAAAGCCTTTTCCATTTGCCAATATATGATTTCCTAATAGCAGGTTTCTTTGCTTCTTTTAATACTAGCTGAACTTCCTTGGTAAAGAGGCACGTAAAAGGTATTAAAATTCTATCATCCAGACAGTTAACTGAAGTTGTTTCAAGTTGGGGTGGATAAAAAAGCCTCAGTCTTGTGTGAGTAGGTCCAGACTATGAGGAAACGTGATAATTGCCCATGGCCATTTACAGGACAAGGGAGAACCTCTGTTGCCTGTGCCAGCAGGAAGTCACTACAATGACTTTTAAAGCATTCCTCTGAAACTTCAGAATGGCCCTGGATTATCAATGAAAATGCATACAGGTAAATTACCATCCAAGAAATGAGAATGCATCTGTTTTCCAGGCTAGCTTGCAAGGAGTCCTGGAGCATGATTTTGTTAATTTTTGTTGTGAATGGAGACAAACAGATCTGAGTACAAGGCAAACAACAACAATGGAAAACAAGATATCCCTATGGCTGGATCAAATCCTGGAAGATCCCCGGATTCAATTTCCATTTATGAGGGCCTGCACTGGACCTGCTTAGCTTGTTTGCCACAATGTTTTGCACTAATGGAATGCAAGATGTCTGTAATGTGAGTTTGTGCTGAATAACTATATCCTAGGCTACACCATGGCTAATATGCACAGAGAATAAAGATCTGGCAAATACAAAAAATAAACAAACTCAAACCATAAACAGCCAACAGGTAAACGGAGCTGACAGGAGTCCAATGGTGAAAATAGTAAAAATGAATCCACTTCCACTGAGATTCAACTGAACGCAAGTTTATTCAATGTAATGCTGCAAGCGTTTTCGCTACTGTGAAACAGTAGCTTCTTCAGAGTAATACAAATTTAGCGCCAAAATACCAGCTTTTAAAATAGAGTGATGTCAGCTAAAAATGTCACTTCCAAGTTTTTTTAAAAATATATACATTGACTAATAACAACTTTAGAAAATAGAAGTCATTCATTTAAGAAGCAATAACACAATCCGACAGCCTGATTCTTCATATAATACATTACAAAATCACTGGCTCTTCCTACCCAAATTAATAAAACAAGTATACCAAAAAAAGTCTATAAATAATTTAAACACAAGTGCTCTGTTAAGAACAAAAGAAAATATATATAAAAATACCTGTCTTACTCGATGTGAGCCAGACACGAACAGGCTAGAAATGTCCAAATATGTTCTATAAAGAACAAAAAAATATATATATAAAAAAATGAAAATGCGATTAAGATGTAGAGCACATATAAAATAAGACATCTAGTATTATGAATACCAACTAGGGTCCTCCTTTTTATATATATCGTCACTATAAGCTTACCACAAGTACAAGAAATACAAAGTAAAAATGCAAAAGCGAAAGGATATATACTAAGTCCTAAGTTCTTAATCATGTAATAGGACTGGAAAACACCAATAGGATAGTAAAAATCACATTATCTAAGTATAACATCAGATAATCAAAAAATGTAAACAGATAGGTGTACACTGGACATTAATGAATGGTAGAAAAATGAGTCACCTCAGGAAACTATTAAGTCTCAAGATGCAAGAAATATTACAATTTTCATTCAATCCAGGGACGCTAAATGCATCCAACTTTATTTGCCATTCTAATTCTCGAGTTTCTAGAATCAAGGAAACTGGACCACCCCTGATATTATGTGGGACATGGTCAATTGCCCTAAAATAAAAACTATGTCCTGGGTTGTTATTAACATGCTTCGCTAGAGCATTTTCAATTTTATTTTTCCTGATGGCATAAACATGTTGGTAAATTCTCTCCTTAAATTTGCGATCTGTTTTGCCCACATAAAAAGCTGGAAGCAGTCGCAGTTGGCTAGATAAATAATAGATTTGGTTTCACAGTTCATTCTATGATTGATGAAGTATTTTTTATCCCTAATGGTGAATGTATTACCTGTTCTCAAAAACTTACACCAGTTGCAGAATCCACACACAAATGACCCTACCTACCTTGAAAGAGATTCAAAGTCCTTAGATCTTTCAAGAAGTCCCTTTAGATTATTACCTCTCCTATAAACCACTGAGGGATTGTTACCTAACTTCCCAAGTAACTGAGCATTACTTCTAATAAAGTGCCAGTTCTTACATATAATAGACCAAATCTGGTACGAACTGGTACTAAATGTGGTGATAAAACTAGTAGAGTACTTATAAGGTACCTCAGCTGTTAATAGGTCAGGTGGAGTGTCATAAAGGGTAGTAGGGTTAAGTTCTGTAGGGCTAGAAATATCAATAGTGAAAGATGTTAAATCTTTATGAAGTAGAGGTTTATAAAAACCTGCTAGCCTCTTGGTTTGAACCTCGTGAATAAGTTCATCTAACAAGGGCAGTGGGTAGTCGCGGTTACTAAACATGTCACTCAATAAGCGACATTCTTTCTCAAAGTAAAAGTCTGTACTACACATCCTTGCTGCCCTTATAAGCTGACCCTTCACAATAGATCGCTTCTGTTTATATGGATGAAAGCTTGAAAAGTGTAGAAATGAATTACAATATGTTGGCTTCCTATAAATAGATGAAATAAGGGAGCCAGTACCTATATCCTTTTCAAGCTTTACATCAAGATAGTCGATCTCTACTGTGGAAAAGTGAGATGTAAACTTAAAAAAACTTGTGGTATTGTTGAGATATTCAATCATATCTAAAGCTTCATTTTCATCGCCCTTAAAAAGAATAAAAATATCATCCAAGTATCTAGTGTAGTAAATAAGCTGTTGCTGAAATTTGGTGTTATTTAAAACAAAATGTTTTTCCCAATAAGCAACAAACATATTAGCTACACTAGCCCCACAAGGGGACCCCATTGCAATACCTTGTTTTTGTAAGTAGTAGTGTTTATCAAAAATAAAGAAGTTAGATGTTAAAATAATCTCCAAAATTTCGGAGACAATGTCAACTTCATTTTTTGGGGCCCCTAGATCAATCATCATAAGTGCTATCCACTCAATTGCCTCAGTATGTGGTATTGAGGTGTAGAGGTCGACTACGTCTATTGTAAGAAAGTTACAAAAATTGTCGAAAGCTATACTATTGATGTTACTGAGAAAAGACCAAGAGTCTTTACAAATTACAGGAATGCTTTTTATGTATTTGGAAAGAATATTGTCAATAAGACGTGCACATGGATGTATCATTGACGATCTGCCATCAACCAGGGCTCTCATAGGAGGGTTGTTTAAGTTTTTATGAATTTTGGGAATCCCAAATATTACAGGGACTTTGGGTGAAGTAATATCGATGAAATTGTAAGTGTCAAGATCGATCTTCCCAGATAAAAAAAGGTCCCTAAAGTGTCCCCTGATTCTAGAATAGGATCTGTTCATTTCATTAAGTGATGAAGGAGAGTATGCAGAACTATCCAATACTGACAACATTTTTTCTTTATATTCATAGTTGTCAAATATAACTAACCCACCCCCTTTATCAGGTTTAAGTACTCTGACTGGTAGTCTGCTTAAATTATTTAATGCAGAAAATTGTTCCTTGGAAGTATTAACTTTCTTATGTCTAAAAAAAGGACAAAAAGTTTCATCCAAATGTCTGAGGTCTAGTTCGCAAATACTTTCAAATAGATAAAGGCCAGGATGTAGGGGTGGGTTAAAAACACTGGAAAGTTTTAAGTTAGAGTGCACTTGTGGAGTACTATTAGCAAACATAAGATCTAAATTCAGTTTGCGTACAAAACATTTGAGGTCAGTGATAGTTTTAGCTAAATTACAATGTTGACTAGGCACAAATGTGTTCCCATGAGCAAGCAGATCAATCAACTCAGGATCTAAATCAATGCTTGAAAAATTGTAAATCTTAAAATCACCTTTACTATTATACAAAATATTAAGAAGATTAGTGTCCAAATTTTACAAGTTGTCATCAGGGCTTAATTCTGGTGATTGTTCCAGTTCTTGTTGTTGTGCCCAAATCGTCGATTGTTGCGAGGTCCTAAAAAATTCCCTCTATTAGTGTTGTTGCCAAAGTTCCCTTCTTTCGAATAACGGGAATTCTGACTAGGTTTATTGTTGTTATTCGCTCGGATCCTATTGCTACGTCGGGAACTTGGACAAAAGCTTCCTCAGTGCTCTCATCAAGAATATCAAGATTAGAGCCATTAGGATGGTCAAATTGTCCTACATTGTCCAAAGATGAAGGTGCAGTAGTCAAAGGACCAGTACGATTAGTAGTAATTTGCAAATTAGGGTAAGCTTTGTCCTGTTGGTAAGTAAGTCTGTCCCTAGTCAGTTTCTTAGCCTTATTAGCTTTGAGCTTAGCTAGCAGTGCATCAATGCTAGTAAAAATTTGGGTATAATCATATTTATACCTAATAAAATCCAAGTCTAACTTAATCAGATTATCTAATTCATTAATCTTAGCAGTGAGAGTAACAATATGGGCAGAATAATGCTTCACCATAAGTTCTAAAAGTTGCGCCCCTTGTTTCTCAAATAAAACTTTGAGTTCTGATAGAAAAGTTGCATCCAGAAATAAACCAGTTGGAGCGAAGTTGCTACGAAGGCCTTTAGGTATAATGTTTTCATTTAAACATTGTTGGAAGTAAACTACTTCCAACTGTAGTTTTTTTAATTTTACCAGTTTATTATCAAATACCTTTAATTTGTCAGCGATAGTGTCCAAATTTGTAGTAAAAGCACCTGCATCTGCTGCCGGTGGTTCCTGAAGTCGGTGCTATGTAAGAGATAAAGTTTGTAAGTTACCGATCCATTCATTTAAAACAGGAACTCCAATAAGCGCCTGGTTAAGGTCGCCTGGTGTCTCTTGTGCTTTGAGGTTAACAGCAGCACCTTCAGTCGTTGGACTGCCATTAGGTGGAATAAGTACTAAGCCCGTAGATAATACACGAGATGTAGTAGGTTGCCCTGCTGGTATCGAAGGCAAAGTAGATGCGCTAGGTTGGTTACCGTTCAGACCAAAGCCAACATGATTGTTAGAAAGGTTAGGTCCATGTGGCAGTCTCCGGTCTAGTAAGTCCAATCGTGAATTTAATGCCTCAAGGCGTTGGGTAATAGACGCAAAAAGCGCTGACATGTCCAGGTTCTCCGGAGGTGTAATAGGATGGTTTGACCCAAACAAGTTAGGGCTCCTGGAGCTAGTGGGTCCACCTGTGGCCATGTCGACAAACAAACTGGCAAATAAAAAAAATAAACAAACTCAAACCATAAACAGCCAACAGGTAAACGGAGCTGACAGGAGTCCAATGGTGAAAATAGTAAAAACGAATCCACTTCCACTGAGATTCAACTGAACGCAAGTTTATTAAATGTAATGCTGCAAGCGTTTTTCGCTACTGTGAAAGCTGGTATTTTGGCGATAAATTTGTATTACTCTGAAGAAGCTACTGTTTCACAGTAGCGAAAACGCTTGCAGCATCGGTAACTTACAAACTTTATCTCTTTCACAGCACCGACTTCAGGAACCACCGGCAGCGGGTGCAGGTGCTTTTACTACAAATTTGGACACTATCGCTGACAAATTAAAGGTATTTGATAATAAACTGGTAAAATTAAAAAAACTACAGTTGGAAGTAGTTTACTTCCAACAATGTTTAAATGAAAACATTATACCTAAAGGCCTTTGTAGCAACTTCGCTCCAACTGGTTTATTTCTGGATGCAACTTTTCTATCAGAACTCAAAGTTTTATTTGAGAAACAAGGGGCGCAACTTTTAGAACTTATGGTGAAGCATTATTCTGCCCATATTGTTACTCTCACTGCTGAGATTAATGAATTAGATAATCTGATTAAGTTAGACTTGGATTTTATTAGGTATAAATATGATTATACCCAAATTTTTACTAGCATTGATGCACTGCTAGCTAAGCTCAAAGCTAATAAGGCTAAGAAACTGACTAGGGGCAGACTTACTTACCAACAGGACAAAGCTTACCCTAATTTGCAAATTACTACTAATCGTACTGGTCCTTTGACTACTGCACCTTCACCTTTGGACAATGTAGGACAATTTGACCATCCTAATGGCTCTAATCTTGATATTCTTGATGAGAGCACTGAGGAAGCTTTTGTCCAAGTTCCCGACATAGCAATAGGATCCGAGCGAATAACAACAATAAACCTAGTCAGAATTCCCGTTATTTGAAAGAAGGGAACTTTGGCAACAACACTAATAGAGGGAATTTTTTAGGACCTCGCAACAATCGACGATTTGGGCACAACAACAAGAACTGGAACAATCACCAGAATTAAGCCCTGATGACAACTTGGAAAATTTGGACACTAATCATCTTAATATTTTGTATAATAGTAAAGGTGATTTTAAGATTTACAATTTTTCAAGCATTGATTTAGATCCTGAGTTGATTGATCTGCTTGCTCATGGGAACACATTTGTGCCTAGTCAACATTGTAATTTAGCTAAAACTATCATTGACCTCAAATGTTTTGTACACAAACTGAATTTAGATCTTATGTTTGCTAATACTACTCCAGAAGTGCACTCTAACTTAAAACTTTCCAGTGTTTTTAACCCACCCCTACATCCTGACCTTTATCTATTTGAAAGTATTTGCGAACTAGACTTCAGACATTTGGATGAAACTTTTTGTCCTTTTTTGAGACATAAGAAAGTTAATACTTTCAAGGAACAATTTTCTGCATTAAATAATTTAAGCAGACTACCAGTCAGAGTACTTAAACCTGATAAAGGGGGTGGGTTAGTTATATTTGACAACTATGAATATAAAGAAGAAATGTTGTCAGTATTGGATAGTTCTGCATACTCTCCTTCATCACTTAATGAAATGAACAGATCCTATTCTAGAATCAGGGGATACTTTAGGGACCTTTTTTTTATCTGGGAAGATCGATCTTGACACTTACAATTTCATCGATATTACTTCACCCAAAGTCCCTGTAATATTTGGGATTCCCAAAATTCATAAAAACTTACACAACCCTCCTATGAGAGCCCTGGTTGATGGCAGATCGTCAATGATACATCCATGTGCACGTCTTATTGACAATATTCTTTCCAAATACATAAAAAGCATTCCTGTAATTTGTAAAGACTCTTGGTCTTTTCTCAGTAACATCAATAGTATAGCTTTTGACAATTTTTGTAACTTTCTTACAATAGACGTAGTCGACTGCTACACCTCAATACCACATACTGAGGCAATTGAGTGGATAGCACTTATGATGATTGATCTAGGGGCCCCAAAAAATGAAGTTGACATTGTCTCCGAAATTTTGGAGATTATTTTAACATCTAACTTCTTTATTTTTGATAAACACTACTACTTACAAAAACAAGGTATTGCAATGGGGTCCCCTTGTGGGGCTAGTGTAGCTAATATGTTTGTTGCTTATTGGGAAAAACATTTTGTTTTAAATAACACCAAATTTCAGCAACAGCTTATTTACTACACTAGATACTTGGATGATATTTTTATTCTTTTTAAGGGCGATGAAAATGAAGCTTTAGATATGATTGAATATCTCAACAATACCACAAGTTTTTTTTTTTTAAGTTTACATCTCACTTTTCCACAGTAGAGATCGACTATCTTGATGTAAAGCTTGAAAAGGATATAGGTACTGGCTCCCTTATTTCATCTATTTATAGGAAGCCAACATATTGTAATTCATTTCTACACTTTTCAAGCTTTCATACATATAACAGAAGCGATCTATTGTGAAGGGTCAGCTTATAAGGGCAGCAAGGATGTGTAGTACAGACCTTTACTTTAAGAAAGAATGTCGCTTATTGAGTGACATGTTTAGTAACCGCGACTACCCACTGCCCTTGTTAGATGAACTTATTCACGAGGTTCAAACCAAGAGGCTAGCAGGTTTTTATAAACCTCTACTTCATAAAGATTTAACATCTTTCACTATTGATATTTTTAGCCCTACAGAACTTAACCCTACTACCCTTTATGACACTCCACCTGACCTATTAACAGCTGAGGTACCTTATAAGTACTCTACTAGTTTTATCACCACATTTAGTACCAGTTCGTACCAGATTTGGTCTATTATATGTAAGAACTGGCACTTTATTAGAAGTAACGCTCAGTTACTTGGGAAGTTAGGTAACAATCCCTCAGTGGTTTATAGGAGAGGTAATAATCTAAAGGGACTTCTTGAAAGATCTAAGGACTTTGAACCTCTTTCAAGGCAGGTAGGGTCATTTGTGTGTGGATTCTGCAACTGGTGTAAGTTTTTGAGAACAGGTAATACATTCACCATTAGGGGTAAAAAATACTTCGTCAATCATAGAATGAACTGTGTAACCAAATCTATTATTTATCTAGCCAACTGCGACTGCTGCCCAGCTTTTTATGTGGGCAAAACAGATCGCAAATTTAAGGAGAGAATTTATCAACATGTTTATGCCATCAGGAAAAATAAAATTGAAAATGCTCTAGCGAAGCATGTTAATAACAACCCAGGACATGGTTTTTATTTTAGGGCAATTGACCATGTCCCACATAATATCAGGGGTGGTCCAGTTTTCTTGATTCTAGAAACTCGAGAATTAGAATGGCAAATAAAGTTGGACGCATTTAGCGTCCCTGGATTGAATGAAAATTGTAATATTTCTTGCATCTTGAAACTTAATAGTTTCCTGAGGTGACTCATTTTTCTACCATTCATTAATGTCCAGTGTACACCTATCTGTTTACATTTTTTGATTATCTGATGTTATACTTAGATAATGTGATTTTTACTATCCTATTGGTGTTTTCCAGTCCTATTACATGATTAAGAACTTAGGACTTAGTATATATCCTTTCGCTTTTGCATTTTTACTTTGTATTTCTTGTACTTGTGGGGTTAACTATTATTTATGGTAAGCTTATAGTGACAATATATATAAAAAGGAGGACCCTAGTTGGTATTCATAATACTAGATGTCTTATTTTATATGTGCTCTACATCTTAATCGCATTTTCATTTTTATATATATATATATATATATATATATATATATATATATATATATATTTTTGTTCTTTATAGAACATATTTGGACATTTCTAGCCTGTTCGTGTCTGGCTCACATCGAGTAAGACAGGTATTTTTATATATATTTCTTTTGTTCTTAACAGAGCACTTGTGTTTAAATTATTTATAGACTTTTTTGGTATACTTTTATTAATTTGGGTAGGAAGAGCCAGTGATTTTGTAATGTATTATATGAAAAATCAGGCTGTCGGATTGTGTTATTGCTTCTTAAATGAATGACTTCTATTTTCTAAAGTTGTTATTAGTCAATGTATATATTTTTTAAAAAATCTGGAAGTGACGTTTTTAGCTGACATCACTCTATTTTAAAAGCTGGTATTTTGGCGCTAAATTTGTATTACTCTGAAGAAGCTACTGTTTCACAGTAGCGAAAACGCTTGCAGCATTACATTGAATAAACTTGCGTTCAGTTGAATCTCAGTGGAAGTGGATTCATTTTTACTATTTTCACCATTGGACTCCTGTCAGCTCCGTTTACCTGTTGGCTGTTTATGGTTAGAGAATAAAGATTTGGAACATCCCTGTTTATTTACCAAATCACTGTGGTGTTCTCTGTAATTACTTGCAGTGGTGCTGGAGACCACAGATTACTAGCAAAGTTGACTGCATTTATAACTGCCATCATCTATTTTATGTTAGTGTATTTTGGTCTTTTTGCTCCACAGACCCTGCACCTTTACCCCCAAAGACACAGCTCCTCAAAAAAAATCTGAGGCATCTGTTGTTATAACACTATATTAGAACTGGAAGACAGAATGAGAAACCTGGATTCACATAAACCTGTTCTCTTCATCAAGGCAGTTCCCTTTTTACAAATCCCAAAACTGGAATTTGAAATGTCAGATGGTATTGAGGTTGGGACCATACAGATGTTATGTACCATTGAATCTTTCTCATGTGGAGGCTGGCTTAGAGGGATCATGAAAATCATAGATGCCTTGAATCCTGTTATCCAGAGAAGTTCACTTGCTGAACTGGACTGAGTGGAAAATCTCAGGAATAGATCTTTGAACTGAAGCATCTAGGAGACACCCTACAGATACAATCCTGTAGGAAGGAGTCAAACAAGACTTTTGAATGTCATCTTGGAAAGCCAGTCTACAAAGGAAATCTCTTACCCAAGCAATATTCCTGACACTTGTAAAAGACTCTGCAAAGACACACAAGTCATCTAAAGGAAAACGTGAATACCTTCCTGTCTGCAATAGGCTAGACACTTTGTGAATACCCTTCGAGCAGTGGATAACCCAAAGGGTAATGCAGAGAACAGGTAATGAAATCCAGACAATGAAATCCTTAAAATTTGAAATGTGAGGCTATAGGAATATAAGTATCCTTTAAATCTAACGTTACCAAAAATAACTGACAGAGGGAATAAGTCGTTACAGGTTGTAAAGGGATAGCATTTTGAACTTTCACAAACTGAGGAAAGAAAGCCTCTAGGACAGGTCCCCATTAGGTTTCTTTATTTCTTTGGTACAAGAAACATTTTTGAATAAATTTTCCCTGTCAGAGAAATAAGAACAGGATCTATGACCTCCTGAGTCAGCAAATCTTGAATAACAGGAGGGTAAAAAGAAGTTTTATCTGGCGGTTGTGAAGAAATCTGCTGAAAAGAAGGGAAGCACTCTCACTGCCATTTGTATCACCCTGATGGATCACAGTCAGAACTCATTTGTTTTAGATCATATACTGCCAAAGAGGGAAATGAAGAACTAGATTTTGGGAAAGATTTAAAGGCTTGCCAGAGTAAAAAGGGGGAGGTTATCATTTGAAGATGGTCATTCAAACTTTTTGAACTCTACTGTTTTCTGTGAGGCTCTTCCTTATTTTTGAAAGTTCCTTGCTATTGCCTTTTGAACATCTACTTTGCAGATGTTTGCAGAATCTGCGTATTTTGCTTTTTATAAAAAGCTCCAAAATTAGGGATGAAACCTTTAACAGGTTTGGAGAAGGAAGGCTGAAAAATCTGAGGCACCCCTTGAATCAATTTTCCACTCTCATCATACTTTTTCAAGATCTCAGCAGCAGATGGTCCAAAAATCTCTATCTATAGGAAAGAACTCAAAATTTCAGCTTTAACATCCTCAGGTAAATTTTGAGAATGTAATCATACAACCCTCCTTATAACAGATCCAGTAGCTGCTATTATGCGAGATGCATCAGCTGAATCACAAGGACACTTTAAAACATGGTTTGGTTACTTGAGGCACAGAAGCTGTATGTGTATTTAGAAAAGATTTTTCCTCAGAAGAAAAAAAGTGGCAATAATATTCCTCATAGTCTCAAATGAGGCAATCAAAAACTAACACATGAACTCGATCTTAAAAGAATCTTAAAAGTAAGTGTAGCAGGGGAATACAGTCTTCCCAAATCTATCAAAAGCTATACGATACTTACCACAGGGGAAGGGATTAGCATTTACTGTTTAGTTATAGAAGGATTTCCCAAGGAAATCACTGGAGGGTCAGATCTGGGATTAGAAAGAAATTTGTAACATTGAGTAACTTTATCCAATCTACTTTACTAGGGGCTGCAGGCTGGCTGTCAGGCACGTTGCAGGCTGTAATAAAAACATCCTCAAAGCTGAAAGAATGGGAGGAATCGGAGAAGGCTGAGGAAATTCCATTTGTAATTATATTTTCACAAAGAATGAGTAATGTGACATTCCCAACGAAACAACTGATTCATTCTAGATATGGTTTCAGAAAAAGAAAATTATTCTACTGGACATTCAGAAGAAATACTCTCATCAGAATCAGTTACCTGAGGACTAAAAACAGAAGCTGTTCCCTCACAGTCATTTCCTTGTTCATCACACTGGGAATATTCAGAAAATGAAAAATTCCTTTTTCTCTTACCAGTAAATTCAGAATAAGGGTTAAGAGACTGAACCAAGTCCTGAGCCATGTCCAATAAATCATCCCTGTCGAAAGTAACAGAGACACACGAAGATAAATGTTTTAACTTTGTTTCTTTTTAACAGGAATCTCCACAGAATAGACAGACAGACTCCTATCAGGGACATCAACCTGGGTAACAGGCTTTCCAGTCTGGCTAAGCATAGAAGTACTCTTCACTCTCTTCCAAGACAGACAAGGACACTCCAGCACCTGCAGAGGATGTGCCTAACCCCCAGCCAATGGTGACTGAAGGGACTACACCAGAGGAAATCAAGGAAGATAAGTGGTCTGCGGAACCAGCAATGATCACTGCAGAATCACGTGTCGCTGGAGGAAGGAGAAACTAAAGAACCAGTATTTTGTTCCATGAAAAAGCTAAGAAGGAAGGCTGAACTCCAGGTAAAACTGACAGCAGTAGTTGGTAAAAAGATAAGTAACATAAAAGTAGTGTGTTCACCTTAAACACCCCGCGACAGGCAACATGTACAGCTACCAACAGTCCCTGAACACAATTTACAAAAGCTTTATCAGAAAAAAATTGAGTAAATGTTAAATTAAGTTTACACTAAATGTAATAAAAGAACCACTTACAGCAGACAGAAAAGTCATGTGACAGTACAACAAAAATTAGCTTCCTAAAATAAAACAAACACTTTTACACACAAAAAGTATTGTTTTAGTCATAAAAAGTGTGGACCGTTTTCTCCCAAAGGGAACTTATCTGCCAAGCAATACAGAAATGCAATCTGTCAATCCTCAAAAGCCCACAAGAAGAGTGCTTTTCAGTGGCAGGAAATCTATGAAGGGGTAGGCACCCAGAAAGCTGATTTCAAGCTGTCAACAGTCAGGGTGTGTGGAAGATGCCCTTAACCTTTGGTAGATGTCTGGTTCTTATATCCTATGCAGGATATAACTAAGGCTACTGTAGCAGTGATCAAATCATGAATAGCCATACAGATCACCCTTAACCTCAGCCTCAGGAAGGTCTTCGAGCTTACCTAGAAGCATACTGGGGCTGAAATTTCGACAACAAAGACATGTATATGAAGATCTGGAATCCCAATATGACAGAAGACAATTTCTTGCTATTCTCTCTCTCTTTAAAGCTCAAGATCCCTTGCCTGGCAGCAAGCCAGCAAACTGTTATGATCTCCAGGATTTATGTGTTGTCAAAGAAATAGCAGAGAAGTCAGCACTGGGGTGTTTACTGAACTGTAGCACCCACTCAGATAGTGGAATAGGTTCATACTAGGCTATCTGCCCTAGGGCATTTATAAGCCTAGCCAGAGTGTGTTTGGCTTTCGCCACCCATTTTAAATTAATTTTGCTATGCCCTTTTTCGAGGTTAGTATACTGTGCCTCTGTCTAACAGTAACACAGAAGTGATACCCGGGGTAAACCTACGATCTCCCATCCACTCATCAATATTCCTCTTGAAGAGAGTCAATGAGGGACTCTGCCTAACCTGAACTGGGATTTTATTCCAGAGTGAAGGGAGCTTCTGGGTTATGAATCTGTCTCTCCAGCATGTCCTATTTATTTCAGTGCTGAGGTTCAAGTCTCTCGAGCGAGTAGCTCGATGGGATTTGGATTTTCTGAGGTGCAGCATGTCCATTAATTCCGGGTTGGACATGGCTTTATACGTCAGGCACAGATCGCCTCTGAGCAGGCGGTATGCCACTGAGTAGAGGGTGGAGTTTCTTTAACCAGGCAGCATATGGCATCTGTTTGAGCCCTTTGATCCTCTTGGTGAGGTACTTTTGGGGTCTTTCCAGTTGCTGCAGGTGTCTGGTAAGGTACATCCCAAAAGGGGCATTGTACTCAATTATGGGCCTGATGAGGGATGAGTAAAGAGGCACGATGACCTCCCCTGATCTAGATGTGAATCCCTTCATGATTAGGTGGGCTATATAAAATGTTTTTCTAACCACTTTGGCCACGTGGTTGTCAAATGAGAGATTGCTATCAACTTGGGTCCCCAGGTCCCTAATTACTTCTTCCGTACTTAATGGATTACCACCTATGTGGTAATTTGTGGGCACTTTGTTTTTGCCAAAGGGGATGACTATACACTTTTGGCGTTTAGCTTGAGGCCATGGCTCTGGCACGAGTTGTCTGTTTCTATGAGGCCCTTTTGGAGGATGCTTGTGTCGGCTGGAGAGTCGATTATGGCACCCAGTTTGCAGTCATCTGCGAACTTGGTCAGCCACAGTCCTTCCGTGTTGGCCTGTACCTCCGAGAAATATATACCGAACAAGAGAGGTCCCAGGACTGAGCCTTGTGGGACGCCACTTGTAACTGGTTTGGAGTCTGACATGGCTCCAGCAATTCTAACCATGTGGGTTCTGTCCTTGAGCCAGTTTGCAACCCATCTAGTGACATAGGGGTTTATATTTAAGCTGGTGAGCTTATTTATAATGCCCGAGTGGGGTATTGTATCGAAGGCTTTTGCGAGGTCCAGGTAGGCTGTGTGGACCACCTTCCCCTCGTCAATGGCCTTGGTGACTGTTTCAAAGAAATCAACCAGGTTTAAGAGGCAGGATCTGCCCTTAAAGCTGAACTGGGTAGGATCCAGTGTCTGTAGGTCCCCAATATCTTTATTTATGAGGTCCATGATGATCCTTTCCATAGCTTTGCAGACCAAGCTAGTCAGGCTTATGGGGCGATAGTTTCCAGGATCCATTGAGGCTGTACACCACTCTTTGGGTACATATCCTGTAGTAAGGCAGAGATTGAACAGTAGTTTTATGTTTGGGTTTAGCTCTTCTTGGAGTTCATGTAGGACGCAGCCCGGGACACCGTCTGGTCCCATTGATGCTGTGTTTTTTGCTTTGGAGAGGGCAGCTCTTACCTGAGCATCTGAGATGTCAGGAGGGCAGCACTCTGCTAGGATAGATATTTGCCCTTTTGGTGGGGGGGTAGTTTGCTGAACCTGTCAGCTAGGATGTTGGCAATGTCTGTGGGTTCGGTGTATTTTTTGTCATTTTGGACTAATTTTGAGCATATCTGAAAATTCACACCCAGGTTCCTAACATAACTAAAGAAAGCCTTGTGATTATCCTTAGTGTCCTGTGCAATTTTTCTCTCAAAGCTGGCCTTAGACGATTTTATGAGTGCCCGTAGTTTTTTGCTAATACTGATCAGAGATGCCTTCCCTTTTTGGGATTTTGCTCTATCATGTAGTAGCTTCCTCCTTCTATTGTATAGTCTGTTTATGGCTGGGGTCCACCAGACAGGACGTCTGCCTTTGGAGGATTGGGTCTTGGTTTTATTTGGGATTGCATGATCCATGCATTCCTGAAGGTGTTCATAGAATGCGTTTATAAAGGATTCTGAGGTCTGGGCCGTATTTTCCACAAGCCCGGGGGCTTTGAAGGATTCCACCTCGGTTTTGAGGAGTGTGAAATTTGCTTTAGAGAAGTTTTTCACTGTGGTTTTCAGGGCAGGGGGTGGAGTCGGGATGTGAATATCCAGCGAGATTAGTTTATGGTCTGATTTTACCAACGAGGGATACACTTCTGGTCTGGAGCATAGAGTCCCCATGTTGGTGATGATCAGGTCCAGTATGTTTTCCCCTCTTGTGGGAGTGGTAACAAGTTGTTCCATAGCATTTGAGTTTATAAATTCTAGGAACCTTTGGGCTAGGGTGTTGGAGCTAGAGTAATGCTCCCAGTCTATGTATGGGTAGTTGAAGTCACCCAATATAATGGTGTTTGGAGAGACCTTCATATTTTCCAGTGTTCTCAGGAAGGCCGAGTGGGGTTCCTGGGTTTGGGAGGGTGGTCTGTAGCAGGCTATAAACTGGAAGGCAGTTTTACCCACTGTTATTTGCACATGGATAGTCTCTGATGCTTCGTGCTGTGCCACCAACCTGGAGGTGTGGGTATCTTTGACGAATACTGATACTCCCCCTCCTTTTGTGGTTCAGTCCAGGTTTTGGGGCCGAAAAGCATGGTATGAAGTATAACCTGGTAGTGCTGGGGTGCTCTTGGGAGCCTTGAACCAGGTTTCTGTTACTGCACAGATATCGATGTTCTCCATGCTAAGGAGAGTTACGAGTGCGTGCATCTTGAGGTTTAGACTTCTGGCGTTGAGTAGCATTACTCTTAGTTTCTTATCCCTTGTGATACCTATGGAGGTGGGTTTGTCTTTTGAGCCTTGCCTAAAAAAGGCACTATGGGGGTAGCAAGAGCCTTTGCCAATATCCGAAAGCCCAGGGGTGACAGATGCAGGCCGTCCCTAGCGAAGCATCGTGGCTTGTCGAGCATGTCATCCCAGGCTGACAGGCATTGGATCCCCTTTGAATGACACCAATACTTAAGCCAATTGTTGAAATTGATCATCTTGTCTTCATATTGTGGCATCATTCTTGGTGAGGGTAAGATGCTACTCAAGGTCAGGATCATACCGGCCTGGGCTACATGCTCAGAGAGCTCCTCTATGTCTCTTTTCATGTAGTCCAGGGAGGTACGTCTCAGGTCATTCACACCAGCATGGACAATGACTGAGTCATATTTGTACTTGCCTTGGAGTGACCTGAGTGCTTGTGTTATGTGGCGGATCCTAGCGCCTGAAAGGCAGCTCACCGTGACCTTCTCCTTGTTCAGCCTGGTGAGCGGGACGTCAGTGTGCCTGACGATAAAGTCACTTATTACAAGTGTATCAGGTGTGTTGTTTAGCCTTAAGGGCTGTGACTGTTCGGCACACTGGCTTTGTGAGCTATGTGTTGCACGTGTTTTGTTTTGGGGTAACAGTTGCTTGGGTGTCTGCTTTGGAGGTCTTTGCTGCTTAGGCAGATTTTTATTTAGAGCCTCCGAGTATGTTTTTGTGTGTTTATGTGTTTGGTTTGCTGTCATGGTAGGTCTATGTGAGACTGGAATTGTAGTGAGTGTGGTTTCCTTCTCCTCCTGACTGGTTTCGCCAGTACTGAGTTGAGAGAGCTTAGCCTCCAGTATGGCTATATGGTTGCATCTCTCACATGTGTTGGAATTTGTTGGGAGGAGGAGAGGGTTGTCTGTGTACATGAGTCAGTTGTAACATTGCCTCAAGATTCCCAGATTCACCAGCTGGACCGGAGAGGAGATTGACAACTGACCTTTGGACATGCTAGAATAGTACTGGGAATTCCTTTATAATTGAAAAAAAAGGGCTAATGGGGAACAAGGTACTCAACGGGAGTTTGTGAGGGTGTAGTGCTTTTAATTTTTTAGTGCTGACTTATATAATTGCTTTAGTGAGCAAGTGCCAGGTAACTTAAATGCAATGTGTTACAGGTAACTTAAATGCAAAAACGACAAACAGTAACTTTCTTTCAAGTGAAACAAGGAAATAAGTACAGTAAGCAATGCAGATATCACTAGGGATCCACAGAAGAGCTGAAAAGCCACGTGTTAGGTGGAATTAGCGTTTCAGGGAAATAACAAGCAAACAAACAACAAGCATACAAACAAAGCTAGATTCAGCAGGCCTGAATGTAGTGTGCATCTAATTCCCTGGGAGCCAAAAGTACAAAATCAAAATGTCTCCATGCTGCCTTGATTGCACCCTGAAAGCCTTGCTCTACAGTAACTTCAGATTCCTCAATCTTTTTTTCCCCAGGAATTCTGCCAGATGGTTCTGGAAGGAAGGGAAATGGTTAAGATGCTAGTTCAGGCAATTCCTTCTATGTCTGACAGCATCTCAAAAGATGTCGCTACCTAGTGGAAAGGCAGACAACCCAGAAGAGAATCAGACTGGAGTGGTGGAGTTATTATCCTTGCCTCTCTCAGAGATGCTGGCTGGAGAATCCTTATGGTCATCACAGAACCTGGACTGTGAAGAAATACCAATGCCCCCTACTACCTCTGGGGGTAGGCTTACCTCATATATTTAATTAACAGTGTGTGAATAACTCATGCTGAGCACTGTGGAGTTACAACTGGCATTCAGCCAAGTAGTACCAAAGGGCAGTATAAACTGTCCATAAATAGGCTTATAACAGCTCTCAGACCAAACTTGCTCCCACCTCAGTAACTCAAGCTCCTATGAGACAAACATTTGCTCGATGTTTCTAACCTTAAATGAAAGCCCTAGAAAAGGGTAATTAGTGAAACTTCCTCAACTTAGTCCTACTGGCTCCACCAGGCCATTGGATGAGGGTTTCTTAGGTCCCAACATTATTGCTTTACAACGCAATGACTCAAGGGACAGCTCAGTAGGAATCAGGATGGTCAGCCACAAGCTCCAGCTGATAATCTAGGAAACATGACAGTGTACGATCTATGGGATACACTCCTAGAATGGAAGCTGAGGATGTGACTATC
>NC_056746.1:1312784395-1312794395 GCF_019279795.1 Protopterus annectens | reverse complement strand
GTGGTTCTGTGTTATAATGAGCTGAAATGGCTGAAGTGTGAATTTTGATGGAGGAGAAAGACAGGCCCTTGTGAAGCATCTCAGTTAAGTACTGAAGAATCTGAGGTAAATTGGGCGCTGCTGTGCCCATCCCTTGAGTTTGGTTCCAGGCACAGAATCTTTTCCATTTTTCAGCATAAGATTTTCTAGTACTAGGCCTCCTTGCCTCCAAAATGACATCCAACACTTGTTTACTGAGGGATGGTAACGGAGAGATTAGGTAATTAGCCAGGCTGCCAGGGTCAGGGTTTGAAGCTGAGGGTGCAGAATCTGGTTCTCCTGCTGTGACAACAGGGTAGGGGCCTGAGGCAGGTGCCATGGAGCCAGCAGTGACACACTGCACAAGAGGGGGTACCAGTGTTGGCATGGCCAGTCTGGTGCAATCAATATTGTCATGGGTTTGTCCTGTTTGATCTTTAGTAGTACTTTGGAGAGGAGAGGCAGAGGAGGAAAGGCATAAATTGATAGATTTTTCCAGCTGAAGGACACAGCATCCACTTTCCAAGCTATTTGTGGGGAGTCCTTGTGCCGAATTTGTCCAATTGGTAGTTCTGGAGGGAGGCAAACAGGTCTATATCTGGGGTCCCCCATTTGTTTATCAACATGTTGAAAGCCTTTGGTTCCAGTTTCTACTCGTGTGGGTCTATGAGATTTCTGCTTAGTTCGTTTGCCAGTGTATTTAGTTTTCCTGGCAGGAATTGAGCCTGTAGATGCACTTGGTAGCTCAAGGTTGTGTTCCGCAGAGCCATGGCTAGTCTGCAGAGGGGGTAAGAATGCGTACCCCCTGCTTGTTTATGTACCACATAACACTGGTGTTGTCCGTCTTTACCATTAATTGTCCTGGAAGAATGCGGTCCTTGAAGGCTGTCAGAGCATTCTGTACAGCCAACATTTCTTTTTGACTGATATGCAGGTGCATTTGACTTGGGTTTCATTTGCCCTAAATGCACTTCCATGCCAGGTGAGCCACCATGCATAGTCTGATGCATCTGTTGTTAGGGTTTGGGCGGCAGGGGGTAGAGTGAACGGTAGTCCCTTGTTGTGGTGGCAGGCCTCTGCCCACCAAAGGAACTCTAATCGTAGGCAAGGTATGATAGGAATCATTGCTTCTAGATCCTGAGAATGTTGGCACCATAGGCTTTTTAGATAGCATTGTAGTTTCCTCATATGCAGTCTTGCATATGGAATTAGTAGAATGCAGGAGGCCATGAACCCCAAGGCTTGCAGTATTTGCCTTGCAGATAGCAGGGTTTTTCAGGCAATTAGTTTGAAGCAAGTTGTGAAGTGAATTTGTTTTTGTGGCGTGAGGAAAGCCATCTGGGAAGTTGTGTTCAAGCTTGCTCCCAGGAATATAATTTGTTGACAGGGTACCAGATGTGATTTATTTTCATTTATGGTGTACCCCAGACAAGTTAGCAACTTTTGTACAAATGCCAGATGATTCAAAAGTATGTCCTGGCTTTCTGCCTGAATTAGACAATCTACAGGTATGGGTATATTTGAATATTTCTTTGCCTGCAAAATGCAATGACTGGAGCTAGACACTTTGTGAATACCCTGGGTGCAGTAGATAAGCCAAAGGGCAGTGCAGAGAACTGATAGTGCATGTAGCCTGGTTTGAAGCGTAGGCATCTTCTGCAAGATTCCCTGATTGGGATGTACAGGTAGGCTTCCTTTAAATCAAGTGTTGCCGACCAGGCATCTTTGCCTAGCATAGGAAGCAACTGTTGAAGAGTTAGCATCTTGAATTTTGGAATCACCAAAAAGGTGTTTAAGATAGACAGGTCCAGGATAGGATGCCATGAGTCGTCTTTTCTGGGTACCAGGAAAAGTCTTGAGTAGAAACCTTGTCCCTTTTCCTCTTCTGGTACAGTTTGAATAGCCTTTATGCTTAAGAGACAGAGTACTTGCTTTTGAGCCTCTGCCCACTGACTTGGGGTAGATCTGGCCAACCGTTTGGGGTTGGTAACATGTGGAAGTGAAATCTGTATCCTTGGGAAACTATATTTAAAACCCATTTGTCCTGGGTAATGAGTTCCCAGTTTTTTGCCTGCAGTGCAATCGTTCCCCCAAAGGAGAAGTCAGTTTAGAAGTGCTTAGAAGTTTTAAAGTTAAGTCATTGAGACAGTTTACCATAAGAGGGAGTCTTAGTACTCCCTGATTTGGAAGTGGGAGCCCCCAACTGCTTAGTCCTGTGCGTACCCTGGGACTGAAGCCTGGGTGTTCTGCTGGATCTGGGTTTGGACTGAGAAGACCTGGAAGAGGCAGGAAAGGACCAATTCTAAGAGGGCCAATGCCTACTAAATCTTGGAGGCTGTACTTGTAGGAAATCTTTAACAGTTTGCATAGATTTAGCTTTTTCCTCCATCTTTTTAAGAACTTCTTCTGTCTTGTTGCCAAACAGGCGGTCCTGATTTAAGGGAGCATCCAGTAATTTACCTTTAACATGATGTGGCAAGGATTGCTCCTTAAGCCAAGCATGCCTTGTAAGTACAGACCCAGTGACAGCAGCCCTGCAAGATGCCTCTAGTGAATCAAAACCACATTGCAAAGTATGTTTTCCAACCTGTTCAGCAGAATGCATTAAATCCTGTAAATCGTTATTTTGAGCACAGTCAGGAATCAACATCATTTTCTGTTTAAGCAATCCAATAATATGCTGCTGATACTTTAACACATGAAACTGTCAGTTTAAGGCCCTAATGGCCAAGGTTGCAGAAGTGTATACCTTCTTACCCCATCTATCCAGCGCCCTGGAGTCTCTATCAGAGGTGGTAGGATTTTTGGCAGTAGTAGCCTTAATGCCCTTGGGTCCCTGTGAAATGGTCTCAGGATCCACAGTAGGATTTTTAAAAAGGAACTTGTGAGAGTCAAGAATCCTGTAATATCTATCAGGTTTTCTGGGAGCAGGAGGTAAAGAGTCAGGGGCCAAGCTAGATTCCGAAAAGGCATCATCAACAATGTATAGTACAGGAGGGATAGCTAAAGACCTGTGCTTGTAGAAAGCAGTAAGAAATAAGAAATAAGTAAGAAAGAAGTAAGAAATCCCCAAGCCTCTTTTTAGAATCAGAATAATCCTGGCTTTCCCAACGAAAATGCTCCCTAAGAGTATGCAAGGTTTCACCAAAAGAGAAATCCTCTGGAGGGGAAGCAGAGGGAATAGAGTCCTCTGCATCACAATCCTCATAGGTAGATAAGGGTAAATCCTGGTCATCACGGGTAACAGAAATTTCAGAATCCTGGTCAGAAATATCATAAGCAAATTCAGTCCTAGGTCTCTTAGAGGGGGAAGGTTGGCTTCCCCTGATTAAAGTAATAAGGTCCTTCAGCCATTCTTATCATTTGTTTTTTAGGCACAGAGGCCTGACCATGCGGTCAGGGCGTCTGTTTTCTAGGCATGGTTCAAGTTTTAGGCCTAGAAGAAGAAGATGGCATCGGCTTAATATGCAAATCAGTAGGCCTGATCCACCCTCAGAAGCCAGTGCCTGCACAGCAGCTCCGGACACATCCAAGGTAGAGACATCCGCAGGTTCCACAGTTGAAGCATCTCGCGGCATACTGGACTCCGAATGGGTCTCAGTAGAGGCCTGCGAATCTGAAGTAGCAGGTAACAGGGGCTGCGAAAGCGCATCACTGAGTACCGGTGAACTGGCGACTGGCTTAGGAGAAGCGTCGTTGGCAGCTTTAGACCTAGGCGGCCTGTCTCTGTCTTTATCTGTGCATTTTTTTCGGAACATCGGTAGTCAGATGGCTAATGGAAGACCTATCTGGATAATTGAACTGAGTACTAAAATATTTAGAAGCGTAAATATACTGACTATGAATAGTTTGTTGCTTAAATAAGGCACAAAATCGACAGCAAGGTTTGTCGTGGTCAGGGCCTAGGCAAGGAATACAATACAAATGGAAATCTTTATGAGGTATTTGCTTTCCACAAGAAATACAATTACTGACTTTTACTGACATCGGTTTAGAGCAAGAAAAAGTTTCCCCAACAGGGTACTTAGCTTTAGTTGAAGACTTCAGTTCTGAAATTCGAAAATGAAAAATTCAGGAGTTGGCCGACCGGCACTTGCGAACTGCTTCTGCTTCGGGCACTGCACGGCAAGAAAGACTGATGTAATGCATCGGCTGCGTGCTTTATACCCCTGATTACCTGACGTCACGGAAGATGAGACAGCAACCGACACAGGACCCAAGACTTTGATAATCAGGCAGACTGTGGGCTGCTGCAAGCAGATAACCCTAAATGTGATGACTGCAACAGTGAAACACGAAAAACATCAATTAACTGTTTTAACTTTCTTAACATACACTTTTCTATTTCTTAAAAAACATTTAATAATCACTGCATCATTAAGCCCTGGACTTCTACTTGATCTCAACTTTATTTGCCAGGAAGCTTCTCTTTGCTCCAAGTATGATTTTAAATCACCTCCCCTTAAATCTAAATGCCCTTGTTCTATAACAGAGAATAAAAATTTCTTAAAATTAGGGCAAGTCAAGGTGTGTTTGTACAAAGCACTTTTTGTGTCTTTCTTTCTAATATAATACTGGTATCCCTTAATACGTTCTAACAGCCTTCTAGTAGCCATTCCTATATAAAAAGCTGGACATCCAGAACACACACTTATATAAACACCCCTTGTTTGACAAATGAACCTCTCACTCACTGTGATAGTATAATCTGTGTTATTTAACATAATTAAAGGACCTTCCAAAATGTAGCAGCAAATGTTACACTGTCCACATTTAAACATTCCCTTCATCTTGTTAGATGATGCATTACCTATAATTCTAGTATTATCTTTTTGTAAAAGATTCTTTAAGTTGTAACTATTTTTGTAAACAAACTTGGGGTTATGTGTCCCATTACATTATACAATTTCTTATTGCCTTGTAGAACCTTCCAGTTATTATTTATTGATTGAATACTAGCACTGTCTACTGTCATATCTAACATAGAAGCCAACCTTTTGTCTTCATTTTTGTTTCTACTACAGTCCCCCTCCCAAAGCCCTTTTATTACTTATAAAAGGACACTTTCAAATTGGGGGAAAAAACAAGGGTCTCTTCAAAAATTTCATTTTCTAATTGCTTCAAAAACTCTTCTTGTATAATGTAGTAGGAAAGTGTATGCAGAAAATTTAAACAGTTAATTGTTCTTGTTTGACTGGTTGATTGTTAATTGAATGCAGTATTTTTAAGGGGTGTAGTCTACTGTGAATTTGTTTTCTGATGAAGTCTTTTGATGAAAGCAGCTAACAAACAGTGTGGATGCTAAAATTCTGTGGATATCCTTGCTGACTCAACTATACGAGGTGTGCCCAGGAATGAAATTAGGGCAGTATTAGTGCTATGTCCTGCCATAAAGCCATGCTGAGTGGAGAAAGGAGTTGGTGTTTAACCAGGTGACTACGGAGCAGAGTGTGAATGCACTTCTCAAGTATTTTTGAGATGGGGGAAACAATGGCGACAGGTCTAAAGTTTGACATGTCAGAGTTATTGCCACCTTTATGAAGTGGGAGAACATATGCTTTTTTTTTCAGATATCAGGTACACATGATTCCTGAATGAACCTATTGAGGAGAATACTGACAGGGTATGCTATGTAGGAGGCTGATGGTTGCAAGATTTCTGCAGGTAGGTTATCTGGGGTATTGGTGCATGGTTTTAGTTCACGGGGTTGGGAGAATGGCCTAATGGTTAAGGTGTTTGCCTTACAAACACAAGGTACAGGGTTTGAATCTCACAGGGGATAATTGGCTAGGCTTAAAATGGCTCACAAGGGCAGATAGCCTAGTACTAATCTATGAACCTATGAACCTATGAAGAAGTTTTTGTACGGTTGAGGTTGGTACGGGATAGAGTGAGAAAGAGGGTATTGTAGTAGATGGGGTATGTACTATTGTAGGGTTTATTCGGTTTGTGTTGATGGGTGGGAAAGTGGTAGTAAGCTTAGCAATGGTGTCAATGAAATAAGAATTAAAGAGTGAGGCTAGCTCAGATGGTGTTTTTTTCTGGTTTGGGCATGGATTATGGTTAGTTCCAGGTCGGAGTAGGGAGTTGATTGCTCCCCAAAATTTCTTGAGGTTTTGATTATGTTGGTTTTGGAGGATTTAGAAGTATTCTTTTTTGTTTTTGAGTACTGATCATTTGACTTGATTGCAAAGTTGTTTATATTGTGTGAGGTTGGAAGGAGTTTTGTTTTTTAGCCAGGCTTTCCAGGCTTTATCCCTAGAGGACATCATTTGCTTTGTGGACTTGGCAAGCCAGTCTGCATGTTTTGTCTCGACTCTTTTTAGATGGAGAGGGGCAAGACTATTTAGGATCCTAAGAAATGTGAAATTGAAGAATTCTACAGCTTCATTTAGAGGGAGAGATTTTAGGGATTCCAGTTAGTAACGGTCTTTCGGCTTTTCCCAGTTAGGGGTCGCCACAGTGGAACTCTGGTCCGCTAATGATTAGCAGTGAATTTTTACTGTGTCGAGTTGCCAGCCCAGCACCCAACCTTCAAAGAAGGCACACCCACACACACTCGCACCTACCTGCATGTCTTTAAATTCACTCGACCGCAGGGAAGACATGCAGACTCCGCAAAGAAGGCGCTCCAGCCGAGAATCGAACTGGAAAGCCTGTTGCTGTGAGGTGACAATGCTAACCCCTGCACCACCGCGGACCCAGTGGATTCCAGTTAGTATTGTGCTATATGTCGTTAAGGTATTTGGGGAGAAGTGGGATAGATCTCGGGTGTATCTATATCGGTGTATGTTTGGTAAAGTAGTGGGCTTACGTATTATGCATGCTGGTGAGTGGTCACTTATACTGTCTGGGAGTGTACTGAAGGTGGAAATTTTATTAGGGTCAGAAACCATGATCCAAACCAAAACTGAACCTTTGTTATTCCTATTGTCAGGTCTAGTAATGTCTGAAATAAGCACAGTATAGATGAGAAGGTTAATGTCTGAGGAGGGGTTGTTATTGGAGATGTCTAACCAGATAATATTAATGTCACCTAGGATGATGGTTTCATTTTTTATATTGTTGGTTGTCCAGGCAAGAATGTCTTCCAGAATGGGAATATTGTTGCCTGGGGGAATGTATACGACTATGATACAAAGACTTTTATAGTCATTTAGTTTTAAGACGTTAATAAGTAACTCTGCAGTGGAGAAGGGGGATAGGCTTTGAATATGGAATCACTGTGAAGGTGCTTGGATATAATAAAGTGATGCCTCTGCCATTTTTGTGGAGAGTATCTGTTCTATGGCAGGAAGAGTTTGTGGGAAGAAATTCAGAATCCTTTATATATGGTTTTAGGCAAGTCTCAGTTGTGGTTGTAAAGTCTGGTTTATATTGACTTAACCATGCATGTAGAAGGGGGATTTTATTTCTTATACTTTGAATGTTGATGGTGGTGAAATTTAGGGATTTTGTGGAGTTAGGGGCATTATGAGAGGAAGGAGAAGGGCCAGGGTTAGGGTGTATATCACCACACTGAACTAGGCTAAGATGAGTAGGAAACATTTTTGAATGGAGCTTCTATTTTGGGTCCCTAAACAGTTCTGGACTTAGGTTAGTAGGAAGACCATTCTGTGGAGACAGGATTGTCAGCTTCTTTTCTACAATTAAATCAGTGGAGTACAGACTAGAGCAGATTGCAGAGTAGCCGGAGAAGGTGACATTGTAGGTAGATGTGGGTTTGGGAGGTATACAAGTTGGGTGAAGTGATGAAGAGTTTCAGAAGGACAGACAGGTAAATAGTAAAAATAAGGAGAGATATGTTGAATATGAGGGGCATTGCTGTGAGGCGTGGAGTGTAACAGGTGAATATATGGGGTAAAGTTTGTAAAGTAGTAGAAAGAATATGACAATGAAGTAAGTGTTGGGGTATTGAGGTAGGGGTAGAGTGCTTTGATGTAAAGGTAAGTAAGGAAGGTGGGAATAGACTAAGGAAGAGGTATGGAAATAAGTGTGGTTATTAGGTACTGGTTAGGTAGAATATTAGGCAAGTCTCAGTTGTGGTTGTAAAGTCTGGTTTATATTGACTTAACCAAGCATGTAGAAGGGGGATTTTATTTCTTATACTTTGAATGTTAGAAGGGCAGAGGAGGTGAAGTATATGGGGTAGGTGAAAAAGGGGTTGGGCTGTTAGATGACAGTCTAATTGTCTGGGGTGTGGAGGATGTGGAGATGGATTGGAGGATGGATGGGCAGGTGGGGCAAGGATAGATATAAATGTAACTGAAGTGGAGGTGGGTGGGAAAGGGGGCAGGTTAGGGGAGTGGAGTGAGCCTGAGCTCAGCGAGGGTGAATGGAGCAGGGCTCGCCCAGCTGAAAGAGGCAAGAGTCCAAAAAAAAAAACAAATCAGGAACAGCACTTGGCTTGTAATTATAAGGTCAATTTAAGCTTGTTTGAACAGGAAAAAAACATTTTAATGGTGGGCACAAAATTTGTTTTAGGAACAACACTCCTGTGTAGACAGGGCTGTTATCAATGCACCTGACTGGGATAAATGCAGCTATATGTATATTAATTTCTTTTCACTTTTAGTTTATTGTTCTTTTCTTTTTTATTTATTTTGGGTTAGGTATATTAGGAGTTAGCTTGCTTTATGGTACACTGCCATCTACTGGCCGAGAAGGGGAACCACGTCTACTAACCTTGATTGCCTAAACATGAATGGAGAAAAACGGCCGGAGAGGGATGTTCCATGCAAGTGTGCAAGCCAGAACAAAGACAGAAAACATAATGAATAGTAAACTGAGAAACTGTAGGGTAACACCTACACTTAGATGAGCATGGGAGAGGTCGTCCTTGTTGACTGCGGGGAGGGTGCCACTGATATCCAAAGCAATATAGTCCAAAGATGTTGGGATACAGCAGAGAAAAGAAGGGCAGCCCATTAAATTACGGGTGACTATCAGAGACTTTAATGAGCTTGAGATAGGTCATCCTTGGTGACTGCAGGGAGGGTGTCATGGGTATCCAAAGCAATGTAGTCAAAAGACGTGGTTCCTACTAACTACCATACACGTATATATGTATGTGTGTATATATATATATATATATATATATATATATATATATATATATATATATATATATATATATATATATATATATATATATATATATATATATATAGAGAGAGAGAGAGATATTAGAAATATATACATATCTATACATATACATAAATATATGTATATATACATATTCGGTAAGAGCGATGTTCCTGCTAACTACCACATCAACAGCAACAGCTTAAGTACATACACAGCGGTGAGAGACCTGGGCACACAGGTTGACAGCAACCTTACCTTTGACCACCATGTCTTCACAGTGGTAAGGAGGAGATTCTATACTGCTCATCTCATAAGGAAGGGCACTACCTCCAGAAAAAAAGAAGTTGTTACCTCCCTGTACTCTTCCCTCATCAGATCAATAACCGAGTACAACGCCCCTTTTGGTATGTACCTTTCCAAGCACCAGCAGGAATTAGAGAGACCACAAAAGTTCCTCACAACGAAAATTAAGGTCTTCAGCATCTGTCCTATGTGGATTGTCTTAAATCATTGTCACTTTATTCTGTTTCACACAGACTACTCTGAGGTGATCTCTGCCTTGCATACAAGACAATCTCTGACCCTGCTTTACTGGAAATGCTGCATATCCGTAATTCAAATGGTACAGGTTACATTAATAGAACCTGCTGGGGGGCAGATTTTTCTCCCAGAGGTTACCAACCTTTGGAACAGACTATCACTTCATGTCAAATAGAGCACTTCATTGGCCCTCTTCAAAAGCAATCTGGACGACTGGATGAGTAACCATAAATTCATCCATATGTACATATACATGCACACACACACACACACACACACACACACACACATATATATATATATATATATATATATATATATATATATATATATATATATACACACACACACACAC
>NC_056746.1:1312616895-1312776895 GCF_019279795.1 Protopterus annectens | reverse complement strand
GTCACTCAAAGGGAAAATAATAAAACAGAAGGGGACTAGCATCAAAACTTACAGATTACTTAATGGAGATGTAATTCAACGGTTCAGTCATCTGAAAGATACATATTCAGAAAAACAGAAAGCAGAAGCGTATACCTCTGCAAGAAACCAGATTTGTTAAGCACGAATAACAAGGCACCTCAGCAGTGAGGGGAAAGAAAGTTACTACAGAAAACCACCTAATAAACATGGTAAGCAGTTTTAACATACAGCAGAATTAACCCAGAGGGATAACATTTTTTAAACAAATGGAAAAATCCTGAGGGGATCAGAGGCAAAACTGATGTGTAGTGTAAGCAAAAGTTTGAATAAGTAGAAAATACTTTTCAATTTTGGGGAACTTAAGTACTTCAAAAATTACAAAATTTAATACAGCAGCCGAGAAACATTTCCACTACTCCATGAAGCTTTCTTGGTGATAAAGAACTGCAGTCAGGAAATCATGGAAAAGAGGTGCAGTTCGCAGCCTGAGGAAGTTTCACGTGCTGGGCAAATCTTAACAGGAGTTTGAGGATGAGCCATTTCAACATTAGAATTGCAGTTCAACAAGAAATGGCTCCATGACTGGTTAAAATATACGTGATTTCATTACATTTTTACAGAACGATAGCTTTTGCAGGAAAACTGGAATGACGTAAACATCTTGGTTGTGTTACATACTAATTTAATGCAAAATAACATTTACTGCTTAATTTATTTAGAACAGAGATTCTACACGGAGCTTAATCACAAAGACTATTCCAGACAAGGTCAGTTATGCTAAGTTGCAATGTCTGTTTCAAATTCTTTTTTACATTAACAAAATTCCTTTAGTCACTCACCTATGCACCATTTCATACTTGAAATCACCCTGTGAAAGTCTCCAAGTTGCTCACTGAGGAACAAGGAATTCTGTTTAAAGAAAAATAATACAACATAAAGCCACTAGATGTCAGCCTTGACATACAGAACTTAGTTCAGCTGACAATCGCTGAAAGGTATTCTTTACTTGTGCATAACTAACAGGGATCCCCTTTGTCATCTCATTGGTTTCTACGAAGTGTTCCAATTCAAAAACAACGGCACTCAGCATTGTGATGTACACTGCTCAGTAATGATCTGGCTGTTGTGATACACAAGGTGAATTCAGCTACATATTTACTCTGTCATAATTCTCAGTATCAGGTCTTGCATATCCAACAGGCAACCATGTGTGAGAGTGCAGTTTATGCTAGTGATTCCCAGTATCTTTAAAAATTCTGTTCAAACTGCTTTGATCACACAGGTCTACGATTATCTGAACTAAAACTAGAAAAGAAATTATACAGGTGACTAAAGCAAAATTTAAAGTAGGACAGATGCAGCACCAAGAAAATATCAGTCTGGGACAGGAATGTAATATAAAGGAACTCGAGTTTATGGAGTGTATAAATATTTGGGAACTGATCAATAATAAAACAATGTGAACAAAATTCAGTAAGGAATACTTTAGAAGACTAAAATTAATACTGAAAACAGCCCTGACATCTAGGAACAAAGTCCAAGCTATAAACCAATTTGCTCTTCCTTTTCTAACTTACATTTTGGGTGACTGACTGGCCCAAAAGGTATTGGATCTAGGGTTGCCAGATTTCTTTGTGGCTAAAACCGGACTAAGGTCACGCCCCTCACATCACCCATAACCCCACCCATTCCCACCCACTCTCCCACCAATGCCCCTCCCATTTTGTGACATCACTGTGACATCAGCTGATGGGAACGCCCTCTTTTTCTGTTCCGGATGCCTGCTTTCAGCCGATTTACTATGCTTTTCTGTAAAAAAAAGCATAGTAAATCAGCCAGTTGTAACAAACACTGATAGTCTGTTTCTTTTTGTGAAACAGAAAAATGGAGTTTGTACAGTGTTTTCCCAATTTCCTGACTACCAGTCCAGAGCAGAGAATTGATTTGATTTGTGTGGATAGTCCAGAAAAAAAACAGATAAGTGGCATTGTGCACTGGCAATGGCAACAGGGTGATTTCCAATTTCCCACCTATTGTTCAAAGACTCAACGTTATGCTTAAATAGGGAACATCTGCTTGTTAGTGTGTCTGTCCCCGGACTGGTGCAAGGCGAAGGTCTCCAAGAGGGTAGTGAGACTAGCTATGTATGTTATATGGGTTGGAGACAGTGGCATTGACAAAAAGGCAGGAGTCCGAGCTGGACGTGGCAGAGTTAAAGATGTTAAGATTTGCACTGGGTGTGACAAGGGTGGGCAGGATTAGAAATAAGTATATTAGAGGGTCAGCCCAGGTTGGAAGGTTTAGAGACAAAGCCAGAGAGGCAAGATTACATTGGTTTGGACATGTGCTGAGGAGGAATACATATTGGGAAAAATACAGGATTGGGAAAATACCTTAAAGTTTTTTTTTCACCTAATAATACAAGATGCCATTCCCCTAGTTAGCTTAACAAATGGCTTGCTTGCTTTAAGGACAGAACAGTAAGAAATGCCACTAGTGCTCTAGACAAAGTTATGTTTGTTAACTAGGTAAGCCTACTGGACACAAGGACTAGTTTTATAGATGACCTAGGAGCATTATTTGGTTATGTGACTTGCTCATAGTCACATAGTAAGAAAACAAAAGTGGAGAAAATCAAATCCTGTACCCCAAGCTATAGGAATACGTTTCACTAGCCATTATAAACACTACTTCAAGTAATTCTTGAATTCCTACTCTTGGCATACATAGTACAATGCACTTGGTCACAGAATGTAACAAAAACAAATACATCAACAATTCAAATTTTATTCTTGGCAGAAATATTTTCTTTTACTTATAAGTTTACTTTACATTTCATGACTTGTGTAGGTGGCCTACATAGAACACTTTTATTTTACTTGGGTAATCCTTCCAGGTTTCAAATCACAGATGTTAACGTAATTCACTTAACCTGTAATGTCTGCTAATTACTGACTCAGTCATAGTGAAGAATGAAACCATTAATACTGATTGCATTTTGTTTTTGTTTTAGACTGTTTATTTAAGCATTCAGAATAATTAAAAGAAGGGAACGAACATGCCAAAGCAAAGCAATGACTACAGAGTTGCTTTAAGAACACACATAAGGACTACAAACTCAGCTAACCATTGCTTGCTTCATCTCCCTACTACTGTGAGAGTTCTATAAATATCCCCACCCTCTATGTACTAAAACGGTTGCGTCCAGCAGCAACTAGAAAATGCGCATTATTAACATTATCTGGTCATCAGTAAAAACAGGAATGTCAACCAAGCTGACTGACGGGGGAAAAAAACAGAACTGACATACTCACATTTTCGTTGTTGCGCTCGTTTACGGTGGGCAATGGCATTCTGGTCGACATTTTGTGTAGTTGTAGGCCGCCCGGGCAAAGAAAAACAACCAGAGACCGAAGAACAGTGAAGCTGAGGGAGGGAGGGAAAGGGGGACAAGTGGGCAGAGGAAAGATGAGGGCCGGATAAGGAAGACAGGAATAGCAGCAGCAGTTCTTTCTACGCTTCTGTTCCGACAGCATTGCAGAATTGGTTAAAGCAAATGCAATGGCATTTTTTGCCCCAGTGTTTTAATGTTGGATCAGAAGCCACTGTTATGCAGTGGAGCTGCTGTTGAGGTGAGAGAGGCCGCTTCACGGAGCAGCTAAGGACCAGAAGGGTGGGTTGTCCTGTCTCTCCTCCAGGTCCTCCTCCTTTTTCTCAGGTGTAACACTCACAGCCCGGACACGCATGATGAGCAGAGCAGCTGATTGATGATGACTAATAATAACAAGCCGTACTGATGACCAACCGTACTTAAAGGAAAAGGGGAGAGAACAACACGGGCGGCGGTAATTGGCATTGCACAGTCTGCATTGCATATATAGTATGTTTATAATGTTTGCAATTTTCACTTTTCAGTCCTTAACTCCTGACTGCAAAAAAAAAAAAAAAAAACGGACTTCACCAGTCCGGTTTTGATGATTTTTTTTTAACCGGATAATTTGACTGAAAACCGGACAGTCCGGTCAAAAACTGGACACCTGGCAACCCTAATTGGATCTGTTGGACAGGAAACAAGAAAAATGCTTCGCTGTTATCAATCATCATATGAAAATCAGTGTATACCAAGATTATATATTCCTCTTTCTGAAGAAAGTATGGGCTTCCTCAAAATTGATTACGTGTAGATCTGCAACTGCAGGACTGCATACATGTGTGCTAACTTCACTAGATCTAAATGAAGAGAAAGTTTTAAAATGGACCAGAACAAGTCTAAGATGACTTCCCTGCTTAGTTTAGCAGTAGCATATCGGTGTTAAGGGGGAATGGAAATAAAACCAGAATTAGACAAAAATCAGGCAATAACTGAAAGTGCCAAAAAACAAAGAAAATATATAAGGAGATGGATCAGATGAGAAGGCAATAAATATGGAAAAGGCATAAATATAGATGAAAGTACAGAAAACCGCTGGAAAAACCTCACATCAATCAGGATCTAAGGCAGGAATGGTTAAGGAAAGGTGAATTTAAATCAAAAGATGAAAGGTCAATATTGGCGGCTCAGGATAGTGGACTAATTTTACATGTTGATTTACAAAGTCCATTGAACATGTGGGAGAAACAGACAAATGCAGGCCCTATAAAACAGAACTGGAAACAGTCTCACATTTTGTTGCTGGGTGTGACACACTAATGACAAAGGGCCTGTATACTGAAAGGCATAATAATGTGCAAGACCGATGCACTGGGATTGTGCAAACATTACAAAAAAGAAGTAGCTGAGAAGCACTGCAAATATGAGCTACAAAACACTATAAAAGAATGATGAATTTTATATCACATGGGATCATCAATTACCAACAGTTCAAAAACAGATGAAAGAAAACCAGATACTAGTAGCCCAGAAAAAAAAGATAAAAGTAGCATTAATCATTGAAATTGCTACACCGCGTGATTACAGTGTCTTATGTACAGAGAGAGAGAGACACGAGACACAATGTCAGAATACCAGTATTTGCAGGCAGACATACTGGCACCATGGAAGAAGGATACCCAGACAGTTTCAGTAGTAGTAGGAGCAATGGGTCTCAAAATAAAATGTTTACAGTTGTATTTAGATACAGACTCATTTAACTCCATATGAATTGTAGGAGTCATCAATACTGGGCACACTGTGGGTGTTGCAAAGAGCATTTTTGGCTAACATCAAAGATAGAAACAAATGCTAATTTCACAAACTTTAATCATACTTTGACTTAGGAATGGAATCAATTCCCATCACTGTATCAGAAACCCAAAAGACCAGGAAACATTAAACCATGACAAACAAAATGGCCAATTTTTGTGGGGAACAAGGTCTACACATAACCCTCACGCACCATCTCCCCCCTACACCCCAACAAGCTTAATATTTTCAGTTCTGTGGTTTATCTTCCTCAGTTGGGGGAGGGGGGGCAAAATTCCAGTTGGAGAGATCATCATTGGATATCCTGTTCGCCAAGCTTCAGACCACCTGCTATAAACTAAATAGTTTTGTAGTCCAGGAAATGGACAATTAAATTAAACTACCACCAAAGTGGTCTTCAGCAGTTTCTTAAGTGGTGAAACAGCATCTTAATGTGTTAAGCATTTTTCCCAAATCTCAGTGGTCTCTTGGCAAGGTTTAGAAGATGTGGTTCCACGTCACAAGTACATCTGTGCTGAGATGCAGGTGGCCTAGTTGAAAATTGGTCTTGAAAGACTGCCGGGTCCTTGCAAACTGCCTTCATTTCTTTCATATAGTCATACAAAGTGCCATCTCCTGATGAAACTATCTACTATGGACTGATAAGTTGAAGTGGACTCCCATGTATAATCCAAGGAGCCTGCGGTCAGAATGTGCACTTTTAGACAGTTAAAGTAACATCATTCCTATGAACAAATTCCCCACATCTGTCACCCAGAGAAATGCCATCTTCATGTCCCGATCTGTAGATTAGTTTCAAATGTTTGTGAAACACCACCTTGTTTTGCTTATAAGTAATAACTTTAACAAATATAAATCTTTTTAAAACTGTGATAAATATACAACCAGAAAAATAATGATATCTTTACAACCATTAAGATTTTTAAGAATATAACAACTGTATACATTTGTCAAGATGCAACAACTTTAAGGAGATACTAACACTGGGAATAACAGCATTTTTTGCAAAAAAAAAAAAAAAGAAAAGAAAAAATAAGAAAAACTCTAACAATAATGAACTCAGTACTGAGCCAAAAGCATCTGAAGTATCCGGATGGCGTGTTACAAAAGTTATCCAATATTCTAAATCTTCCCATAAGTTTATAGTCTGTTGGATATTTTAAAATCATTGCTGAAAATTTGTCTAGATGAAGTGGGACAAAATGAATTGGTGATCATAACAGAGCACTTCAGTGCTCATATTGGGGCAGTCAAGACATGATACCACGACTACCTGGGTCCAAATAGGTGGGGCAAAACGATAGACTACTTTCTGGTAAAAGGTCTAATGGTGGCCAACAGATTGCTTCACCAAGAGACTTGGTCACAAGACAACATACAAGAGCGGTCAACATGCAATTCAAGTGGACTTCCTCAGAATATAAAGAGGACATTGGGGTAAAATTAGAGGATGCAAACTCATCCCCTGCATAAAGCACTGGTGGCCACAATTAGCTGCAAGAAAAGGTTTTAAGGTTAACAAAAATTAGACTGAACACCTGGATTTTAAGTGGATTGAAAAGAACAGGAGGTCTTGGAAATACTCAAGGCTCTAGCACTCAAGGCTCTAGCACCTCTGAAAAAAAGGAATATGCCGGGCCAAAGAATGACAGCGTATCAAACAGCATGTGAAAAAACTACAGAATAAATATGCATCTGAGACGGGTATTGAAACAAGATGCACGAGGAAAGCTGGTGGTAGAATGTAGCAGTTCAAGGGTTATCAAAAATGATGGAAGAAGTGGGGAAACAGAAAGGATGGACCAACCTTAGAAGGTATACTGGCAGATTAACAAACAGGCTAAAAGAGCAGTCAAATTAGCAAAGACAGTGTGACAGAAATGGTACCAGCTTCTAGAAAGTGCTCTGCAGAAGGTAGAAAAAGGCTCTATCAGGTTGTAAGGCAATGACAGAAAGCCAAGGAAGACAGTTGTCAGATGCTATTCATAAGAGATAGTGGCAACTATCTACTCACCAGTGGAGAAGACAGCAGGCAGATGGAAGGGGTATTTTATGAAGTTACTGAAAGAAGAAAGCCCCAAAGAAGTTGTACTGCCACATGCACAGTCTATGATGAAAGAAAAAGGAGAACCAACCCTAGAACAAGTAAGAACAGTACAAAGGAAAATGAAGTCATGGCAGATATGATCAAGATGGATGCATTTAGTAAAGAAACTGCTCTAGAGGATACTCATAGCAGTATGGAGATAACGGTGCATCTTGGATGACTGGAGAGAAGTATACTAGTGCAAGTGTATAAGAACAAAGGGCTATTCACAACTCTGGGCAGTATAAAGATATCAAACTACACACTGCATAAAGGTGCTGGGGGTGACTGATAAATATACAGTAGTTGAAAGTAAGATGGGAGATGAGCAGATTCAGTTCATGCTGCAGACTACAGTGACAATGACAGTGGAGACTCTGGAGATGGGGAAAGAGTCCAAATGGGCATTCCTATATTTGGAGAATGCATAGGACAAAAAACAAATTACACAAGTACAAACAGTGTTTGGACTCATAGATGGGCTCCCCTTGGGAAAGGGTATGCACCAGGCTTCAGCTCTGTGCCCACTCCTGTTTATAATACCGATGTACTACAATAGTACACAGGTTAGCGGGAGTCAGTAAGAGTGGTTCAGAGAGCAAGATGGAGGAGACTGGTTGCCTAGCCAATGTAGTCAGTCATCATTTGCTTTTACCTAATTTATGATTTTTTTGTTTTTAAGATATTTTAAGTTGATCGTTGGTAGTGTAGTGGTCCCTAAAGAAATAACCTGCTATTTACTGCTGCTGCTGTCAAACTGTCCTTTTTCCTTCTACTCTTGACTCTGATAGATAACAGTCTCTGAATCATGGATCATTGCCTGTGGACCCTGGGAGTGCAGCTGTGAAGTGATCCCATTTATGGGTTTGACTGAGGCAGGACTGTTTTTTGTGATCCACTGTGAAACTGTCAATGACTGGATGATGCTGGTACGAGCAGCGGACACGGGAGAGTGTGGTTTGGGTTCAGTGTGGTCTGTGACAGAGAGCTTGCTCTTGATCAGCATGAACTGAATAGGCTGCTGCCTCTGTTAAAAGCTCTTAAATGGGCTTATGACTATATTGCTTCTACATAAATGTACTTACTTTTAGTCTTATTTATTTTTTAATTTTATTTTATTTTGATCATCCTGCTGATGTGCTTTGTATTTATTTCTGTATCGCCCCTACCTGACAAGCACTTTAATAAACATGAAGTTAAGAGTCAATACACAGACAAAATTACTTCAATACCCGAGCAGGTTGTGAAGCACCCAGTGTGGTATAAACGATGAGAAATTCCTAGCAATGTTGCTCACATACATAAGCCACATGCAGTAAGCAAATGTCACAGAATGATGGCATAAGACCAGCATTGCTCTTCATAGGAACTGAGGCAGAACTTGATAAATTTGCAGCCAAGAATAAAGACTTACAAGGTGAATAAACCTAAAAATGTGGCGATTTGCTGAAGTGATCTTCCTCAAACAAGCTCTTGAAACTCCCAACTTCATCAGCACTGCAATGTGTTGTACATTGTAACAACAAACGTCTGCGCCACCCTGTCACATACTACATGTAGATAATTACTATTCATTCTGTTGACCAATTAAACTACTCCAGGATGGAGACTTGAGAGACAGGGAGGATACACAATGGTGTACAAAGTACAGCAGGATGTATATCAGTTTACAGATAAACGTCAAGTAAACTAACATCTGCAGATACACAAGACTACAGTGTACACACAACAGTAGCACAGGATAAATGATGTATACTAAAACAAGAAGCAAAAAAAAAACCCAGCAAACAAAGTAATTTCAGGAATCACAAAAGACGAAATGATATAGCATCCAAAGTCATAATCAAAATTAACTACAGTAGACAGTTGATTATCCGAATGTCGATTATCAGAAACGTCAATTATCCAAACGCAGCCTTCCAAAGTTTCTGGATAGAAAAAATCATAAAGTCTGAATGTGTAAATGTTATACGTATTCGCTTGTGTGTGTTTTTTGGGCTTGTAGCCCACTTGTGTGCGAAAAATATTCTTTATTGTCCACTGGAATCATTAAATGGCTGAAAAGCATACAGAAAAAGATTTTTGCCTTTTTTTTTTAATCCAGTTCAATGTATGTTTGATTATCTGAACTACCCTAGGTCCCAATTAGTTTGGATAATCGACTCTCTACTGTACTACAGCTGGCCTGTAAATGACTATTCGTTGTGGGGGGTTTTGTCTTCAGTGAATAAATCAGATTTTTCAATCTCCAACAATGAGTGGTATGAAAGACTTCTCCCCTGATAAAATCAACTAGCATAAATCAAGTTATTAATTACCTCATACCTTAAAGTGATTTGCCAATGTTTACATATACATTGAGGCATTTGATGAGTCAAGTGCCATAATGTACTTTCCTACTTAACCTTCCTTATGTTTTGCAGCCATTTTTAATGAAAAGTTTTATAAGCTTTTTAGTAAACCATGGCCCAAAAAATTAGCTTTTTCCATTATGATGCTATCCTAGGGTAACATGCCATTACGTTCATAGACTTTAATAGAGCACATGGGCACATGAGCAGTGCCCATTAAAATATGGATGCAAAACAAATTTTTCCATGAATGGACATCACTGAAGAAAAAACACAAAATCAATGTTCAGTGATAACAGCAAATGGAAACCACATACTCAAAAAGCATTTTTTAAGTGAAGAAGCTGAAAATGATCTTTTATGGAGGAAGCACAGTTCGGTGGTTTGTGTGTCACATTTTGTGTTGCAAATTTAAGTGTAGAATAATCATTGGCATATCACAAACAACCAATCTCTGAGAAAGGCACCTAAAACACATAACATGTACAAGTCCAAAGCCCAGGAAGGGCAAGGAATCATGGCAGAAACATTTCCAGACGTTCTTTCAGAGGACCACTCTGGAAGTATAAAAGGAAATGGTTCCACATATCCCCTCCTGCCTCTTAGAAAGTAGTAGTCCACAAAGGATATTTCACTAGCCTCAAAAAGGAATACTATGTGATCAAAAATAAAGAAGCAGGGAGTACTGCTGGTACAGTGGAAGGCTGCTTCAAAGGTATAAAATGAACATACTTTATTTACTCTTATGTCGTCTTAGTTAACAAGATCAAAAAAGAAGACGAAAAATGTAGAGCTACACATTTATCAGATTTAAAGAAACTAAAGCCAAGACAAGAAATCAAATGAAAAGTTCATTGCCTATTTGCTGATCAAGGGCAGGATCATCCCCAAAGGGTTCTTGTTTAGGTTCATCTTGCCTTCAAATCAGCAAAATTTGAAAATACTATGCTTGCAAAATATCTACATACCCATTTTGAGGCATACAGTAATGTCACACATTTAATAAAGGCTCGTCCATGAGCCCACCAATTTGCTCTCTAGCCATAAACAAGTACATTCCTATAAATCAATACTCAAAATCTTACACCCACACTGCTAACAAGTAGTACATAACTGCATACCAGGCAAACTTACAGGGACCTCCATTATCCAACGGTAGACAGAAGAAATGCCTATTTACAGGAGAATAGAGGGTGACGTATGCCTTACCTAGCCGGCAGGTACTTTTCATAGATCAGCTGATATGGCAAGACTGCAAAATGCAAGTACTTGCTATATCGTCATATCAGCTTGCTAAATTCAGTCATTACTAACCTTCAAGACTGAGGAGCTTCATGCTAGGGCTCAACAAAAAAAAGTGTAGTCTGGGAAAGTTTTCTCACCTCCCTACCCATAATCTCTTGTACCCACCAACGGCTTCTGAACAAACTAGATGCACAGAGCAAAAGATCTACAAGCACATACCAAAGACAGAATCCTCAAAGCAGCTCTCATACTTCTATAAGTACATAACATTTATACCTGCTACGGAGACTCTGTCTTCATTAATCTTCAGGACAGATTCCCTAGCTGACTTCAAGAAAAAAAAAATACCTACAATTACTACTGTCACAAAGGATGGCCTAGACCTGAAAATCGTGCCCAGTAAATGATGTCTGACAAAGGTGTTTAGCGATGACCATGTGTTGCCCTTTAGAAAAAGAAAAAAAAAAGCTGCTGAATTTGCAACCGCTCTGATTCTTCTAAGCAGATCATAGTTCCTTTCCACAATTATCAAAAATAAAATAAATTTAAATTTGAAAGCCAGTGGACAGGCAGTTTAGTAATCCTGCTTTACACTCTGAAAGTCAATGGAACTCATCGTGCTTAATGACTCTGTGCCAGTTTTTTAAAAACTGCAAGACACAAACTGCTTATCTTTCCCAAATGTGTTGGTTCTGACCACAAAAAATAAAGCACATCATTACAGTGCAACATTCACCCCATATACAGAAATCTTTGCAGAATACATGAAGCTTGATGGACCAATTTAGACTTGACTCAGCAACTACCTTTACATAAAGGAAGGACTGCTCTATAAAGAAATCGTCAGTTTATGAAAAATCTGTTATGCAGGTTTGACAAGCAAGTCCTGCAACTCTGAGATTCTCCTGGCTGAACTCACAACCACTAGAAAAAGGGTCTTCCATGTTAAGAAATATCAATACTGCAGTTGCCACTGATTCAAATGGAGGAAAAGTCACCCTTTCCAGCACAAAATACAATTAAGAGAATAGAATAGACTGCCTTACAGGGGGCTACAAGAAAATGCTTTGAGTATTTTAAGGGACACTAAAAACCTGCTCAGCAAGAAAGATGGGTAAAGCAAACTGATGGACAGTTAAGATCAGAGTCAAAGATTTCCAAAAATACATAAAAAACAGTACCAATACTGAAATGGGAACAAGAGTGTGGTTTACAGCCAACATTGAAAACATCCCATGAAACATATGACAAAAGCACATTTTTCAAAGGAGCTGAGGGGAGATTACACCTTACACTTTATCAACAGTAGAAACACCATGCTTGTCTGTGCCAAAACTGACCCACCAAAATTAATGGCCATTCGATGCCTGCAAATCCTAATGGGCTTTGTTATCCAAGACAGTCATGAAAAAAAAAAAACATGAAATAAATCCCATGGCTACTCCTGAACTGAAGAATTCCTGTTATGACAACTTGGTAGTAAGATCTGTGAGAAAAAAGTTCTGACTTTAGGACACTGGTTTTTAAGGCAAACAGATCACAGATTGGGAAACCCCACTTTAGTGGCAATGTCTAGGCACTGATTTCAGTTCATTGACCACTCATGAGACATTAACAAACAATGGCTGAGCTTACTGGCAAGACAGTTGAATAATCCCAGAAAAGAGTATGGCAATCAGAAAGTGATACACTGAGACTGTTGACTCCCAGACTCTCATAGGCCTGGTATTGTACAAACTTGTTTCTCGACATACTAGAGTACAGTAATATTTCCAAATTAATTGTGATCACTCTTGGAGGAGGAAGAAGGGACGTAAGGCCTGGAGAGTTTGCAAAACTGCCTTTGTCTCCAGAACAATATTGTTTAATAAGTAGGTGAGCTGCATCCTATGTTCCATAGATCATTTGTCCACTGTAGTTGCCTCCCATCCAAAGACAAAGTTTCTGCAATTACTGCAGCCATGAGTGTAGGAACAGTTCAGAAACTGCTAAATACAAGGCTGCTGAAATGAAGCCATCAAAGAAAATTGTCAGCACAAACGCTGCTTTTTTTTCTGGAGGACAGAATTGCTATGACCACTGAACATTTTAAGTGTCAACTACAAAATCCTCATGTACATTGTAGTGTGAGGAACTACAAACACTATGGTTGCCATAAACCCAACACTCAAAGAAAAATATCTGCTGGCACTCACTTATAAGTGAGGAGAATGCCACAGAAAACAGAAGAAAAAAAAGACTGAAATAATGACAGTTTCTAGAGCTGGCAGGAAGAACTTGATTCATTACGGATGGTTGACTACACTTCTTTAGCTGCAAAAACTTGAAAGTTGAGTGACAGGATTAATCCTGTCAGCACAATCTGGGCTCTTTCACAGAAAAATCAAGCAAGTCAGAAGCATGGGTCTTAAAGTAGCTACACCAGAAAGAAACAAGCAAGTCAGAATCATCAGTCTTAAAGTAGCTACGCCAAAAAAAAAAAAAACAGATATGGCTTTGCCAATATTAAAAAGGAGAAAAATCCTTAAATCAATCCTCATAGTTGGAAAATCCCTCCAACAATTTGGCATGTACTGTAACAGGAGACTTGTTTGTATACAGTACTGAAATATTTGCCTATTTTACAGTCAGTTTGGGACAAGACAATGGCAGAGTTGATATATAGTCAGGAGTAAAACTCCTGAGGCACACCTTTATCACATAACAATACAGAACACCGATTATTTGTTTTTTGTACTTATGTTCATGCACCTCCTGAATCAGCTCAAAGTGTATTTAGTCCTTACAAGAATTTCATTAACAAGCAATTATGACTACCACTGCAGTGTTAGTGGCACAGCAGGTAGCACACTAGCCTTTGGTGCAGAAGGCTGTGGGCTCTTTTCCCACACCAGGTATATCAACTGCTGACACCGAAGTGTAGCATAATGGGAGTGCTACACTCCTGTGTGCTGTCCTTCGGATGAGACGTTAAACAGGGGCCCCAATCTGTTTGAGTTGATAGTAGCACAGGTAGATGCAAAAGAAACTATGGTATCTATTGAAAAAGTAAGGATCTTTCATTTAACACAACGTAAAACATTTACATATTTACAAAATGTACATATCTAGAGATACATATATACATTTCCATTTTAATACTTACATTTTTCTGATAACATTCTCATTGTTACTCTTCCACAACTGACCCCCACTCCTTCCACAACCATAACTTAATCTTTTACAATATATCTGTCAAAATACATTTCCTATTAAATAAACATTTAATTCACTCTTTCAATCAAAATAATTCATATCACATAACATAATTTTCTACTCTTCTTACACATTCGTTCTTGTTTTTATAACATCCATACATACTTCATAGTCATATCTATATTGTTAATGTCATTAATATACTCAAATTTTTCTTCACACAACTTTTTCCAGAGTTTCACCACTCTTTTACACTTCAAAAAAAAAAAAAACATTGTCTCTTGTTTCTTCCTCCCCACAAAATAAACACACTCTTTCAATTTTCTTTTAACATGGCACATTCCCCATTACTGGTAATTTATTTAGTCCCCAGTCTCCATAGGAAATCCTGACACTCTACTATCCTGGTACACCATTTTCTCTTACTTTAATTGGTTTATTCACTTCTTCTGATAAATGTTCCCATAAATTTACATAATAATATTGTTTTATCACATTATTATACTATAGCCTTCTATCTTTCTCTATATCATCAGTTTTTATTTGCCATGTTGGTATTTTTTCTTGATAATGAGAAAAAGAAAAAGCGAAGAATACCTAAATTAAAAATCATCTCCCAGAACTTTTTGAACTTGTATTTAAACAGTCTCACCATTAAATTACTCACGGTCTTCCTTTATACAAGTTTAAAGGAGAAGAACAAACAACTGGATTTGGCCATCCCAATCCCCCTTAATCTTTACTCATATGCAATACACCTCTTTTCAATGGATTTAATCTCGACACCCATATGAAAGAAACACCAACTGCATAACTTCCTTTTCATATTTTTCTGGAATTATACAAATATTTGACATATATGCTACTTTTCCTATTAATACAGAATTCACCACACAAGCCTTTTTCCTCAATACCGATTTAAACGTACTCCACAGAAGACATATTTCTTTCATTTTTATCAAACCCTCTCATTGCATCAGAACTACATCATTTTATCTCAAACACACTTCAATCGCTGGAAAATACACACGCCCAATCCAGTTTTCGTTACATCACCCAAATCCTTACCTTTATCTTTATTCAAGGTCATTCGCATTTCCTTTGCACATCAGTTCAGAAGAACACTTCTCTCATGCACATTTTGTTCTTACCAGCTACATCGTCTGTGCATGTAAAAACTACTGGAATCATCACCTCCTTTTGCATCATATATTTCCATCTTTCATTTTATAAGTTACTTCACTCACTATCGCATTCAATACCAATGCAAACAATATTACACTCCTGGGTCACCTTGTCTTACACCACACGTCATGCATATTTCTTTATTCAGCCACACAATCACTAACACATTCACTCTGTTAGCTTGATATGCTTAGACATACACTCTCCTAATTCTATTGCCTGTTCCATACTTCTCCAAACATCCCACAAAATCAAATGTCTTGCTAGTGTCACCTACCATACGTTTCACAACCTCCCTTTTCCTTATATTATCAGTCATTTCTCTTACAACCAACAATTCTTTACATCCCTTCCCTTTTATAGCATGTATACTCTTGCATGAGCCTCCTTCCTCCTTCCATTCTTGTCTGTATTGTTCTCATAAAACATTATAATCTGTTAGAGTGGCGAGTCTCCAATTTTGTTTCACTCTTCCCCTTTTTCTTCCATGTAAACTGTAATATCACACTTTATAACTCTCCATAAATAAACCCTTCCTTCAACCATTCATTCAGTACATTTACAAAACAGTCTCTTTGCCAATCCATTCATTTCTTGTACATTCCATATCCTATACCATCTGGGCCTGATACTGAATCAACATTTACGTCATCCAATTCATTAATAGTAAATGTATTTTTCAAATTATTCCTTAAAGCGTCATGGATTATTTTTTTTTACTTTCCATTTTCTCTCATATTCCTTCTTTTTGCTCTTGTAAGTATTTTCCACATGCTATACTTCAACACTCGGAATTTGTTCCTATTCTTTTTACCTCTGATTTTATACTTTTCATTTCCCTGATTACCAGGGTTGCCAGACGTCCCTATTTGGGCGGGACTGTCCCGAGATCAGCAGCCTGATCCCGAGTCCTGCCCTGCCGGTTTAAATCCCGGCCAGCTCCTGCTTTGTTTTTTTTTTTTTTTGATTGGCCTGTATACCTGGCATACGGGCCAATCAAAAATCGCTAAACACAGAGCTTCTTGTGTTCCGCATTAAACAGAAGTAGCTCCGTGTTTAACGATTTTTAATTGGCCCGTATGCCGGTATACAGGCTAATCAAAAATCGGTAAACACGGAGCTACTTCTGTTGAATGCAGAACTGCAATGTTCTGCATTAAACACGAGAAGCTCCGTGTTTAGCGATTTTTGATTGGCCCGTATACCTGGCATACGGGCCAATCAAAAATCGCTAAACACGGAGCTACTTGTGTTGAATGCGGAACTGCAATGCATTAAACACAAGAAGCTCCATGTTTAGTGCAGAGCTACTGTTCTTTAATGTGGAACTCTGTTCCGCATTAAAGACCTTTTTTTTTTTTTGGTCTTCACTTGCTGTGAAAGACTTTTTTTTTTTTTTTTTTGTCCCTACCTGGCTGTTTGGAAATCTGGCAACCCTGCTGATTACACTAACATCCCCCTTGACTATTTTACCCACATATGCAGATACCTCCTCCCTTTACCCTTGTACATGCTAAACAGCAATGCCTTATTTTTTATTTCTTTCATACTTTTATAAACAGCAATGCCTTATTTTTCATTTCTTTCATACTTTTGTTTTTCCACATGATAGTACTCTCTTGTATTCTCTACATTCTCCAACACATTTCCATACATTTCCCTATACTTCACTTTCTCGTCCTTTCTTGCATCATCCTGTCACTGAAAAAACACTTTTTTAAATTCAATCCACCATTCAGACCAGTTTTTACAGAAGTCCTTTATGGTTATATGACCTTTACATAACGGCAATAGTTCCTATTCTCCATTTCATCCCATGATTTTTCAATTTATTCTTTTTATTCCCTTTCCTATTTTAATATATTCGCTTTCTTCCATCACCCCCATCCATATTACTAAATGGTCTGAAAACCCAGTCATAAATAAGTGTATCAAAACCTACTACCCTCAAGCCTACCAATAACACAAAATAATCAGTTTCAGATCAAGTGCCTCCTTCTACAAGTCCATTGACTTTCGTTCCACACAGCAAAATTACATTTTATTACTTCAGTGTACACACACACACATTTTATATATATATATATATATATATATATATATATGTATATATATATATATATACACACACACACACACACAATTTATATATATATATATATATATATATATATATATATATATATATATATTCACTTTCTTTTTATATTTTCCCCTTAAATCACAATTAAAAGTCCCCTGCAATTATAATTTTCATGTTAACCACTACGTAGCTCAAAGGTTGATGAAACAGATTCTCGCTTTCCTTGCTACTTATATATGCATATAATGCTATAAATCTATAAACATGTTCTCTCCACCTCATATCCACAACAGTTAAACTTCCCATCCTTACCAACGTTATATGTAGTATTTTCACTGTTTTTTTTTTTAACACAGCACAGCCACTCCAGAAAAATGTTCACTTCCTAAGTACTACATTATACTTCCACCCCACAATTTTTCTGTTTACAGTCTTTCTTCACGTCAGGAATCTTACATTCTCCAACAGAATGTCATCCACATCACATTTAGCACACCATTTTTGTATCCATTTCATATTTATAGTGTTAATAATACTGTTCACATTTAAAGTACTCAAACTGTTGCAGTTCCTTCTTTTTAAATTTAGGGGACATATTTTTACATTTTAGTTTTCTTATTCTAACTCTTTCTCCAACTGAATTTTTTTGCTGGGTTTTTATGAATAATGCCTGATCCTTAAAATCAGATTTTTCACTGGCTAGAACCTCAAAAAACATATTGGTATCAATCCCGTCTCCCGACCTCTCTTCCTGCATGCACTCTTTATACTAGATATGTCCCCTAAATTGCAGAGGTTATTGCTAGGAGAAGAGCTGTTTTCCAGGATAAGAATTTTATATTTGCTGTTGATGCTGGCTCGAAAGGAGGCAGTGTGAGTTTTTCCAAAACATAATTGAGGTCCCAGGCCGGAATTGGTGCTCTCCTTGGAGGCCTAATGTTTTTGGCCCCTCTGAGGTATTGCCTTATTAAAGGATGACAAAAGATAGGTGGTTCCACATTGTAATGGGCTGAAATGGCAGAGGCATGAATCTTAATTGATGAGAAAGAAAGGCCTTTGATCAGCATCTCAGTTAGGTATTGTAAAGTCTGAGGGATATTTGGTACACACGTGTCAATGCCTTGTTCCTTGTTCCAAGCACAGAATCTCTTCCATTTATCTGCATAAGATTTTCTGGTACTGGGCCTCCTGGCCTCCAAGATAACATCCATAACAGCTTTTGAAAGAGGAGTGTTCTGAATGGCTACATTATCCGCCATGCTGCCAGATTTAAGGTCCTGAGTTGGCTGTGCAGGATCTGATTGTTTTGTTGGGTCAGCAAGTGAAAAGTTTGAGGCAATATCCATGCTGGACCTTGAGACAAGTTCTTTAGGATTGGGTACCAATGCTGGCGTGGCCAGTCTGGTGCAATCAATATCATTTTTGGCTTCTCTTGTCTGACCTTTAGGAGTACCCTGGGAAGGAGAGGCAGTGGAGGAAAGGCATATACTGTTAGATTTTTTCAGCTGAAGGATAGGGCTTCCACTTTTCATGCTTGCTTGTGATAAATCCTTGTGCAAAATGTCTGCAACTGGCAGTTGTAAGGGGAGGCAAATAGATCTATGTCTGGGCATCCCCATTTCCTTATTATCATGCTGAAGACTTGTGGATCCAGTTTCCATTCATGGGGATCCATGAGGTTTCTGCTTAGTTCGACTGCTAGAGAGAGTGTTTTTCCTGGCAGGAATTGTACTTGCAGGTCAACTTGAAAAGCCAATGCTGTGTCCCATAAGGTCATTGCTTGTCTGCAGAGGGGGTAGGAATGTGTACCTCCCTGCTTGTTTATGTACCACATGACCGTAGTGTTGTCTGTCTATCAGTAACTGTGCTGGATGAAGCAGGTCCTTGAAAGCTGTCAGGGCATTTTGAACAGCTAGCATCTCTTTTTGATTGATGTGAAGATGCATCTGGTTTGCAGGCCATGTGCCCTGAATACATTTTCCTGCCATATGGGCTCCCCAGGCATAATCTGATGCATCCATTGTCAGTGTCTGTCTGGCTGTGGGTAGACTGAATGGCAGACCCTTGTTGTGGTGACAGGCTTCTGCCCACCATCGAAACTCCTGTTGCAAGCAGGGAATGAGTGCAATTACTGTCTCCAGGCTGTGGCAATGCTGAGTCCAAACACTTTTTAGATACCATTGTAGTTTCCTCATATGCAGTCTGGCATATGGAATTAGTAGAATGCAAGATGCCATGAAACCCAAGGCCTGCAGGATATTCCTTGCAGATAAGTGGGTTTTTGTTGCCAATTTCTTGAAGTAAGTTGTCAGATGTTTTTGTTTGTCTGGCGTGAGATAAGCCATCTGGGCAGTTGTATTTAAGCTTGCACTCAGGAATATTATCTCTTGAGAGGGCAGTAGTTTTGATTTCTTTTCGTTTACTGTGTACCCTAGGCCAATTAGTAATCTTTTTACAAACGCCAGATGCTTTAGAAGAATGTCTTTGTTCTCTGCTTGAATTAGGCAGTCGTCCAAGTAGGGATATATTTGAATTCCTTTTTGTCTGCAAAATGCAATTACTGGTGCCAGGCATTTTGTGAAGACCCTGGGCGCAGTAGATAAGCCAAAGGGCAGTGCAGAGAATTAGTAATGCATTGAGACAGCTATGAATCTGATGTATCTTCTGCAAGATTGTCTGATTGAGACATGCAGGTATGCCTCTTTTAGGTCCAAAGTTATGAGTCAAGCCTTCTTGCCCAGCATGGGCAGTAGCTGCTGTAGAGTCAACATCTTGAATTTTGGAACTTCCAGAAACTTATTTAGTATAGACAGGTCCAGTATTGGTCTCCAGGTTTTGTCCTTTCTGGGTACTAGGAAAAGTCTGGAGTAAAATCCTTGCCCCTGCTCTTGTTGTGGTACTTGCTGAATGGCCCTCATGTCCATGAGGGCTGTAATTTGTTTTTGTGCCTCTGCCCATTGATTGTGTGGCAGGTCTGGCATACCTTATGACATTGGTAGAGTGTGAAAATGGAACCTGTAGCCTTGGGACACTATGTTCAGGACCCATTTGTCTTGGGTAACCATTTGCCAATTTGATGAAAAAAGTGCTAGTTTTCCCCCTAAGGAGGCTGCCAAAAGAAAAGTGCTTGGATCTGGTAGAGGAAAGTCATTGGGACTGTTTCCTGTAAGGCTGTGATTTGTCTTCTCTGATTTTGGAGGTAGGAGCACCCCATTGTTTAGGCCTGTTTGAGCCTTGGGGCTGAGTTCTGCCTCTGGGATGCCTGTATCTGCCTCTTTGTGGCCTGTCTGACACTGGAAAGGACCAATTTTTAGAAGGCCAGTTCCTGCTAAACATGGGTGGCTGTACCTGTAAGAAATCCTTGGCTGTCTGCATGGATTTTGCATTATCCTCCATTTTTTTCAACACCTCTTCTGCTTTAGTACCAAAGTATCATGCTGTAATGGTGCATCTAATAATTTTGCTTTAACATGATCAGGCAGATTCTGTTCCTTTAACCAAGCATGCCTTCTAATAAAAGAACCTGTAACAGCGGCCCTGCAAGAGGCCTCCAGTGAATCATAACCACATTGCAAAGTATGCTTTCCCACTTGTTCAGCTGCATGCAATAAATCCTGCAATTCCTTGTTCTCTGAACATTCAGTATTTGTCAACAATTTCTGTTTAAGCAGTGACATTAAATATTGCTGATATTTAAGCATATGAAACTGATAATTTAAAGCCCTTACAGCCAGGGTAGCAGAAGTGTAGACTTTTTCCCCCATCTGTCTAGAGCCCTAGAATCCCTATCAGAGGGGACAGGGTTTTTTGCAGTGGAAGCTTTGACCCCTCTGGGACCCTGAGATATAGTTTCTGGGTCAGCAGCGGGGTTTTTATATAGGAATTTATGAGAGTCTGGAACCCTGTAGTATCTGTCTGGTTTAGCAGGTGCAGGGGGTAAAGAGTCAGGGGACAGGCCGGACTCTGAAAATACATCATCTACAATGTCTAGAACAGGTGGAATAGTAAGGGGTCTGTGCTGAGGAAGTAAAGTCTCTGAGCCTTTTCTTAGATTCAGAATAATCTTGGCTCTCCCAATGGAAATGCTCCCTCATGGTATGCAGTGTTTCCCCAAAAGAATAATCCTCAGGAGGAGGGGCTGAAGGGATGGATTCTTCAGCATCAGAATCCTCATAGGGAAGCATGGATTAATCCTGTTCAGAAGAGGAATCAGAGGAAATAGAAACCTGATCAGAAGAATCATACTCTGTCTCTTGCCAAGGCCTCTTAATCAGGAGGGTGATGGGAGCCCCTGATCAAAGTCTTCGGCCATTTTGAGCATCTGTTTTTTAGGCGTGGAAGTCTGAGCAAGAGAATGCTGTACTTGTTTCTTTGTCTTTAGTGCTGCTTTAGTCTTTGAAGCTGAAGATGGCTTAATATATAGTTGTGTAGGTCTGAAGACACCCTCAGAAGCCGATGCCTGCTCAGCGGCTCCGGACCCATCTGAGGGAATGATTTCCGAGTGTCCAATACCTTGAGTATCCAGAGGCCTAGTCGGCTACATGTGGGAGTCGGAAGCGGCCTGTGGCTCTGAGGTAGCGGGCGCCAGGGGCTGCAAAAGCACCTCACTGAGAACCGGCGACTGGCCTAGCAGAGGCCTCATCGTCGGTTTTGGACCTCGGATGCCTATCCTTTTCCTTGCATTTTTTGTAAACTCCAGTTGTCGGCTGGTCTGACAGCATTATATAATTAAATCTTCGGCCAAAGTAATGAAATGCAAAATTGAACTGACGCTTAATAGTGCGTTGGTTAAATCTAGCAAAAAACCGACAGCTAGCAATGTTGTGATCAGGGCCTAGGCAAGGAATACAGTAAGAGTGAAAATCCTTATGAGGTATTTGCTTCCCAGAAGAAATGCAATTGTTAACTTTTTCTGACATCGGTCTGGAGCAAGAAAAAAGTTTCCCCAACGGGGTACTTAGCTTTACTGAAGACTTCGGTTCTGAAATTCGAATTTGAATATCTCAGGAGTCGGCCGACCGGCACTTGCAAACTGCTTTTGCTTCGGGCACCTCGCAGCAAGAAAGACTGAAGAAAACGGCATCGGCTGCATCTTTTATACCCGTGGCGCACTAACGTCAGGGAAGAGGCAACAGCAACCAACGCCGGACCTAGACTTTGGAATTCTGGCCGACTGAGGGTAGCCTGCCAGCAGGATAACCCAAGAGTAATGACTGCAAAAGTGAAACACGATGAACATCTGATCAGTGTCAATGGATAAGAGATAGTTAAGGATTACTAGATGGTCAAAATTCTCCTATTCCACTTTTTATTTTTCTGGTTCTTATGTATCTGTGTATGGCACAGGTCTCGACTGGGATTGAATGATAAAGATAGTATTATGGCTTCTTATAGCATCTTATAAAGATTCCCATGACCTCTGCGATACAAGGGTGGGATGACATAAACCCAGTCAACAATGCTCTCTTTGCCTGGCCTCATCAGTTTGAGTAGGGATTGTGATTACTTGCCTTAACTTATAAATGATCAACTGGGGTATTACACATGATTAAAATCAAAAATATAAAACCTCCACTTTATTGTTCACAACTATCCAGGCAAAACACGCCTTCGTGAAGACAATAGCTGTTGCTTTTTCCCCCAAAAATAACCTTTATTTAGAACTGCATTACAAAAAAAATACCTTGAATAGCAGCAAGAAATATACAATAGAAAATATATCAAGAAGAAGTACCTAACAAAGAAATATTTGCAGTTATACAAGACATAACATCTATTGCTTAACAGACACAAGGGCCAAAACAATATTTACTGAAACTATGACCCTCTACTTGTTACAAGGGAACTGGTTTACCCTGTAGGAAGCAGCTTGAGTGGTCTTTTTTCCAAGATGGGAAAAGCCACAGTTTTCCTATGACTCCTGCCCTGTCTGAACATAATGTAACCTGTGAGATGTACTTCACTGTTCTTAATACATTTAAGCTAGATTTGTAAGGAGCAGATCACTTAAGGGTCATCTAAATGAAGCATTTATGCATGAATATGTATAATTTTTGGCCTGTTAGTTTTAGACAAAGAAGTGTTTCAGGGATGCTAACAAGAAGGAAGGGTAGACTATGTGGCACAGAAAGGGCAGGACCTGGGCCTATCACCACCGACATTCTTAGTAACAGCTAAAGTAGTACGAGGTGTTGAGGAAAAGTAAAGGATAGTAGCACCCCTCACTGGTGGAGTCTGTATCCCACACATTCCAAGCAACTGAGAAGGAAAGATACATGTATAGAAGTTGAACTGACTGAGTACGCAACTAACAACTCATCTATCGAAGAAGAAAGCCTTTATTCATAAACTGACTTAAGGTCACTTTGCATCCTTTCAACCAGACAGCATTATGGGGCAGTGGTAACGGATATTCTGTAGGAGAAACCACTGTAATCTGCAGTTCTCAGGTTTCAAAAGAGGACAGGGCATGTACCAGAAGATCTTTTGAGTACTATGCATGAAGATGCTAGGGGGAAAAAAGAATGTCTAAAATTATTCTTTATATACATATTATATATATATATATATATATATATATATATATATATATATATATAGATATATATATATATATATAGATATATATAGCTATATATAGATATATATATATAGCTATATATACATATAGTAAAGTAGGGGAACATTATATTTAACAAGGTACTGAGGCAGGCTGGGAGGCTTGTTTGACCTCTTAAACTAGTATGAGACACCAGACAGTACAAAGGCTTACAGACTGGCAGAAGGTACTAGAGTTGGATCTAGGCTCCTAACTAAAAAAAGATTACTGGTCTACAGACCCTTAGCTTCAAAGAACCTTGAAGCACTTTTCAATAAGTCTCTTATAAACCACCATGTGGAGAGCTAGGTTTTGCATTCCATGACATTAAGGACCCAACCTTCCTTGATCTTTTGTACCTCTGCAAGATAAACACAAACAGTTAAACAATCAAGGATTTAAAACTCTTAAGAAAATTGTTTTTAAATATAAAATAGTGTGACAAACCCGGACACTTGGATGGGACACAGCTAATTCGTTCCTGGCCAGCCTTTTTTGACTTTCTGGAAACAGGAGGTTATTGGCAAGACACAACTGTTTTTTAGATGTACTTCCTATAATCTAATCTGCTACCTAAAAGCTCAGGTAATGAGACAACAATGATTTGTATGTGCAGACTGTGAGCAATGAGGACACAGGTGAGTATGGGAATTACTAGACAGGTGTATGATGCTGTGGAATAACCCCACCTGGATTAACATGCTTATAGTTCTGTACAGGTCTAACTAAGCACTGTTTTATCCAAGGATTGTTAATGTGAATTACAAGGAGGCAAGATAAAATTTGTTAATCAGCTGGAATAAATTTGCTTGGGCAGAAAATAGAGAGACAGTGATATGCTTCTAAAATAATTTAATGAGTATGATTACACAAGTACTTCTTGCTGGGATGACTGAGGAGCTGGGGAAGGAGAAGTACAAGACACTTCAAACACACACACACACACACACACACACACACACACACACACACAGTGTCTAAGTACAACACTGTATTTTGCAGGTAGCAGCATATTATTCTCGTGACTCACAAAATTACCAAATTCCTGATTACTAGCAGTAACTTAGTTGTACCACTAGAGGGGGCAGTAATAAGTCACCTGCAGTCATCAACTCTAATTTATCTATCTCTATACATATCTAGAGATATACAACATATTAACCACAGAAAGAAAAAATATAGTTAACAACAGCTCCAGGGGACTGGAACTATAAAACACTGAATCATCAGTTTAGACACAAGTAATCATACATTTATATAAATGAAAACAAACCACAGTGATATATTTTCAGTTGCAAACATTAATCATCAAATATAAATTTCTACACATTTGTTAGTCAAACATTACATGACTCATTCAATTCCTGCTTTCCCTTAAATCTCATTTCTCCTCCAAAACATTATTCTGCATGTATTATTCCCACAATTCCCATTTTTCCTATGTAATTTGCTCCTACCATTTTCTAAAGATTCCATTTCCAGTTCTTTTAATGATGCTACCATACTCACCATTTTGACTACAGTTTTTTAGAATTTGATTCCCAATTTTTAGTAATTGCTTTTTTGGCAGCCACCAGAATTAAATTCAGCACAGCGTTTCTATGTTCAGACAGTTCTGATTCTGTATCACAGCTATAAAAAAAAAAATTCTTTAGTTACACCAATTTGCTCACCCAGCATTTCTGACAGAGTAAACTAAGGGGATTTTTAAATTCTGCCAAGTCATTACACTCCGAAAAAATATTTTCCCAATTATCTCTTTCTTCCCCATCACACCTTCAACATTTGCAATCTACCTGAGGAAAAATTCTTTGGAGTTTGTGGGGTATAAAAATACCTATGCAAACACTTCCAAGCAAAGATCCTAAATCTTTCGAGTTCATTACATATTTGCGATTCATTCATACATCCTCTCATTGTTTCTTTGAGAACTGCTTATCCAGTCTCTCTTCCCAAACCTCCAATCCTTTCTAACCTCTTCTGATTGATTCTCATAGTTTCATGCAATATTTTATACACGCTACTGCTATAGTTTCATGCAATATTTTATACACCCTACTGATCATCCCTTTTTTAACAGCAGCTTCTGTTCTAGATTCTACTTAAAACTCTACCACTGTTGATCTTTCACTTAGGATTCCCCTATTCATTTCTCTTTGTCTATACTTGCATATCAACAAAGGGAAGGCAATTTCTAGCCTGCAGTCCAAATGAATTCTTGGGCACTTCCCACTGTATTACCTTTCCCACTCTATTTGCTCCTATCACCTTGGTTCCTTTGCCAGTTTTATCCAGTAAATTCCAGTCCCCTCTTGGATATTCTCTGTACCCCTAATTACAGTCACCCCTATCGGTAGAATCTCCTTTCTCCACCCCTATGTTGGCTTAGGTCTTACAATACTTTTCTGCTACTTTATAAATATAATATTCTGTATGGTTATTGTTATTCTCTTTAAGGATCTGCATCCAAAATCCAAGTCTCTCCTTATTTCTTGAGCTTCCCCCGTTTCACCACTGTACCTTTCTACTTTGTATTATAGTTTTCTGCTTGTGCTATGTAAAAAGAGCCTTAACTGTGTAGCTCTGAAATACCCCTTCAAATCAGATAATCCCAAGCCACCCTGTTCTATTGGAAGGATCAACTTATCCCACTTGACTCTTGCCCTCTTCCCCCCCAGATAAAATCCTTCAACCCTTCATTAATTGTTATCCACAAACTTTCCCCTTGTTGACAAAAATATGCCTGTTCTGTGTATAAAACTAAAGGTACTAAAAATTTTCATTGCTTGCATCTTGCTAACCCATAACCATAAAACAGAGCTTCCAATTTCTTGGCTTTTGCTTTATCCTTTGTTTAGTATTTTCCCACATATCCTTAGCTGCAATAACAGAATCATTTTTAACCCACACTTCTAAGTACTTCATTTTATCTTGCCCCAATAAATATGGATACTGCTGAATCAATTTGTGTGTGGGGACATAGTTTCATCTATTGCCTTTCTATCTTAATTTTGTATCCCGAAAAGACCTAAAACTGCTTCAGAATGTTCCACAACACTAAAATGCCATTTTCTGGTTTTATCAGCTACAAAATAATACCATCTGCAAATAAAGCCAACTTTTCTCAAATTACCATACCAATTATATCCTTGAATTTCTGAATCCCTCATTTTCTTTTAAGTCCAAAAAAGTGCCTGGACACGCTGTTAAGAGATCCACGAAAGTTTATTACACAGATTTAAAATGATGAACCACGCTGCAACCTAGTCTCCAAGATGCCAGACCATTAAAACATAAACGCTCTTACATACAACTTAATTCCTGCGTTTTCGTCACTAAGACTTCATCAGACAATGCAATAAATTTATACACACATATAAATACTGAAACAGTTAATTAATGAAGAATTCCATTGGTCATAATCTAATTAAACTCAGTCAAACACACCAATCCCTACATTTGATTCATTAATATTGATGCCTTTCATATTAAAGTGCTTTGTGCTATAAGTTAAAAAGTATATATAAATATATTCTACTATTAAAAACTGACTTCTAACAATTAGTTATAATGAATAAATATTTAAATATTTAAGTAATAAATATGATAAAATAAATAAATAAATATTAAAAACCAGTGTTACAACTTTATATTCTTCTCTTGTGTTTCTAGTGAATGGAACTTGGATATTCATCCTGTGTTAATGCCCTCTGGTGTCCATGATCTGAACTTCTTTATAATTTGTTAGCTCTTAATTTAAGTAGGGGTGTTATAGTCAGGTATTCATTAATTCCTGGACTAGTGTTAGAGTCCAAATGCACCTGCCACCATAATTCCTTGTTCTCCAAGATTTCCTCCCAGAGGCCTCCCCTTTTATCAGGTTTAACCTGATCCAAAACAAAAAATTCATATTTGGCCTCGGGGCATACATTGCAATGTTTGTAAAGTGCATTGGTATTTTTAGCTTTTGAGATATCATAATTGTGTTCGTAGATTCTACGTTTCAAACATCTCTCAGTCTTACCAACGTAGAACGACTGACATATCTGACATATTGCTATGTAAACAACTCCCCTACTATCACAATTGTAGTAAGTCCTACTTATAACCCTTCTCTTTCTGCTGTCTATGTATATTTCTGCCTTATTAGTAATGTACGGGCATTGTGGGCATCTTCCACATTTATAAGTCCCACATCTCCTTGTGTTGTTGTCCCTAACCATGTTATTTCCCCTTTCCAAAATTTTACCTATATTAGGTGGATTTTTGAATACTATCCTAGGTTCCATTCTGGGTATCTCCTCTATGTCTGTTAGGGTACTAAATTTTTTCCATTCTTTTTTGAAAAAATCACATAATTTTGTGTTGGAACTATTATAATCTAAAACTAGACTTCTCCTATAGCCTTCTTGATCATTTTTCTTTCTATCTATTTCTTTGTGACACCCCGATCCAGTTTTATTTTTATTCCCCTTACCTATTAAGGGTTCAAATCTACCCAGTCTTCCCTTTTCTACCTCATCTCTAAGTTTATTAATAAACTCCTCTGGGTAACCTCGTTCTTTAAACATGTTGTGTAGTAACTTACATTCCACCTGAAAATCGGAGTCATTTGATGTCATTCGAGAACCCCTAACAAATTGTCCTTTGACAATATTCTTCTTGCTATGTATGGGGTGAGCACTATTGTAATGTAGGTATGAATTGACGTAGGTCTCCTTCCTATATACCTTACTCTCAAATTTTCCATTTCTTTTATATATTTCTACGTCGAGGTATTTCAATGATTCTGTACTAATAGTATAGGTGAACTTCAGAAACTTGGTAGTGTGATTAATATACTCCATAAATTCCATAAAACTTTCATCACTCCCAATCCAAAATATGACAATATCGTCCAGGAACCTGTGGTACAATATCCATTGTTCCTTGAACTTACAATTAGTGATGAATTGCTCTTCCCATTTGGAAAGTACGATATTGGCATATGTGGGGGCACAAGCGGCCCCCATGGACACCCCTGTTTTCTGCTTATAATATTCACAATTGAACATTATAAAATTGTATTTTAATACCGTGTCCATTAATATCACACTCGCTACCTTGTCATTGAGACTCAAACTAACGTCTTCAAACACAGATTCTTCAAATAAATTCATACCTTCTACATGTGGTATGCTTCCAAACAAATCAATAACATCTATTGTGATGAACCTAATATCATCCCTAAACTTGTCTTGATTTAATTCCCCCAAAAAGTCCCAAGAATCTTTAAGAATTTGCTTGTTATTGACCCAAATATGTTTGGTCTTAAAATCTACAAACTTTGCTAGGGGGACAGTTTTGGAACCCTCAGCCGAGACAATAGGTCTGAGGGGTGGGTCTGCCATATCTTTATGAATTTTCGGTATTCCGAATATGGTGGCTACCCTAGGTTTCTTAACTTCCAAATACTTAAGAGTTTTTTCATCTATTTGCCAATGGTTCCAAATATAATACAAATTACAATGGGGAAAGAGGACACCAATGCCTGGTCTTCTCATCAGAGAAGACCCCCTCCTCCAACTTTAAATTTAACTCCCAATCCCTCGTATATTCTCCTAATTAACATTATTTTATCACAGAATGCAAGTGCTTCCATTGCATTACTCATAAAATCCCAGCTTACTCTGTTGAATGCTTTATCTGCATCAAGACCCAACAACAATGGCATTTTCTTACATTCTGCTTCCCTCTAGTTCATCATTGTTCTCTTATAGGATCATAGGAAGTTACTAGGCTAATGGCCCTAGGGCCCTTACAAGCCTAGACAAGTTCTACCTTTATTTCCACAATCAACATCTAATGCCAGTGTCCAACAAGGACACAAGTGGAACCCCATGGGTGAATTTACAGTTACCCATCCAATCATCCAGATTGCATTTGAAGAGGGCCAGTGAGGTGCTCTGTTTGACACGAAGTGGGAGTCTATTCCAAAGGTATGGTAACCTCTGAGAGATCTATCTGTTCCTCCAGCAGGTTCTATTAATGTCACATACCAGGCTACGATCTTTACAGCAAGTAACCCATGTACCATTTAACTTACGGATATGCAGCATTTCCAATAAAGCAGGGTCAGAGACTGCCTTATATGCAAGATAGAAACTGCCTCTAGTAGTTTGTATAAAACAAAATAAAGTGACAGCGATTTCAGATGACCCACACAGAGCAGATGCTGAAGACCTTGAATGTTCCTTGTGAGGAACCTTTGTGGTTTCTCCAACTGATGCATGTGTTTGGAAAGGTACATACCAAAAGCAGTGTTGTACTCAATTATTGGCCTGATGAGGAAAGAGTACAGGGAGGTTATAACTTCTTTTTTCTGGAGGCAATGCCCTTATTTATGAGATGAGCAATATAGAATTTCCTTCTTACCACTGTGGAGACATGGTTATCAAAAGTAAGATTGCCGTCAACCTGTGTGCTCAGGTCTCTCGCCACTGTGTGCATACTTAGGGTGTTGCTATTGATGCGTTGGTTAGCAGGAACATTGCTCTTACTGAGAGGGATGATAACACATTTTTTTGCATTGAGTTTAAGACCATGACTTTGGCACCAATCATTTGTTTGTCTAAAACCCTCTTGTAGAATGCTGACACATTTGGAGATCCTATGACCGCTCCTAGTTTACAGTCATCGGCAAACTTTGTCAGCCACAGACCTTTACTTCGGAAAAATAGATTCCAAACAGTGGTGGTCCTAGGACTGATCCCTGCGGAACACCACTGGTTACAGGTCTGATGCTGGAGGTGGATTCCCCTATTTTGACTGTATGTGTTCCATCAGTGAGCCAGTTAGCAACCCATCTAACGACATATGGGTTGATAACTATTTGGGTGAGGTTGTCAATGATGCCTGAGAGGGGGATAGTGTCAAAAGCCTTGGCTAAGTCTAGGTAGGCTGTATGCACAGATTTCCCCACATCCAGGGCCTTGGAGACCATCTTAAAATAGTCCACTGGGTTTAACAGGCATGATCTCCCTTTGACAAATCCAAACTAAGTAGGGTCAAGTATTAAAGAGATTACCTATATCTTTGTTGATAATGTCCATGATGATTTGCTCCATGGCCCTGCAGATAAGGTTAGTCAGTCTAATAGGTCTAGAGATCCTGGGGTCAGTGGAAGCACCACCTTTGTGTAAGGGAACAATGGTGGCCATTTTTCCATTCAGCTGGAATGAACACGGTGCTTAGACTATGACTAAAAAAAAAAAAAAGAGAAAAAGAGTACACAATGGTGTAACCAATTCTTATTTGAGCCCAGGTAGGAGTAACATCCTGGAATGTTATCAGGTCCCAGAGATGCTTTGTTTTTGGCCTTAGAGAGGGCATTTACGACCTGCTCTTTAGAGATGCAAGGTAAGGGACAGGTGGTAGGGATGTCATGGGTTACGTGTGGCAAGGACAGCTATGTCCACAGGCTCAGTATATGTAGTATCATTAATTACCAGTTTGGCACAAATCTGGGCCTTTTTATTTAGGTTATGGATGTAACTAAACAATGCCTTATGGTAGTCCTTGGTTCAGGAAGCTAATTTAGATTCATAGTTTGCTTTGGAGGACTTCACAAGAAGTCTTATTTGCTTGTTTAAGCTGAGGAGGGAGTGTTTCCACTTTAATGATCTCTTCCTCTTACTCTTAGACAGCAATTTCTTCCTCTTGTTGTAAAGCCCGTTAATGGCAGTTGTCCACCAAGCAGGTTTGCTCTTCCTTGACGAGTTTGTTTTGGTCCTATCACATATGGCCGAGTCAATGCAGTTATACATGTGTTTGTATAAAGCACTGGTGTAAAACTCAGCATAGTTGTCAATTCCATCAAGGGAAGTGCAGTGAAACTATTTATAACATCCCGTAAGAGGTTATAATCTGCTTTAAAGAAGTTTAGTTGCTGCTTGGGAGGTCAGGTGTGATAGTTACCTTGATTGACACTGATTTGTGGTCAGATCTCACAGTGGGAATGCTAGAATGGTCTCCCATAATGGCAAGCCTCATCTACCTCTGACCTTGGCATATTTAATTCTTCCATAAACATTTCCATTTGCACTTTTTCTAGATTTACCAATTTCTTTGGTTAATACAGATTTTCATAAAATTTCCACAATATTTCTAATACCCCTACAGGAGCTATAATTATTTTCCTTGTTACAGGCTCCCTAAGCTTCATGACAGCCCTTTCTACTTTATGTTGCCTGAACCAATGTGCTAAAAGCGTTTGTGCTTTGGAGTTATTACCAAAAAACAGATGCTTAATAGCAATCATTCCACATTCGTGCATACTATCAAGGTAGTCCCATATTTTCTCTTTAGCATTCTGCAGTTGCACCTGTTCTCATTCGGTGAGATCCCTCCTATTCTACAATACTTTAAACTTTGTCAGTCCCTCTAAATAATCCTTGCTACTTCTTACCCACATCTCGTTTTGTTTTAATTCTGCCCTATTTTTAAACTACACTTACATTTTATCCTACTCCCAAGTTATATTTTCTGAAAAAAAAAATCTATTTTCCTAATAACTCCCTAATAATTTCCACATCATATTCCTTAACTTCCTCTATGTTTAACAGGTAGGTGGGAAAGCACCAGTGCCTCAATTTTATTTCATTACCCTGCATTGTTATGTTGGTTATTATCGGCGTACGATTAGAAATGGTTATTGGATATGTATCAAAATTTTCAATTAAATGCACATGTTCCTGTGAAATATAATTTCTGTCTAGCCTAGCCCAACTCTTGTACTCACTGCATCTTCCATACCAGACACTTTCATAAATTTCTTCAAAAAACTACCCTCTTTTGTTACATTTTCCCTTCTACGCCCCAGATACATTCCTACTGCCACAAATCAAATTGCAGTCCTCACCTATAGGTAATATTCCCTGCTGAACGTGGACTATTTCTCCCAATTTTCTTAGACTCCACTTTAACAGTTTTAGGTGGAATAAAAATACATTCCAGTGTAATCCTCCTCCTTTGCAGCAGCCCCTTACTACTACAAATCTACCATTACCTTTTTTCCCCTCTGCTATCACTATTGTGGACAGAGGGACCGAGCTGGGGACAGATGTGTAGCAGGTAAGGGTGATAAAGGATAGTGAGGGAAATGTACTCACAATCGAGGAGAGTGTGTTGAGCAGATGGAAAGAGTACTTTGAGGGGCTGATGAAAGAATGAGAGAGAGGGTTGGATGATGTGGGGATAGTGAATAAGGAAGTGAAACAGATTAGCAAGGAGGAAGTAAGGACAGCCATGAAGAATCGAAAGGCTGTTGGTCCAGGTGACATACCAGTGGAAGCATGGAGGTGTTTAGGAGAAATGGCTGTGGAGTTGTTAACCAGATTGTTTAATGAAATCTTGGAAAGACAGATGATGCCTGAGGAGTGGAGAAAAAGTGTTTTGGTACCTACTTTTAATAAGGGTTATGTGCAGAGCTGTAGTAACTACAGAGGGATAAAACTGATCAGTCACAGCTTGAAGTTATGGGAAAGAGTAGTGGGAGCTAGGTTAAGAAGGGAGGTGATGATTAGTGATCAGCAGTATGGTTTCAAGCCTGGAAAGAGCACTACAGATGCAATATTTGATCTGAGAGTGTTGATTGAGAAATATAGAGATCAGAAGGAGTTGCACTGCGTCTTTGTGGACTTGGAGAAAGCATATGATAGGGTGCCTAGAGAGGAGTTGTGATATTGTATGAGGAAGTCGGGAGTGGCAGAGAAGCATGTAAGAGTGGTACAGGATATGTATGAGGATAGTGTGACAGTGGTGAAGTCTGTAGTGGGAGTGACAGATGTGTTTAAGGTGGAAGTGGGATTACATTAAGGATCAGCTCTGAGCCCTTTCTTATTTACAATGGTGATGGACAGGTTGGCAGACGAGATCAGACAGGAGGCCCCATGGAATATGATGTTTGCAGATAACATTGTGATCTGTAGTGAGAGTAGGGACCAGGTTGAGGAGACCCTGGAGAGGTGGAGATATGCTCTAGAGAGGAGAGGAATGAAGGTCAGCAGGACTACGACCGAATATATGTGTGTGAATTAGAGGGAGGATAGAGGAATGGTGAGGATGCAGGGAGTAGAGTTGGCGAGGGTGGATGAGTTTAAGTACTTGGGATCAACAGTTCAGAGTAATGGTGAGTGTGGAAGAGAGGTGAAGAAGGGAGTACAGGCAGGGTGGAATGGGTGGAGAAGAGTGTCAGGAGTGATTTGTGACAGACTGGTACCAGTAAGAGTGAAAGGAAAAGTCTACAAGAGGGTAGTGAGACCAGCTATGTTGTATGGGTTAGAGACGGCGGCACTGACAAAAAGGCAGGAGTCAGAGCTGGAAGTGTCAGAGTTAAAGATGTTAAGATTTGCACTGGGTGTGACAAGGATGTACAGGATTAGGAATCAGTATATTAGAGGGTCAGCTAAGGTTGGACGGTTTGGAGACAAAGTCAGAGAGGCAAGATTGAGTTAGTTTGGACATGTGCTGAGGAGGAATGCTGGATATATTGGGAAAAGGATGCTAAGGATGGAGCTGCTAGTTAAAAGGAAAAGAGGAAGGCCTAAGATAAGGTTTATGGATGTGGTGAGAGAGGACATGCAGGTGATTTGAGTGACAGAGCAAGATGCAGAGGACAGGAAGAAATGTAAACCGATGATCCGCTGTGGCGACCCCTAACGGGAACAGCCGAAAGAGAAGAGGATCACTATTGCTGTCCTCTAGCAATTAGTTTAAGTCCTCCCTTTTTCCTTTGCCCCAGATATTCTACTGAATAGCAATCCCAATTTTCTTTTATTAAATTAACACCTGGCACCTAACTACCGCAGACAGTGATTTTCCATACATACATTCTGATTCATCACTCTCACTGACATAACAATATGTCATGCATATGGAAACAAAAGAACCTGCATTCCCCCTACACAAGGGTGACTCGCACCATCCTCATTAAGTTTTGTCAAAACAATCTCCCATCTTCACTGTCCAAGATTACAGAGGCATGTTCATTTCCACCTCTTCGAGCACCCGTGTGATATTTCCTCCACTACATACCATGCTTTCACTCTACTGAAATATTTCTCATGCCCCTTATTGCCCAGGTCATATCTATGAACATTTTGACAAATTGAATTGGACATCAAACTGCAATCCCATCTGCTTGAGTTGGTGATATCTTAGGTGGAGATCCCATGGCACCTCTCAAAAAGGGATGGGGTCCTTTATTTAACAAATCATAAATATCTACAATATAAACTGAATAAATAAAGCAGCATTTACAATGTTATACACAATGACCTCATATTCACTTTTTTACATTCAAAATACATTTATATCTGACCCCCACTCTACTTTCCACAACCAAAATCTTATTTAACATTTCTGCTCAATTCCATTTAGCATTATACATAATTTCTTCCACTGTTTTGTCCCAAATTATTCACATAATATTAGATATTTTTATCAACCTTTTCAATAAACACTTTATCTTTATAAAAAACATATTCAATCATATCCATATTAATACTGTAGTATTCCTTAATTTCATCCAAGTAATGATTCTGAACTTAGTCCATAATATATCAATTCTTTTACAGTTCAAAAAGACATGTTGAAATAGTTTCTTCTTTATGACAATAATTACATATTCTTTCGTTTTTATATAGCATGTTTGCTTTGACTGGTAATTTCATTATTTCCAGTCTCCATAAAAAAATCATAACTTTCTTCTCCTTTTTAAATCTATCATTTGTGGCTTTAATAAGCTTTGATTTTCACTTCTTCCAATTCCTTCCATGGGTATACATAAAATATTTCGCAATTACTTTTTTATACCAATTTTTTTCTTTCATAGGTAGGTACTAGGCTATCTTCCCAAAGGCATTTATAAGCCTAGCCAGATTGTGTCGGCTTTCACTGCCTCATTGATTAATTAACTGAGCCTCTGTCAAGCAGAGCCAATGAAGTGATCCCAAGGGTGTATTTTCTGTTACCCATCCACTCGTCAAGGCTTCTCTTGAAGAGTGTTAGTGAGGGGCTCTGCCTAATGTAGTTAGGAATTTTGTTCCAAAGCATGGGGAGTCTCTGTGACAGGAATCTATCCCTCCAGCATGTTCTACTTATTATTGTGGCGAGGTTTAGCTCACTAGAGCACGTGGCTCGCAGTGACTTGGATTTCTTTAGGTGGAACATGTCCATCAATTCTGAGTTGGACATGGCTTTGTAAGTCAGGCACAGATCACCTCTGAGTAAGCGATATGCCACTGAGTATAGCCGGAGTTTTTTCAGTCGGGCTGCATAAGACATATGTTTGAGGCCAGTAATCCTCTTGGTGAGGTGCTTTTGTGGTCTTTCAAGCTGTTGGAAGTGTCTTGTGAGGTACATCCCAAATGGGGCATTGTACTCTATGATGGGTCTGATGAGTGACGAGTAGAGGGGCACTATAACCTCTTTAGTTCTAGATGCAAACCCCTTAGTAATTTGATGGGCCACATAGAAGGATTTTCTAACTACTTTGGCAATATGATTGTCAAAGGAGAGATTACTATCTACCTGGGTCCCCAGATCTCTTATTACCTCTTCTATATTAAGGGGGCTGCCGCCTATCTGGTAATTCATGGGCATTTTGTTTTTCCCAAACGGGATGACTATGCATTTTTTGGCATTTAGCTTGAGGCCATGACTTTGACACCAGCTGTCTGTCTCAGTAAGGCCTTTTTGGAGGATGTCCGTGTCAGCCGGAGAGTCAATTATGGCTCCCAGTTTGCAGTCATCGGTGAACTTGGTTAGCCATAGTCCTCCTGTGTTTGTCTGTACTTCTGAGAAATATATACCGAACAGTAGGGGTCCCAGAACTGAGCCTTGCGGGACACCACTTGTGACTGGTTTAGAGTCAGACCTGGAGGCTGCTATTCTTACCGTGTGAGTTCTGTCTGTAAGCCAGTTGGCAACCCATCTTGTGAAGTAGGGGTTTATGTTCAGGCTGGTGAGTTTTTCTATAATACCTAAGTGAGGAATGGTGTCGAATGCCTTGGCGAGATCAAGGTAGGCTGTGTGAACCACCATTCCCTCGTCTATGGCCTTGGCAACTGTCTCGAACAAGTCAGCCAGGTTTAGTAGGCATGATCTGCCCTTAAAGCCGAACTGGGTCAGTTCAAGTGTTTGGAGATTCCCAATGTCTTTGTTAATGAGTTCCATGATGATGTGCTCCATAGCCTTGCAGACCAGGCTAGTCAGGCTTATAGGGCGATAGTTACCAGGGTCAGTTGTGGCCCCTCCTTTGTGGAGCAGAATAACCATTGCTGTGCACCATACTATGGGCACATAGCCTGTGGAGAGGCTGAGGTTGAACAGCGTGTTTAGGTGGGGGGTTAGTTCGTTCTGTAGTTCATCTTCTAAATCTTCCATACTTATTTTCCACATTACAATTTTCTCTTGATATGCTTTCATTTCTTTGTTCATATATTATTTTAGTTTTTTTTTTAACTTTTCATTATATCCCATATTTTTTAAATTTGTTTTCCAATAATAGACATATTAAATTACCACTTTTCTATTAACCATTTAAGTATTTTGTATAGATGTAACAAAATTGCAAATACCACTGGATTTATAAGTCCTAAACCACCATCATTTTTGCTGCATATAGCACTCCTCTCTTTACAGGATTAAAATGAGATCCCCATAAAAAGGAAAAAAGATAGTATTAATAATATATTTTTTCAAAAGACAACAGCACACTAAACACATTAGCTATATATGAAGTATTACCTAATACAACAGAGATGAGCAAATAAACTTTTTTCTTAAAAGAAAGTTTTCAAGACCTCTAAAAAGAACATGTTTTATTTTTCATAACCTTTTCCCAATTCTAGTAATACATTTTGTTTTCTAAACACCTAATAAACTTTATTTCTTGAGAGATGACTTCAACAACACCTTTAATCCTACATTCATGACCTAAACCTTTACTTTTTTCTATGTTGAAACACATACCAATTTTATCTAAACAAAATTGCAACTCCTTCCATTCAAATGTTCAGTAACTATAATGATTTCTTCTGCATATAACAATGTTATAGGTATAGCGATACCTTCCTTTGTTCTATATCTAACATCACCATCTACTGACTTAATATAACTAGTTACTGCATTCATAACTAGTGAAAATATGTTACTAAAAGGACACTGTTGCCTTATACCTCTTTTAATACTTATTTCACTCAGCCATCCATTAATCAAAACTTTAATTTTGTTCAGTGTGTATGCTGTAACAAACATTTCTTATTTTTGTACTTAAATTATAAGCTTTGAATATGTCCCATAGCATATTATGCTAAATACTGTCAAAAGCTTTGCTTAGATCTCCTGCCACAATTAAAGACTTTTCTTGTCTATTTAGTACATCTACAATTTCGCTAAAAATCATTAAAAATTCTTGACATCCTTTTCCTTTAACACTATATAGTGAATCTAATAAAATATTCTTACGTTTTGATTCCATTCTTTTTTGCAGTATTTTCATAAAGATTTTGTAATATGTATTACTCAAAACAAAAGGCTTCCAAATTTCTTACATATTTTCTTGCCTTTTTCTCCATACAAATTTAAAAATTCCACTATATAATTCCTTATATTTAAGTCCTTCATTAAACCACTTGTTTAATATTTGTATGAAATGCATCTTTTTTTAATAACATTTTTATTGAAATTAAAACTGAAATATACACTGTATTTAGAATATTTATGAAGAATTTTATAATACAATAAAAAAGGAATGATATTATAAACAAGAATAACAAACTATTTACAAAGATGTTCACTGTATAACAATCAAATATTACTGTAATGTTGAAAGAAAAAGAAAAAAAAAGGAAAGATTTGATTATACATTCAAGTTATTGATTTACTAGTAATTCATTTATACTCTTCCAATAATTATAAACTGGTGTATTCCTTGAATATCTAGCTTTGATTGTCAACAATTCAAGTTTAGAAACATCCTTGAGAAGATCTTTAAAATTTTGAAAAGATGGAACGTGATGATTTCCATTTTTTTGTGATTTCTTTCCTGGCAATGGATAAAACAGCCCTAAGACTGAATATTTGCTTGATTTTACACAGTTTGGAATTGGGGTGTTAAATAAAGCTAGGGATTTAGTAATAATAAAGTTATCTGTAAAAATTGCCTGCAGAAATTTGTTAATGTCTTCCCAAAATTTCTTTTAATAGTAAGCATTCAAAAAATATGTGTCCAGTCTGCATTGTTTTCTTTCATACATCTCCAGCAAAATAACATTTTCTTTAGTTATTTTATCGATATTATATGGTGTGACAAATGATCTGTTTAAAAATCTCCAAGTTAATATTCTCCATTTATGTGAAGATGTAGTTTTACCAGCAGATTGAAGAATATTTAATTTGTCTATGTCTGAAGGATATGTGTTAGTGAGGGTGAAAAATTTCCCATAATTATCTGTATAAACATCTAAGTCTGATTTTGTTTTATATTTATGTGAAATACTAAGTTTTTGTGTATTGTTCTGCTGAGTAAAAAGATAAAAACGGTATCAATTTGGGGATAACTATTTTAGTTGTAGGGGGAATTAAATCAAGTTTATCTTTGATGTATTTCCTACATTCTTGTAGATCTAGCCATAGTAATGAGTCAATATTATTCTCTTCCATAAGAATATTCAGTGGTTTTAATTCATGTTTGCTCATCAACTGGTGCCAAGCTATCAGATATTTTTGTTTGAACAGTGACATTTTTTTGAAAGTCTGTGGTAAACATGATCCCATGAGTATAGGCAATGGGGAAAATAGAAAAATCCAACTTTCATATTCTTTATGTCTAAGTGTGAAATTCTTAAAAGACCTTAAAATTAGAGTTATGTAATTGGATTTAAATGTTTGGGTATGGTGATAAGAAAAATATTCCTTCAATCTCCAAATAACTGTATTATTCATTATGTATAACATATGAGTATCGCTGGTATTTCTTGAAGATTGGGGTAAAGACAGTATATAATCTTTCATTTTGCTGAATATCTGCTGTCCACTAAATAGGTAATTGATTTGATTACTGAAGAAATTGAATAAAGTTCTAAGTTCGGGAGGGCTATACCTCCATTATCCCAGCTATACATACGAGTTGAAAGGGCAATTCTAGATTTACTTGAATGCCAAAGGAATTTCTTAATCATTGTATTAAACTTTTTGATTAATAAACATGGTGGGGGTATAGAAATGGACTGGATGATATACAACATTTTAGGGAGTAATACCATCTTTATAGCTGATAATTTCTCGTCCATAGAAAATTTTATTTTTGACCATCTGTTTATTAAATTATCTATGGTTGCTATACTTTTATTATAGTTCAGATTTATAATGTCTTTTATGTTGTTAGTAATAATTGTACCTAAATTTATTTGTTGCGATTGTGGTAAATATTTCTTGAAGTTGTCACGTATATTAAATTTTTTTGACCTACTAAAAGGATTTGTGTTTTATTATGACTGAATGTAAGGCCTTATTTTTTTTGGAAAATCTCCATGTTGTTAAATAATTCTAACAAAGATGGGGTTTTCCCACCCAATGTGACCAATATGTCATCCGCAAACATTTGTAATTTTGACATTTCATCAATGCCCAATTCAAATCCTATAATATTAGTGTTATCCCTTATCATGTTTGCCCAAGGTTTCATGATTAAAGTGAATAAAAGGGGAGACAGTGGGCAACCTTGTTTATTATCTTTAACTATTAGTATAGATTGAGAGATGTTAGGGCCTATTTTGATGTATGCTTGACAACCATTGTATAATTGAGTAATAAGGTTTATAAATTGTTTTGAAAAATTAAGTTTCCACAAAAGAATGAATAGATAATCCCAATTAATTGTATCAAAGGTGCAATTTATGTCTAAGCTAATTATAGTTAAATTGTTTTTTAATATCTTTACTGATTCAATTAAGGTTAGTATTCTCTTAATGTTGTCATAAGATGTTCTATTTATTATGAAACCTGTTTGGGCCGCCTCTACTAGATTAGGAAGAAAATATTTTAGGTCTGTTAGCATATATGGACATAAACATTTTATAGTATGTATTTAATAGGGAAATATGTCTATATGAGCTACACCTGGTAGGGTCTTTATCCTGTTTTAGAATAGGGGACATAAAAGTATACTTCCATGATGGAGGGGTGAAGTTCTATGAAGTTCTGTACTTCTTCAGCAATAAAGACTTTAAAATCATTCAGTTTGGTAATATATGCTGGGATCCTTTTCATCTGTACGTTAGAGGTTGTGTGAATATGTATGTCAGATGTTATGGAGTTATGGTCAGATAGGTGGCATGTGATCACCTTTGTACTAGACAGTCCATTACGTTATTAGAGATAAAAATTCTGTCTATCCTTGAATATGAATTATCTCTATGTGAATAGAACGTATAGAAAAGTGATTTGGGATTTGCATAATTATTTACATCTTTCAGCAGAAGAGAATAAGAAAATTCTTTCAATAGTCCAGCCGTTGACAAAATATTTCTTTTACCAATAAATGTAATGTCTTTGCTATCAAAAATACAATTAAAATCACCAGCTAGTATATTACCTTTAGAAAAGTGCAAAATGTGATATGTGTGTTGCTGTGCTGATTTGGATCCAAAGCCAGGAAACCAATAAATATTAAATAAGGTGAATATTATATTATTAAATTCTATTATAACTGAAGCTATCATGCCTTTATTATCTTGGTATGTATCTAATATTTTCAGTCTAGGTAGTTTATTATTCCATAATATTGCAACTCCCCTTTTTTGAGTGTATTCTGAACCAACTAGAATAGAAAATGACTTAGAATATACTTTAGAGATATCTTCTTGATATCAAATGGGTTTCTTGTAGAAATATTTGGGTTTCTTGTAGAAATATTATTTGAGAGTTTTGTAATTTGAGATATTTATTTAAAGATCTTCTCTTATTAGGATTATTTAGACCATTGACATTAAGTGAAAGGCAATGTAAAGAAGTCATAAGGTAGTTACTATGTCTAATAATACATGGTGTCTACATTTTATATATTTTTTGTCTGTTAGTGTATAAAGGATAAATGCAAGGAATACAACCGTTTGTTAAACTTAAAATATGAAGAGGCGGATAATCAAAGGTATATTCAAATAATTTTTATCTGTACAAGTTGTAGAAAACATCATAAACAATGTTAACAAAAATTTGTAACAAAAATGTTTAAAAAAAAAAAAAAACACCCAAAACCTTTCTGGAGTAATAAACTCCTAATTTGAGTGACATCAATCACTCAAATTATCTATCAAACTAGCAGCAAGTTTCAATCAGGAACTGCCTATTTGAAAGCTGAATACATTTAAAAGTATGGCTTTAAGTGAACTTATCTATCGTATATACAGAAATAAAGACACCTGAAAAGGAATAATGATAAAAATCATTAAAATATCCAGTAGTATTAAGTAGTATGAATAATAACATGAAATATTACTATGTACAATACAATAAATCATTGAGTTAATTTTAACAGTATATTAAAATAAGACTATTTTGCATAACCAGAATGGGTAAAAATCAACTGATATATACTAATGACTATATAATTACATTTATACCCGGTCAATAAAAACAAATAAATAGTAAATATGAGTCTGTAATAATACTTTCAAAACCAAATAAATATAAGAGTCAGAAGTAATGTCTTGACTCGGTTCAACAGTATTGTAATGCAATAAAATAATAATGAAGCCATGTATGATTATATTGATAGTTTTCTTGAATGTGAGCAAATACTAACCCCACTGCTACACAGTACAACAGTACCACTGTTCATATAGTGCCTACTCTGGGTTTTGTGGCTGAGGTTTGCTGATGTAGGGCTTTTTTAGGCCAAGAGAAGTATTCAGCGTTTTGTGATTCACTCTCAGTGGCAGTGTTTTTGCATTTTTCTCTTTTTTCAGGGATTTCCAGGTTTGCTGTTTTAACATTGACTGTACAATGACACATAGATACAACTGTGCATAGACAGGGATATGTGTAAGTGGAATTTTTTTTCCATCCTCTGTCACCACCTCCATTCTATGGATCAATTTATTCATTCAAGGTCCTCCTTTTAGTAACTCTGAAACAACGTGGTACAGCTGTTAGTGTTTATGTCCATACTGCATTAACTATTCCTCAAATGTACACTGGCACATGGACCCTTCCGAGAACACAATGGCAAATACATTTCTTTAGCTGTGTCTGTTGCCTGTTGAACCCAGTTAAAAATAAGCCCATATTTCAGAGAAGATCTCTGTAAAACTCACATCTGGAACTTTTCTACCAACTGTAGAACACATACAAAGTGTTTATAATACTCATAAAAGTGCCAGCAAATAAAAAAAATACTACCATAGAGATGTTAACAAATACACAATGAAAAAGTAAATACAGAACTGGATCATTCTACATTCAAACAACATACTGACATTAAACTAATCTAACAGCTGTTTCCAGCAGTTTTTAACAACTGGCATAATTTTAGACAATACAACCGCATACAGTTAAACACGTGTTTGCATTGAATTTAAAATAGTTAATCAACTGTCATATGTTAAGAAAGTGGGAGTGCCAAGCACTGTATAAACACTCAAGAAATGCATAAACTCCATAACACAACAAAAGAAAGCAAAACAGCTGACAGTTTCACAAATGTTTTTGTAAAAAGAACACCATTATTACAAGGTTTTGTTTTGTTCATAAATGAAAACCTTTGAAAAATTGCTCGTCAGCAACTAACTCTTTAAGATGTGAATACTCTTAAAGAAATTTAACTTTACGTATTATCGCAACCACACTACGGAAGGAGATGTGGCTCATTTCCAAGCCCATCTCCTGCCGAGGTATGTAATATATAGCTTGCAAAGCTTTGGAAATCAAGTTGGATGTCTGTGTCTTTACTTTATTTGGTGTTAAAGGTTTTTAAGTTTAGAATACAAGGAAGGAAACGTAACTGATAACTATCGCCATTTGGAATGGACTATGAGCTTGTTATACATGCACAGTTGAGCAGCATGTGTAATATATCTTGGATTTTGAGTGACATCTCCTTCCGTAGTAACATTTCAAAAATTATTAATTAAAAAAGAAACAATGCGTTGGTTTTGCTGATGGTAGTTTCTATTAATAAAAAAAAAAAAAAAAACCCTGCAGAACACATATCATTAATATATGGAATGGCATTTGAACGAAGTAAAACTTCCAGACAGTCCACAGTGGTATGCAAGGTTCACAGGTTTTTAGTACACGTGTTCTTTTCCTGTTAGGGGTTAGTAGAGGGATACGGTTAAAGTGCTAACTAATAAGCTAGAATATGTATTAGCCGCCCCAGCCAGACACAGCTAATAAACCCCCACAGTGCTGAATTTGTAATGGTGCATCCCATTATCTTTTAAAGGTGGTTGCTGCAGTACTGTTTCGCGTGTAAAAGATGATGGTGAATGTCTAACCAAACTATTCATTTAACAAAAATAAAGTGCGATAAACAGCTACAGTATACCAGTAGCTTTATTCAGTGGTGACATTTTCATATGGTTAACTGACTGAAATAAAACCCCACCACCACAAACTGCTACATAAATGCAGTCTAAATGATGTTTATATAACATGGCTGCGATAATACGCAAGCACCTAAAATTCTGTTCTTTGTTGAATATTTGTTATACTGGCTGACTTTATTGTGTTTTCTGTAATACTGCTTGGGGGAAAAATTCTAAAACAAAGATATTTTTAAGAAAAGAAAAAAAAAAGGAGTATGGGTTCTGTCACTGTACAATGCCTCTGCTAAAAAGGACATAATGACCAAAAACTGTTTGTTTACGCAGCAGGTGGGCTGCTACAGGGACCATTTCCAGCCATGACCTGAGTGACATGGCACATACAGGTACTGTTACATTAAATGTTAAGGAGTGTTAGTAATGTCACACACTAATCAAAATATGTTCACATATTAAATATGAATAAATTTGATCTTCTTTCACTCCACTTTCAGCTGGCTAATATAATATTTGAGGGATAAGATGTCCCATTACTTCGAGTCACCAATGACATCACCTAGCAACAGCATAGCAACAGGAAACAGTCAAGCAGGCTGGGAGTTCAGCGAGTCTAAGACATAAAGCAAGTCGCTAGATGTTCCAGCGGGAAATGAAAAGGTCCGACAACAAGTTCAAATTTTCTACCAAATAGCTCGCGAGCCACTCAAGACAACCCTATAATATGTGAAGCTAAAAAAATGCTTCACGTATACAGAGAATCTCTCAGGCCCACCAAACCACCATAGTAGCAAACACAACACTAATGAAGTGCAGCTCTCAAGACCACACATGCAGCGGCCGAAACAAGAGACACAACTCCACAACACAAAGTCCGCAACAAGCACCAGCAGCAAAGCATATCATCTAATCAGCAGTACTCTACACCTGCCAACAAACCACCATTATTTATCAACCATTAAACACGTATTTCAAGAGAAAACACCACCACCACCAGGCCAAAAGGAGAGAACAGGGGAACCAAGCAATACTAAGCTTTAACTCATTAATTAATCTATGCATCCCGACAGTCATAACAAATAGACACATTACCTATTATAGATATATTTATACAAGCTATAAACTTATTAGATTTAAAAGTTAATACAATATATAAGCTTATTAGATTTAAAAGTTAATGACAATCCTAAAAGCCAGATAAAGTTTATAACTCATTAAACTGTAAAAAACTGAACTATATATTTGCAAGACTTATATAGGTAAATGGATTATTTATATTGTACACTCAAACATTCATGAGAAGATAACTGACTAGTTATTATCAATTTATATATTAAATACAGCAAGACATTAAAAGAAAGTACAAATTCAATTATAACAAGGACAGGCCAAAAAATTTCACCTGTTGAACCGTTTTCATCTCTCTAGACTTCTGGGTCATAAGTGGAAATTATTTATATACAAATATAGAACAAAAACAACAAGGTAATATGGTCAGACTCAAGTCATTTTTTTTAAGTTTCTTTTTATGGTTAATTGTTTTCCAGGATCCATTTTCTGCTAATCGTTTAAGGCTGGAGGTAGCCCGATCCATCTCATCTATCTTTTCCAATATTTTCTTTGTTTTGATGAATGTGATAGCTGGTTCAAGTTCTTCAGATATTTTGGGACCATCTTGGAGAAAGATTTTTAGATTTGCTGGAAAAAGCAGGTGTGTTTTTATTTGAGCTTTTTTTAGTTCTTTGAGTAATGGCAAAAATTGTTTTCTTTTGGCATTCACTAAGGAAGAGTAATCATTGTCAAAGCATATGATGTTATCTTGAAATTTTATAGGGGAGTTGGACCATGCTGTCTTTAATACAATTTCCTTATCATGGGAAGATAAAAACTTAACTATCACAGATCTTGTAGAATTACTTTTATTGCTTTTAGACTGGACCAGGGATCTGTGAGCCCTTTCAATACCAAATGAGAGGCCTTCAGGAAGTTGTAGAATGTCAGGTATCCATGAAGTCAGAAATTTCTCCATATCATTTTCTTTACTATTGTCTGGGAGCCCAAAAATCCTTATGTTGTTTCTTCAATACCTGCTATCTAGATCATCAATCTTTGTTTGTAGCAGAGAGCTCTGTTTTAAAAGGAGTTCTAAGTTGTGCTCATTTTCTTGAATTATACAGTCCATATCATTCAGCAAGGTTTCTATGCCAGCAATTTGTTGTTTTAAATCTTTATGTAAAGTCTCCATTTGTTGGAAACATTTTTCTTTGAAAATTATCCAGTTTCAGGTCCATTTTGACTATTTTTGTAGATAATTCTTCGATTGCAGATAGTAGAGATTGTAGCTCCTTCTTTAAAGATGTGTTCTGGTGAGAAGATTTTGTGAAGCTCATACTGAAGTCTGGTGCCAGAAATTTGTCTTATTAATTTTGACAGGAAAAAATAATAAAACTTAAAAATTATTAAGATACTATCTAAATACACTGTTAGGGGAATCCAAAATAAGCAAAAATAGTTGCAATTTAAACAGTTATGATTTAAATTTCCTGTCATAAAAGATATGATACAGCAAAGCTGAGAGAAAGTGCTGCTACTCAAGGCTCATCCTTAGCCATGCCCCTGAACTACATCTTTTGACTTCCTGTCATGTTCTTATACATTTGAAATTCTAAGCCACCCAGAGCCACTTCTGTATGCATATTTGCTTGTCTTAATACTATATCTTATATTTTTTTCCCAAATCTATATTTTCTTGCTTGGAGAAAGTTACTTTCCATGATATCCTTTGCTATTTAATATCTTTAAAGAATTTTTTTATATATTCTACAATACACATATCTCTTTGGTCTTTCTGTACTATCCCTTTTTTGTCTAGTAATTTGCTCATTATACTATCTTCCTTAACTATTTTATTTAAATAAGGAGTGGATTCTTTTTTTTTACCTTGTAAGAAATATCCTTGTTTATACAACAGATGTTTTTATTTTTTCATGATTCTTTGCATATAACTCTTGTTCTTTCTTAAAATACTCATTTTCATTTCTTTCTAAAATTTTAAGTTGTTCTTCACTTAACTATAACTCTTTCTCACTGCCTTTCTCTTTTTAATTTGCCATTCTTGATAACATTTTTTGTTACATATTTTTTTTAAAAGCCATCCACCATTCGGACCATTTTTATAGAACTGTTGAATCTTTATGTGATCTTTCCATAATTCTAACTTTCTTTTTTTTCACCCTCACCTACCAACTCCACTTCATTAATTCTTATCAGACCTTTTCCTATCTTAACATTACTAACTTAGTCTCTGAATTCTATCCAGATTATGGCCTGAAAACCTGTGTCTAATGTACCTTTATCTTTTTATTTCACATCCTTTGGAAAGCACAAAATAGTCTGTGTTCTACATATTCCTCCACTAGATGTCCATGAATTGTTCTTCCATGTTCTTAAATTCCCACACCATAATTTCTATAACTTGTTTCATATCATTCGCTTTTTGTTTTCCACATTACAACTGAAGTCTTCAACTATAATAACTTCCATGCTAATTGCAGTGTAATTCAATATTAAGGTAAACATATCTTCTCTTTCTTTACTAGTTACACATGCATATACTGCAATTATTCTATACACTTTACCAATAAACGTAATCCTACCCATTAAAATTATAGTAATATCAAACACCTTAACTGCCTGTTCATAAGTATTTCTGCTATTTCTGAACATAAATCTTGCCATAAATTACAGTACATCTCATAATCCACAGTCATTCTATTTAAATCTTTCATCTTTCGTTAAAAATCTTGTATCTTCTAGTATAATGATATCACCATCACATTTTTACACCAGTGTATAATAGCTAGTCTTCTAACTAGTCTCATAAGACTGTTAATATTCAATGCTAATATCCTGCAACTACCATTATTTCTATTTAGGAAAACATTCTAAGAAAAAAATAAAACCTTCACCCTTTTTCTTTCTTCTTTCTCTTTGTGTTTAATCCATTCATTTTCTCTTTTTCTCTCTCACACTTTTACCTATTTTTTTTTTTTTTTAATATACTACTACTTCTTTCGGCTGCTCCCGTTAGGGTTCACCACAGTGGATCATCTGGTTCCATTTCTTTCTGACCTCTGCATCTTGCTCTGTCACACCAATCACCTGCATGTCCTCTCTCACCATATCCATAAACCTTATCTTAGGTCTTCCTCTTTTCCTGTTACCTGTCAGCTTCATCCTTAGCATCTTTTTCCCAATATACTCTGCATCCCTCCTCAGCACATGTCCAGACCAACGTAATCTTGCCTCTCTGGCTTTGTCTCCAAACCTTCCAACCTGGGCTGACCCTCTAACATACTTATTCCAAATCCTGTCCATCCTTGTCACACCCAGTGCAAATCTTAACATCTTTAACTCTGCCACGTCCAGCTCGGACTCCTGCCTTTTTTTCAATGCCACTGTTTCCAATCCATATAACATAGCTGGTCTCACTACCCTCTTGTAGACCTTCCCTTTCACTCTTACTGATACTCGTCTGTCACAAATCACTCCTGACACTCTTCTCCACCCACTCCATCCTGCCTGTTCTCTCTTCTTCACCTCTCTTCCACACTCACCATTACTCTGAACTGTTGATCCCAAGTATTTAAACTCATCCACCTTCACCACCTCTACTCCCTGCATCCTCACCATTCCTCTATCCTCCCTCTCATTCACACACAAATATTCTGCAAAAAATAAAGATCAATCCAAGGTGGAATAGATCAACGAACCAGCCAACTCTGTTAAAAACACTTCTTTATTCCAACAAACGGTCCAGCCAATAACGGCCCACAGAGCAAAATGAAATAAATGTTAAGCGCGCTTTCACTTTGTCGATTACAAAGCTTCCTCAGAACAGCAGTTATTGAAACATGAAATGCTTATATACACTCTTAATGAATTCATTAATTGAATAATAGAATAATAATATTCAACAATTCTGATGTTAAAGTTGCATTACGCCAAATCCAATATTTGTGGTGTATCTAATCTGATACATGCCCGTATTCTATACATTTTAAAAAGCACTTATTAAAATTTGTAAATATGCAACTTTATAATTTAGAATTTATAAATGTCGACATTTGTCAACCTTACTATACCTGATCAATCTCGCTATCCAACTAAACTAACTCATAACACTAAAAATTACTATAGTTAAAAACCTAACACTTAATATGCAATAAACAACCAACTGGATCAAAATAAATGAATGTACACAGTATAATGTATGATCTAATACACTTGCCTACCTACTATGAACATGCTGAATGTGCAAATCCACATAAAATTATATATGTGGTCAAATATATAATATAATATATATATTGTTACTAAATTGTAATAAAGTATCCACTCACTACATAAGATATATTAGATTATAATAGAACCATCTATAACAGCTAAAGGGAATTGTAGTAAAAAATGCTTCATTACTGTCAACTTTTCAAAATCCTGTATACATAAACTAAAAAATAAAAAATACAAATAGCTATAAAAATAATTACCTAACATCTGTATAATAATACCCTGTATGCCTTACAATTTTGCCTGTCTTAATTTCAATACACTCCCTATACTAATGTTATCGTTGAGACCCGGGGGCCTGCTGGCATCAGTTCTAAGCTGCCAAAATAATTCACAAAACTCCACTCTAGATTCCCAATTGCCCCCACGTGGATCTGTCATTACTTGTTCTACCATAGCAAATTTTATATTCATACTACTGCAAACTAAGGAACGTTTATAAAAAGCATTAGACTCTTTCTTTACGAATGTCGTACATATGTTTATAAATTCTTTTTCTTAAAGTGCATGTAGATTTCCCTATATAAAAACTATTACAGCTTACGCATATACCTATGTACACAATACCTTTTGTGCCACAACTGTAGTATCTTGATGCTGTAAGCCTAATACCTCTAAAGGGAATATGAATCTCACGCTGTTGTAGAATATATTCACACTGCCTGCACGCCCCACATTTATAAGTGCCCGTTTTAGAATTACAATTACTAGCCATTAGGATCTCCTTCCTATCAAATATGTCTTTTAGGTTCATGCTTCTTCTCCTAATAAAGGAAGGTTTGGAGGGGATGTAATTTCCCGTTTCATTGTTCACTTTCAATAGATGCCAATATTTCTTAATATCTTCCACTTTTCTTGATGTGGCAGAAAATGTATGTATAAATGCTTGCTCAAAGCTGTTGACCTTATCACCCTCTAGGGGCTTAGTAATTTCATATAACCCTAAAAGTGGAAAAAAACTTACTCACTCTATTGTCCGTAACCTCCTTTACTAAACTTTGTATCAAAGTACTAGGGTACCCCCTTTCCAAAAAAAGGGAACCAATATACTGGACTTCCTCTGCAAATACCACATCATCACTAGTCATTCTAGAGGGCCTTATTAACTGCCCCTTAATAATTCCTTTTTTCTGGAAAAAGGGGTGACCACTATCAAAATGCAGATACATATTTGAAAAAGTAGGTTTCCTATATAGCTTAGAATGGAAACAATGATTTAAAGAATCCTTATATAGAGTTACATCTAAATAATTGATGCTCACATCATCAAAAGTATATGTAAACTTCAGGATATCTGTACAATTATTTAAATAGTCAAAAAATTCCATAAACAAATCTCTTGACCCTCTCCATAATATACAGAGGTCATCCAAAAACAGGGTATAAAAAGAAATATATTTATGCCAATCAGTGTTAAAGATGAACTTTCGTTCCCAAAAATATAAAACACAGTTAGCATAAATTGGGGTGCACGCTACCCCCATAGCAACTCCCTTCTTTTGCTGAAAATGATCACCATTAAAATGCACAAAATTATTTTTTAAAACAGTCTCCGTGAAATCCACTAGTAAATTAACTGCGTTTCCATCTAAACCAGAATCAGAACATAAAATTTCACGGAACCATTCCAACCCTGTAGTGTGTGGAATACTAGGGAATAACTCAACTACATCTATGGTAACAAAGCGTATTCCTACTTCATATTTATCCTTAGTAATACTCCTCAAAAAGTCCCAAGAATCTTTGGTGATATGCGATACAGAATTCATGAACTGCTTCAATTGAGCATCAATAAATATAGCTAAAGGTTCCGTGATGCTCCCAGCTCCTGCCACAATAGGTCTAAATTTAAATGCCTCTATCCCTTTATGTATATAACAGGGAGCTTTGGGTTCTCAACGTGTAAAAAATTGTATAGTTTTTTTGTTTATACTTTCTTGAAGTAGGTGGTCAGTTAAATAATACTTTATCTTTGAGTGGGCAATATTAATCTCATTCCGTGATACTAACATATAATCATCTGTGTTTTGTAAAATATTATGTACATATGAATCATACATGTCACTATACATCAATACCACACCACCACCTTTGTCTGGTTTCATCACTCTTATTTTTTCAGCTCTTAATTTTTCCACCAATATTTTTTCCTCTTCTGACTAGTTCTCATAAGGGGGATTTTCATAATATCTAATTTGCCTCACCTCTCTCTCGACCATCTCTTCAAATACTTTTAAGGAAGGGTTAATAGGTGGATTAAACACACTTCTCCTATGTAACTCATTTTGAATAGCGTGTTTGCCTTTAAAATAAATTTGTAAATTTAACTGTCTTATAAACAGCTTAATATCAATTAAAGTGTTAATCATAGAACCTGTCTTTATAGGTACAAAATGAAAACCTTTTGTAAATAAATTAAAATAAGTATTATCCACTATCAAATCTGTAAAATTGTATATTGAAAAATTTCCTTTTTTACACACTATTGTATTATTAGTCTCCGAAGCAGGTCCAAGAACACCATCGTAACTGGGGGTGGGGGGGTAGCATGAAAGGATCATTCCAATCTAATACATCCGTGACCCCCCCTGAAATCTCCCCCCCCCGTACGACTGAGGGTTCTGATATGAGTATTTTCTCTGCTTCTCTGCTATTCTTTCGCTCCTCCTCACAGTTACCTGTTCTAAAGGGAGCTCATTAATTTTCATTTAAATTAAACCCATCAATCTGGCCTGCTGTACTCATATTATCCACTGCATTGTTCTTGGAATCCCTGGAATTATTAAATACAGGATACGCCCTTCCATTTTTGTAGTCATTTAAATCCCTATCCAGTTTTTTCATTTTCCTAAAAATCACTTTATCACAATAATTGTCAATTTCATTAAATAAACTATCATATTTTCTATTATCAAAATTGTCTTTACTAAGATCAAAAATTTTTTTGTGCAAGTCATTTGTTTCAGTTACCAATACTTCATTCTGAAATTCATAGTCTTTAACCATACATTTCAACATCTCAATACCAGTTTTGTTAAATAGATCAGTAAGCTGTTTATACAATGCAGAATTATATTTTACATTGTTCGGGTACTTAAATAATTTAAGCCCCTTTGGTACCCTTTCAGTTACACATATATTCTGTCTTAGTCCTCCTGACCTTCATTCCTCTTCTCTCTAGAGCATATCTCCACCTCTCCAGGGTCTCCTCCACCTGTTCCCTACTCTCACTAAAGATCACAATGTCATCTGCAAACATCATAGTCCACGGGGACTCCTGTCTGATCTCATCTGTCAACCTGTCGATCACCATTGCAAATAAGAAAGGGCTCAGAGCTGATCCTTAATGCAATACCACCTCCACCTTAAACACATCCCGTCACTCCCACCGCAGACCTTACCGCTGTCACACTAGCCTCATACATATCCTGTACCACTCTTACATACTTCTCTGACACTCCCGATTTCCTCATATAATACCACAATTCCTCTCTAGGCACCCTGTCATATGCTTTCTCTAAGTCCACAAAGACACAATGCAACTCCTTCTGACCTTCTCTGTACTTCTCCATCAACACTCTCAGAGCAAACATCGTATCTGTAGTGCTCTTTCCTGGCATGAAACCATACTGCTGATCACCAATTATCACCTCCCTTCTTAACCTAACTTCCACTACTCTTTCCCATAACTTCATGCTGTGACCGATCAATTTAATCCCTCTGTAGTTACTACAGCTCTGCACATCACCCTTATTCTTAAAAATCGGTACCAAAACACTTTTTCTCCATTCCTCAGGCATCCTCTCACTTTCCAAGAGTTCATTAAACAATCTAGTTAAAAACTCCACTGTCATTTCACCTAAACACCTCCATGCTCCTACAGGTATGTTATCTGGACCAACAGTCTTTCCATTCTTCATCCTCTTCATAGCTATCCTTACTTCCTCCTTGCTCACACTTCTAAAAACTAGCGTGGTCTCCTTTAAGGCCCCTGAGCCAGTGGTAAACATTACTCAAACCGCTGAATCACTTACAAATGCCTACTACCAGCACCTACAGGACTGCATGGATCAGGCAATCCCAAACAAAACTAAGACTCTTTGTACCAAAGGCAAGCGTCCAGTCTGGTGGACCCCAGGCATAAACAAGCTCTACAACAAAAGGAGGAAGCTACTACAAGATAGAGCAAAATCCTTGAAAGGTAAGACACCTTTGATCATTATAAGTAAAAAACTAAGAGCTCTCATAAAATCATCCAAGGCAAATTTTGAGAGAAAAATCACCAAGGACTCAAAAGACAATCATAAGGCCTTCTTTAGCTATGTTAGAAACCTATGAGGAAGCTCCCAGATATGCTCAGAATTAGTTCAAAATGATGTGAAGATTACTGAACCTACACACATTGCCAACATACTGGCTGACAGGTTCAGTGCAAACTTCTCCCCTCCCCCCAAAAGGAGAGATATCTATACCAGAGGATTGTAGCCCCCCAAACATCTCCAACGCCCAGGTGAGAACTGCCCTCTCCAAGGCAAAAAACACAGCATCCATGGGACCGGATGGTGTCCCCGGCTGTGTGCTCCTCGAACTCAATGAGGAATTAAACCCGCAGTTAGGACAGCTGTTTAATCTTAGCCTCACCTCAGGATACGTACCCAAGGAGTGGCGCACGGCGACTGTGGTCCCACTTCACAAGGGCGGTGCCTCCACCGACCCTGGTAATTACCGTCCCATTAGCTTGACAAGCCTTATCTGCAAAGCCATGGAGAGGATCATAATGGAACTCATAAATAAAGACATAGGGAACTTGCAGACTTTGGATCCAACCCAGTTTGGCTTTGTCAAAGGCAGATCATGCCTTTTAAACTTGGTTGACTTTTTCGAGACAGTCACCAAGGCCATTGATGAGGGAAAGGCAGTCCATACAGCCTACCTCGACCTGGCAAAGGCCTTGACACAATACCCCACTCAGGTATCATCGAAAAACTCATCAGCTTGAATGTAAACCCATACATCACAAGATGGGTTGCAAACTGGCTAAGTGACAGAACCCACAGGGTCAGAGTTGCTGGAGCCATGTCAGACTCAAAGCCTGTCACAAGTGGTGTCCCACAGGGCTCAGTCCTGGGTCCACTCTTGTTCGGCATCTACTTTTCTGAAGTACAAGCAAACACAGGAGGGTTATGGCTGACAAAGTTTGCAGATGACTGCAAACTGGGCCATAGTCGAAAACACATCTGACACAGATATCCTTCAGAAGGGCCTCACAGAAACGGATAACTGGTGCCAGAGCCATGGCCTAAAGTTAAACGCCAAGAAATGCATAGTCATACCCTTCGGGAAAAACAAGGTTACCCCTAGCTACCATATAGGTGGCAATCCACTGAGCACAGAAGAAGTCATCAGGGATCTGGGGACCCAGGTTGACAGTAGCCTTTCGTTGTGACACTCATGTTGCTAAAGTAGTTAGGAAAACCTTCTACATTGCCCACCTGATCATGAAGGGATTCACATCTAGATCAAGGGAGGTCATCGTCCCCCTGTACTCATCACTCATTAGACCTATGATTGAGTACAATGCCCCATTCGGAATGTATCTGACCCGACACCTGCAGCAGCTGGAAAGGCCCCAAAAGTTCCTCACCAAAAGGATAAAGGGTCTCAAAAATATGTCTTATGCTGCCCGACTGAAAGAACTCCAGCTCTATTCAGTCTCATACCGCTTGCTCAGAGGTGACCTGTGCCTGACATATAAGGCCATGTCAAACCCAGATTTGATGAATATGCTTCACCTCAAAAAATCTAGATCCCTCAGAACCACAAGGGCGGGAGACTTAAACCTTGACACGGTTATAAATAGAACGTGCTGGAGGGACAAATTCATCACCCAGAGACTCCCTGTGCTGTGGAACAAAATCCCGGTACATGTGAGGCAGAGCACCTCGCTGGCCTTGTTCAAGAGGAATCTTGACCAATGGATGGGAGATCGCAGATATACCCCAGGGATTACTTCAGTGTCGCTGCTTGACAGAGGCACAGCAAAATAATAGGCATAGTTTTATTCAAACTAAAGGGGTGGCGAAAGCCACATAACTATGGGCTAGGCTTATAAATGCCCTTGGGCAGATACCCTAGTATGAACCTATGAACCTATAATCCACTGCACTTTATGATTCACTATCCGCACACCATCCATCCTTCTCGACCTCTCATTCTCTTCATTCAACAGCCCCTCAAATTACTCTTTCCATCTGCTCAACACACTCTCCTTGCTAGCAAGTACATTTCCCTCATTATCCTTTATCACCCTTACCTGCTGCACATCTTTACTAGCTTGGTCCCTCTGTCTAGCCAATCGACACAGGTCCTTTTCTCCCTCCTTAGTGTCCAACCTTTCATACAACTTTTCATATGCCTTATCCTTAGCCTTCGCCACTTCTCTCTTTGCCATGCACCTCAGCTCCTTATACTCCTGTCTACTTTCTTCATCTCTCTGACAATCCCACTTCATCTTCGCCAACCTCTTTCTCTGTATACTCTCATGTACTTTCTCATTCCACCACCAGGTCTCCTTGTCCTCCTTCCTCTTTCCAGATGTCACACCAAGCACCTTTCTAGCCATCTCCCTTACTAGCTCTGCTGTAGTTACCCAGCTATTCGGTAACTCTTCACTGCCACCCAGTGCCTGTCTTAACTCTTCCCTGAACTCCACCTCACAATTACCCTTTTTCAATTTCCACCATTTGATCCCTGGTGCTGCCCTCACACTCCTCCTCCTCTTCTTGATCACCAATGTCATCCTACAAACCACCATCCTATGCTGCCTAACTACACTTTCCCAGGCCACCATTTTACAGTCTCCAATCTCCTTCAGACTGGCCCTTCTACATAAAATACAATCTGCCTGTGTGCATCTCCCTCCACTCTTGTATGTCACCCTATGCTCCTCCCTCTTGTTAAAATATGTACTCACCACAGCCATGTCCATCCTTTTCACAAAATCCACTACCATCTGACCTTCTATATTCCTTTGCTTAACACCATACCTACCCATCACTTCCTCATCCCCTCTGCTCCCTTCACCAACATGCCCAATGAAATCTATTCCAATCACCCTTGGGTACAGTCATCACCACTTCATCCAACTCATTCCAAAATTTTCTTTCTCAACCATCGCACTCCCAACTTGTGGAGCATATGCACTAACAACATTCATCATTACACCACCAAGTTCCAGTTTCATAAACATCACTATCAGACACTCTTTTCACCCCCAAAATACTCTTGTCATATTGTTCCTTCAGGATAACCCATACGCCATTTCTCCTCCCATCCACACCACGATAAAACAATTTGAGCCTGCCTCCGATGCACCTAGCCTTGCTCCCCTTCCATCTGGTCTCTTGCACACACAATATACCAACCTTCCTTCTGTCCATCATATCAGCTAGCTCTCTCCCTATACCAGTCATACTGCCAACATTCAAAGTTCCGAACCTCACTATCACAGTCCTAGCCTTTACCTGCCTTTGGGCATGCCTTCCTCCTCTTCTCCTCCGTCGGCCAACAGTAGCCCAATTTCCGCCAGCACCCTGTTGGCCAACAGTACTGGTGACGGTCGTCGTTAACCCAGCCCTCGATCGATCCGGTATGCATTTCTGTACTGTTGTCTGCATCTATGACTTGTCAACATTTTACGATGGATGCCAGTAATATCTTAACAGTTTTTTTTTCTTGATGTCCCCTTTTTTTTTGCTTTTTCCTTAACCATATCAGCATATCTTTTGCTTTTTTTCCTTAACCATATCAGCAACAAAAGTTTTTGCCTTACAATTTCCTGTTTTTTTGTATCTAAAATGCCTCTTTATTTTGAATTTTGTCCATTATATCTCCCCATGCCACATCCTTGCAACATTCTGGTTTACTTTTGTCACATAAAATATTCTGCAACCCTCTCAACTGCACAGTTGCAATACTTCTCTCATCCTGCTGCTTCTCTTTATGGAATAGCTGCTGCTGGAAAATCTCTTCTGAATCTGGAAAAGGCTTCCCTGCCTTCACTAACTATGTACCCTTCTACTGTTTAAAAAACATCTACAGAAGACTACTGTCTTCATGCCATACTCCAACCACGAACTCCACTAGAAGGCATATATGCTTCCTCTTTCAATTCTCCAGTCTCACACAGACAGCTTGACTACTTTCCCTTCTCTCCTCTTCTCTCTCTCAACACATTTTTAAGCTAATAAATGTAAAAACAAACCTCTGAAACAGACAAAGGGACCAGAAGCAAAAATTAGTGAAATGCAAAACAAAATGAAGCACAATGGTTCCACACGGCAGACTGATCCACACAATAAATGCTTTATTCCAGTAATTGGGTAAGCGCTTTCACGGATATCATCAGCTTCATCAGACCACCAAACGTTGGTCTGATGAAGCAGAAAGCGCTTACCCCATTCACATTTTTAAGCTAATTTGAAGGCTCGACCCCCTTCTGCTCCAAATCACCACTAAACAACTCTTTCAACTCCATTGTTGTAACTCCCTGCTTCTCTCAGCAGGCTTTGCACCAGAGGCAGGAAATGCAACCACAAAAATGTTCCCCCTCACAATGAAAAAAGTTGGGAAGTTCCCCCAAGGCCCTGGCCAAATTTCCACTAGTAGCATAAATAGAATCTCAAGTCTACCCTGAAAAAAGCCACTAGCTTACTGGGACTAACCCAGTCAAAAAAAAGAATGGATGGAGATATACATATGTACAGATAAATACACATACACACATCTATATATATATATATATATATATATATATATATATATATATATATATATACACATATATACATGTATATGTATATATGTACATATATGTGTGCATATGTGTGTATGTATGTATATGTGTATATATATATATATATATATATATATATATATATATATATATATATATATATATATAATGGGTCTACTTTATAACATCGAATCCCCAAAAAGCCAACTCACATTTCATCGAGACACATGCATCGAAACTGCAGGACAGCAAAACTCTATACTATCAAACCACACTTGTGCGAACTGATGGGACTTCCTACTCCTCCACAGCAACAGTAGCAAAGGGAATGGAGATAATGTAAATGTACAGTTCACTGGCCAGCTCTGTGGTAGATGTGGTCATACCGTGGGTGTGTGCCCTTTTCTAGAATGTAGTGCGATCTCAGAGTTGGTGTATTTAATTTCCAGGGGTGTGGGGAATGCAGCTTCCACATGTGAGTGGGGGGTTGCAGGGGGGCACAGCCCCCCCCCAGAAAAATGTATGCTTGTAAGTGGAGTTTCTGCAGTTTTTTGTTTTCTTCCAGGGGTGTGTTCACGGAAGTGTGGCTCGAGGATTTGGAGTTTCGATCTGCAGTTTCTATGCATTCGTCTCGAAATGTGATTCTGCTTTATAGGGATTCGATGTTATATATGTGTGTGTGTATATATATATATATATATATATACATATATATATATATATATATAAAATGGGTCTACTTTGGTCGAAAACACATTTGGTCGAAATTCACTTGACTAAGCACACTTGACTGAAAGCTCACGTCACTGAAAACTCATTTGGGCGAAATTCATTTAGTTGAAAGTTATATATGGCCTTTCCCCACTGTAGTGCAATCCTGGATAGTTCGAATATAAAGTAAGGGGGGTGGGGGGGGCACAGCCTCTGATATTGGAGGGGTGTAGTCCCCCACAGAGTTTTGGTTTATATTGTCTTGTGGAAAGTTATTCATTGCAGTTGTCACTACACATGTCTATGGTTTAAAACATTTAAAATAGGTGGGGGGCTATGCCCCCAACACCCCCTGTGCCCCCCAAATCTCCCCTTACTTTATACTCTAACTCCAGGATTGCACTACAGTGTGGAAAAGGCCTTATATTACTTTCAACTAAATGAGTTTTGACCAAATGAGTTTTCAGTGAAGTGAGCTTTCAGTCAAGGGTGCTTAGTGAAGTCAGTTTCGACCAAATGTGTTTTCGACCAACGTAGACCCATATATATATATTATATAAAATACATATATGTATATTCACTTTGGAGCATCGAAATACCATAAGCTTGAAATTTAAAACATTGAGACCAAAATCAAAGAAAAGCAAAGGTGAAGCAGCCCACAGCAGAAATAGTACATAAAAGGTTCTTTTATTTAAAATTGTTAGCTCTTTCACGGTTATTACTGCCGCTTCATCAGACAATGATACAAAAAAATCAGTTTCACATTCTCTTTTTAAACAAACTTTAACCAATGAGAGGCATACATTAATCAGCTAATTAAGCCATCAAGTTGTAGCTGTAGCGCTTATTCATCTTTGTCTATTAGAATGCAAACTAATAATTTTTAAAAACAATTCTAATATAAATTAAATGAATTATAGTAAATACACATATATATATATATACATATATATTATGTACAAAAAACAAGTCATTAGAGACAAAAAGTCATAAGAAAATCATGCTAAAAATCCTAAGCAATTCTGGAACTCTATTAATTCCCTCTTAAGGCCTGGAACAAAAACCAACCCCCGTCCTGACACTAGCAAATCTGACTCAGAAATTGCCACACTATTCAATACCTTCTTCACCTCCTCCATAGCTGAGCTTACTAAGACCTTTACCAACAATAACCCTCCTCCCCTCACCACCCTAATTTTAAAGTTAAACCTGTCTTCACCAACCTAATAAAGAAACTCCTCTACAAACTAAAGCCTTACTCCAATGCCCCTAATAGCATTCCATCCTCCTTCTTAAAAATAGCATCAGATGCTATTGCTCTGCCTATCAGTATCCTGATCAATAGATCTATACTCGAATCTTACGTTCCCAAACTTTGGCGAACTGCATATATCTTCCCACTCCACAAGGATGGCAAAAATAACAATGTCTCCAACTTCCGCCCCATAGCCATCCTCTCCCCTATCTCCAAAATTCTTGAAAAATCCATCCATCTACAGCTCTTACCATTCCTTACCAAATACCAACTACTTTCCCCACCCAACATGGCTTCCGCCCAGGACATAGCACTAACTCTGCCCTTCTCTCCTTCTTACATACTGCTAATTCAGCTCGTGACTCTGGTCATTTAGTATCTTCCATCCTGCTGGACCTATCTAAAGCTTTTGATACAATCTCCCATACCTACCTCCTAAATCATCTCTCTAACCTTAACCTTTTCCAAGAAACCTTTTCTTGGTTCTCCAGCTATCTTTCTAATAGGTCCCAAGTAGTGAAATGGGGCCAAGCCACTTCCTCTTTCCTCCCTACTCCCACTTGAGTACCCCAAGGTTCCATACTAGGCCCTTTGCTATTCAACAACTTTATTAATGACTTCCATAAAGCCATTCCCAACTCCAAAATTGTCCAATATGCTGATGATTCCACTTTGATTTGCAGCGCCACTAACCTAGCTGAACTCCAATTTTTGACTCAAAATGCCTTCTCTACCACTGAAAACTGGATGCTCCTAAACCAGCTGTCTCTTAACGCCAATAAAACCAAGATCCTTCTATTCTCCCTTTCCAAATCTTCCCCTCTAGATAAAAACTTCCTTCATATCACCAGCCTTAACAACTCACTAATAGAGATCGTACACTCTGCCAAACTTCTCGGTGTCACTATAGACAATCAGCTAAAATTTAACTCCCATATTCAGCAGAATATCAAAAAAACACACATAAAACTTGGCCTACTTTACAGAAACAACCACTTCCTCTCTCCTTCCTCTAGGCTAACTCTTGCCTCGACCTATCTTCTTCCCTCTCTCATGTATGGCTCTCCCCTGTTCACTAACATCTTCCACACTTACCTCCAAACTAGAGATATGCTACAACAAAATTGCTAGATTTGCCACCAGTGCCAAATCCTCCTTTCACCATTGCAATTCCCTTCACTCCCTAAACTTGCTTGAACTCCCCACCCTACTTGACTTTCATCAATTGACCACAGTCCACAAATTATTATTCCAACCCTCAAACTGCCCTGCACTATCCAACATACTGCAACCATATTCCCCTCCTAGACCTCTTAGATCTTCTCACCAAAACCTGCTCACCATTCATAAACCTAAGTGCCCAGCAGGCCAGCTTCTCATATCCTGTACCCTAGCAAAAAATGGAACGCTCTGCCCTCCTTTCTACGGACCTGCAATAACCTCAATAACTTCAAATCTGAACTTCATTCTTACTTCTTCCTAAACAGGAAATGTAACTGCACTCTTCCATCATTGCCTCTCAAACCCTCCTCTCCCTTCACTCCTGGCTAACCTCTCCCCTTCCTAACCCCACTCTCAATTACTTATTTGTTTCTCATGACTAATTATTACTTCCAACTATTTCACTGTATACTCATTTTCTCCTAAACTTAATTGTAATTGTATTGATTGTTTACTGCTTTGGAGATTGAACCATATTGTTTGCATTTTTATGTATTTTTTCACTATGTATGTTTTACTATGATCGAAAAACGTGTATCTAATAAACTTTCTGTGGAGCTTTTCTCCCTGGGCCTCCACTGAAAATGGGCTCCCCAGCCCAGTGGACCTCCCCGGTAATCAAACTGAATAAATAAATATATATATATATAAATATATATATATATATATATATATATATATATATATATATATATGTTTGCGTGTCTTTCGGCTTTTCCCGGTTAGGGGTCGCCACAGCGGAACTCCGGTCCACTAATGATTGGCAGTTGATTTTTACGTACCGGCTTGACAGGCCTGACGCACAACCTTCATCGAAGGTACACCCATTCATGCATGTCTCCACGCAGAAGACGTTCTAGCTGAGAATCGAACTGGATAGCGTCTTACTGTGAGAAGACAACACTACCGCAGCACCACCACCACGGGTATAAACAATTTTATCATCTGAACACTCTGTTCTTGAATACAGGCTTAATACATATTTTATCATTCAGTCCTTTCCCTTTATTTCCTCTCATCCTAATAATCCACTTTAATTCACTTGTTTCTACCCTATTTTCTATGTCACCTTCCCGTATACTTTTTGTAATAGTTTCAATCACATGAAATTTGAATTTATATTCTGGTCCATTTATATAGACATGTTTGGCTAATGCATTAGAACATATTGAATGGTTGATGTTATATACACGTTCACATATTCTTATCGCACAATCTACGATTGGTCTTACTGATGTAGAATGCTGAACAAATTTGACATACAGCTAAATAAACTAAATGACATGTTTCACAATTTGCAAAAACATTAAAATTCATAACTTTCCCAGTATCTGGGTGTATAAATTTATTATTGGTGTCAATATATTGACACCAAATTACAATGGGAACATTTAGACGTACCCTTGGAATGGGGGGGGCTGGTATATTCGTTCACTACACGTGGGTAACAAAGCATTCTTTTTAAGTTTTTCTTATTTTTGTATGTAAACCTTGGTTTATTTCCTACAATTGATTGTACATCTGTATCATTACTAAATATCGACCAATTATTTTTAAAAATATTTTCTATCTTACTTATGTTATTAGAGTAGGTCAGGGGTACTCTAATATAACTGTCCCTAAATATTTTATGTTTACTACCATCTCCCTCAGAAAAATACGGTCTCCTTCACATTCTCTCAATTTAGTCAAACTATTCAGACTCCTATCAATTTTTGTTTTGTTATAACCTCTCAGTTGGAACCTTTCACACAATGTAGAGGTCTCACTTTCAAAATCTGCATCATTAACATTTAAACGTGATGCACGCAAAACCTGACTTTTAACCACATTACGATAAATATGTGGTGGGAACATACTATGTCTGAAAAGGTAGTTATTTCTAGAACAACCTTTCCTATATGTTTTAGTGGAAAGTTTGCCATCAGTAGTTCTAAAAACTGTGAGATCTTAAAAGAATATTTTAATGTGAATTTTAAAAAAGTCGTACTACAGTTTAACTGTTGAAAAAAATCTAGAAGAGATGGCACATCACCCTTCCACAGAAGAAAAAGATCATCAACAAATCTCCTGTAAAAACAACCTGTTGTACATTATTCAAAACATACTGATTTTCCCATTTAGCCATTACTATACTGGCGTAGCTGTTCGCACCTGATGTCCCCATAGCTACGCCTTTGCATTGCAAATATATAGATTGGTTAAACACAAAAATGTTATTTTCTAATATCATTTCCATGAAGAGACAAATTAATTCTATAAAAGAGACAGAAAAACTATTGTGTTCACATAAATATTCTTTCAGCATCTCAACTCCTATATCATTAGGAATACAGGTAAACAAAGACTGTACATCTAAAGTATATATTCAGAAGTGTCATTATTGTTGTTAGTATTGTTTGTTTGTGTCTTTCGGCTTTTCCCGGTTAGGGGTCGCCACAGCGGAACTCCGATCCACTAATGATTGGTAGTGGATTTTTATGTACCGGGTTACCAGCCGTGAAGCACAACCTTCAACGAAGGCACGCCCCATTCATGTATGCCTCCACACAGAAGACGCTCTAGCTGAGAATCGAACGGGACAACATATTGCTATGAGGCGACAACGCTACCGCAGCACCACCACCGCAGTATTACTGTTGTTAGTATATGCATATAAATCTTTTAGAAAATGTTTTGTATCATTTAAAACATGTGCATTCAAGTTTAACAACTTTTCAACTGACGTTCTACAAAAATAGAAAGATTTTCAGTGCACCATCCACGGCCAGATACTACTAAAGGGAGATTTATGCATGTCCTTGTGGATTTTTGGCAAGCCCTGGAATATGGGAATCACAGGTTTATCACAAACAAAATATTTGTACAAATCCAATGAGATGTTACGCCGAGTTAAACAATCATATAATGTGTTGTTTAACCTTCTTTTAATATTTTCAACATCAGATTTGGTGATCTGTACTTAAGTTTCAGTATCATTAAGCATGGACTGCAATGATTCATCATAGTAACTTCTATCCGTTATGACCACAGGGCCTCCCTTATCTCCTGCTTTAATAATGATAGAGCTATCCATGCTTAAAGATTTCAATGCTTGTTGTTCATTATATGTTAAATTACAGTAAGATTTCCCCATATTTCTATTAGTAAACAAGGCTATAATCTCATCCTCACATTTTCTTTCAAAAATTTCAACTGTAGCATTATTAGATGGAATGAACGTACTAGGTTTCCTATATATTTTACAAGCATTATTAGTAACAGCATCATCTACAGATTTAAAATGCTTTTTTAACATCACATTTCGAGTAAAGGTTTTTAAATCAATCAAACATTCTGATGCAGTACTGATACAGATGTACACTCAATTGTAGGAAATAAACCAAGGCTTACATACAAGAATAAGAAAAACTTAAAAAGAATGCTTTGTTACCTACGTACAGTGAACGAAGATACCAGCCCCCCCCCCCCCGTTCCAAGGGTACATCTAAATGTTCCGATTGTAACTGGTGTCAATATATTGACACCAATAATAAATTTATACACCCAGATACTGGGAAAGTTATGAATTTTAATGTTTTTGCAAATTGTGAATCATGTCATTTAGTTTATTTAGCTGTATGTCAAATTTGTTCAGCATTCTACATCGGTAAGACCAATCGTAGATTGTGCGATAGAATACGTGAACATGTATATAACATCAACCAATCAATATGTTCTAATGCATTAACCAAACATGTCCATATAAATGGACCAGAACATAAATTCAAATTTCAAGTGATTGAAACTATTACAGAAAGTATACAGGAAGGTTACATAGAAAATAGGGTAGAAACAAGTGAATTATTAGGATGAGAGGAAATAAAGGGAAAGGACTGAATGATAAAATATGTATTAAGCCTGTACTCAAGAACAAAGTGTTCAGATGATAACATTATATATATATATATATATATATATATATATATATATATATATATGTATGTATGTATGTATTTACTATAATTCATTTAATTTATATTAGAATTATTTTTAAAAATTATTAGTTTACATTCTAATAGACAAAGATGAATAAGCGCTACAGCTACAACTTGATGGCTTAATTAGCCGATTAATTAATGTATGCCTCTCACTGGTTAAAGTTTGGTTAAAAAGAGAATGTGAAATTCATTTTTTTGTACCATTGTCTGATGAAGCGGCAGTAATAGCCGTGAAAGCGCTAATAATTTAAAATAAAAGAACCTTTTATGTTCTATTTCTGCTGTGGGCTGCTTCACCTTTGCTTTTCTTTGATTGTGTTACTCATCATTCTGGTGACATCATTGGGTGAAGCTCTTGTACCGCTGGTGTTGTCCAGATTTGATTTTTCTACAATTGAGACCAAAATCTTGAAAGTTCAATACACTAAAACCTGAAAAACATGGATTCCCATAACACTGAAAAAAACATAGGAAAGCAACATTTACTATATTCCATCACAACAACATACAGAAACGAACAAGCTATATTAAACTTTTCCAAATATAAGCAGAGGGGCTAGCCCCCCCTACACCCCCCCATGTGGGGGGCTGTGCCCCAGCTCACCCCACACAAACACCCTGCTACTTAAAAACATAAACTTCGACATTGCGCGACACAAAACAGCAAACATGCCATTCCACGCTTCATGGCTGCCTGTTTAAATTGTAAAACATTATCCTCAACCTTCTCTTAGAAACACTACTTCACTACAAAAACACTACACATTACTATATATCTCTCCGATACGTCGAGTTTCACAGGTAACCTCAGTCATGTTACCTTATTATTTACTATACTGCAACATAACACATGTGAAGCCACAGCAACCAATTTGCACATCATAACAGTATTTACACAGCTGACTCAACATTCTGACATTCGACATTGTGAACTTTCAGCAAAATGAACTTTCAAGGTATTGATCTCAATGACTGGAATTTCAAGCTTATAGTATTTTGATGTTCCAAAAATGTATGTATGTATATATATATATATATATATATATATATATATATATATATACATATATACCTCTATATACATGTACACACACACACACACACACACACACACACACACACACACACACACACACACACACACATATATACATCTAAAAGAATTAAACTGCATTTAAATAAATTAAAATTAAATGTAATGTGGAAACATATTGCATACAGTAGGAGTAGGCCTCTTTCTATAATACTCCACACTACTGCTGCCAAATTTTAAGGGCAAAATGATTAGGAGGGTTAACAAAAAGCAAACCAATGTGGTAGAATTCCAAAACAACAACATATGAGAAAAGGCGGCACCATTAAACTTTTCCTGAATGCTCCAAAAATAATATTAAAAACATTAAGGACAATCAAAACTACAAACTCTGCCTAAAAGATCACACTGTTCACAAGTACAGGCAGTCCCCGGGTTATGAACATCCAACATGCAGACAATCCATAGATATGAACAGGCTGCTGCAATGTCAGAAATAACATGAAAAAATTAAAATAGGTAAAGTTAACCAAATATGTGTGTGTGTGTGTGTGTGTGTGTGTGTGTGTGTGTGTGTGTGTGTGTGTGTGTGTATGCGGGAGAGTGACAGCGATGTGCGAGTGAATGCAGTTATGAATGAGGAAATGACCGTCTTTATGAGAGAGACAGAGTAAAGTGTGAGAGCAAGCATTCCTCTGCCAGCAGTTAAGAGATGGGTGACTGCATAAGAGGAGGGAGTTAGTTATGGAATAGGCAAAGCAGGGTTAAGAGTAAGTGAGTGTGTGAATGTGTGTGAGTGTGAGTGAGAGAGTGTGAGTGAAAGAGTGCGAGTGTGAGAGTGCGAGTGTGAGAGTGCGAGTGTGAGAGTCTGTGTGAGAGTCTGTGTGAGAGTCTGTGTGAGAGTGTGTGTGAGAGTGTGTGTGAGAGTGTGTGTGAGAGTGTGTGTGTGAGTGTGTGTGTGAGTGTGAGTGTGTGTGTGTTATACCTCTTAGAGCAAGAAATCTGGACAAAGCCATAAATAAAAGTGGAACAAATGCCCAAAAATAGGGACAACGTTAAGAAATATTGCTCTTAAAAACTTGGAAAGTTGATAGAATAACAGGTTTTGCATTAGCATGAATTTTCTGAAGGGTATGAATTCTGAATCTCAAATGTCTGCTGTGTGTGTGTGTGTGTGTGTGTGTGTGTGTGTGTGTGTGTGTGTGTGTGTGTGTGTGTGTGTATAAGTCCTATTATAACATGATCCCCCCAAAACGTGCACGCTGATTGGCCAGCGTGCCCATTGTAAATCGAGTTATACTAATGGAAAAAGGTCCGGTCGCCCGGACTTTTTTCCATTAGTATAACTTCGTTTAAAACACTGTCTCGCTATGTTAAATGGGTTTAACATAGCGAGACAGCTTAAAATAAGCAACGGAGCTCCGTTGCTTATTTTAAAGCTGTCTCGCCATGTTAAACCCATTTAACATAGCGAGACAGTGTTTAAACGGAGAAAGCAAGATCTCCGTTGCTTTTTAGTGTCTCGCTATGTTAAATGAGTTTAACATAGCGAGACAGTTTAAAATAAGCAACGGAGATGTCCGCTGCTTATTTTAAACTGTCTCGCTATGTTAAACTCATTTAACATAACGAGACACTAAAAAAGCAACGGAGATCTTGCTTTCTCCGCTGTTGCTCAACTCTGATGTACTGCGCAGGCGCAGTACATCAGAACTGCCACGGATGCCAGACATCTGCGGAAGGGCAGTAAACAGGCATTATACTATGCCATTATTTAAGAAAAGTAATAGTTTATTTTCTTAAATAATGTCATGGTATAATAGCAATAACCCACTTCTGGGTGTGGGTAATGCTAAATTTACCCACGGTTGGCTTTGTTTGGTCCCGAGGGCTTCGCCCTCGGGACCAAACCACGCCAACCGTGGGTAAATTTAGCATTACCCACACCCAGGCGTGGGTTATTGCTATAATAAGCACTGCATTTAGTAACAAGATGCCTTAAACCAGCTTTGTTGATGGGAAGCATACATACAGTATTATGTTTAGAAACACTTCCAAACAAAAAAATCTTAGTGTTTTATATGCAAACAAAAGTAAAATAAATACTAAACTGAGACAAACATTTGTCTACGTGACATTTAATAAGAATCATATGTACGTGTTTCGACTTGCATACAAATTTGACTTAAGGACAGACTAATAAACGGATCTCGTCTTTAACCCAGGGACTGCCTGTATTACAATGCAAGAATATACAATCCTAACCTCAGAGAAAGAAACATTTAGAAGTACAGCAGATATTCTATACGGCTTATCAAACTAGCTCAGATAAAATGTCAAGAAGGCCTCAGACATGATACGCCTGTAGTAAAGAAGAAACTGGAACCCATATAACAATTTTACTGATGCTCTTGCTAAAATCTACTGCACATATTGAGAGAGATGTAACAGCACTTCAATGCTATTAGGAAGAAAACTGAAGAAATGAAGGCAAAGCCTCTACTACAATTGTCAATAGATGTATCTGAAGCAGATCTAGACTTGATATATGGAAATAGGTCACACTGCTGACATATGAATATAGGTCACCCATAAGTCAATAACATTTTATTAGAATGCTTTAGTCGAAGCACTTTAAAGATAAAGGAAAAAGTATCAATATTACAAAGGCAAAAAAGGAATGCATTCCTAAACAGGTGACTTCAAAGCTGTCTATTTAAATATTAAAAATAAAGCAGAATACACGGACTAAATTGCTTTTAAAAAGACCTAGCATTTGACAGTTAATGCTATATTTAAAACTATAAACTGTAGATGTAATTTAAATTTAAAAAATTAGACAACAAAAGTATATTAGCTATGCTCACATGAAAATACAAATCTGAAATGGAAATAACTAAATGAAGAAAACTGAAAGTAGCACACAATGCAATGACAATGATGAAGATAGAACTGGCAATAATACAGACTGAAGACTGACAAGACATAGCATCTAAAACTTTTTCAGGCTACAAGGCTCCTATCCTTTCACAAGATTATTAAGCAATTAGAGATTATTTTTCAGGTCTCTGTAAGCCTGTCCAAGAAAATGAATAAAGACAACAATGGAACGTGAGCCTAATTAGAATGCCCTTGTCTCGCAAGGACGTGGCAGGGGGATAGAGGATGGGTATGGTGATAAATATGGAATTGCCAATCCAAATCAGTTATGGTAAGCAGGTAACTTTAGTATCCAGGATTCAGAGTTCCATCTTCTTCACATTCAGGATAGTCCCAAACTCAGCCTCTATGGGTGAGTTTTCTTAAAATACTGTCCCTAACTACTGCAGATCTGAAGGATGGTCTCACTTGGACATCATGGTATGACCCCCACCCAGGATGCCCTTATGCTCCACACTAGACCCAGCCCTAGAACAGAGAGAGTCTGGAGCATAAGACAGGGAAGTAGACACAGAGATGGAGAGGGGCACTGGTGTAAACTGGAAAGAATGATGCAGAAGGGAAACAAAAAAAAAAACAACCAGTGCAAAAGGTTCATCAACATAAAAATGGCCAGCAAGCTTATCATTAGAAGTAACAACAATTCAGTTGTGGATACATTCATATCCATAACACTATCACATTACTACTCAAGTGAAATTTACCATTTCATTAGCTGTACAATTTAATACTAAAACTGCATTTTGAATATGATGCTCCCTATTTAAAACAATGTTTCGCTTGTCTAAAGGGTGACTTGAATATTACTTTTGTTCAGACTGCTAACTAAAGTTCTTTCTAAATTCAGAATATTGTGACAAAGTTTTTTTGCAAGCCTAGACAAAAAGTACAATTTAACATTCACAGTTTCAAAGGAGCAACAACACAGCAAAAATGAGGTCAAAGTATCTAAAAGTACTTAAAATATCTGCAAATGATGCAGATAAAAAAAGAGTTATGTACTTATCATAACTTGGCATCTGTATTATCCTATGTCACTATTAATCGGGTCTTGGATCTGACATCGGATCCAAGCCGGCAACTTTACAGACAGCTTCTAGGCTCAAGCGCCTCCCACTCCCATGATCCCTCGCTGCTCTCTAACCCGTCAGATCAAATTTGCATCAAAACTAGAAAGCAGCTAAGAAAGACCTTGACCACCAAATATGGCATCTCCAAATCCTATAGATCTTACAGGATGGGGGATGGAGGGAGGGATAGTGATGAATAATGACACAGAATAACAAAGATGCCAAGTTATGTTAAGTGCATAACTCTCTATCTGATGTTATCCATGTCACTATTCCTCACTCTTGGGTCAGAGTCCCCAGCTACCCAAAATCCTGGGCGGCCTCATGGAAGGACATGCAGAAGAACTGTGGAGCCGAAGGAAGCTCTGTTCCTGAAGACAATGTCAAGTTTGTAGTGACTAACAAAAGGTGTGAGGAGAAGACCAGGTGTTTGCCGCACAAATGTCATCCATGGAGTGACGGGCAAGATAGGCAGTGAATACAGCCGTTGACCTAGTGGAATGAGCTCTGATTGGCCCTGGTAAGGATAAACCCTTGGATGAATAAGCAAAAGAAATGGATATCGAAATCCAACGTGAGATAATTACTTTGGACGCCGCCTGACCCTTCCTGTTAAGAGAAAATGCTACAAACAGCTAGTGAGACCAGTGGAAACTCTTTTCCCTATCTAAGTAGAAACACAATTGTCTATGCACATCTATTGTATGCAAGAGATATTCCCCTCTATTGATAAAATTTGGAAAGAAGACTGGCAATTGGATTGACTGGTTCAAATTAGCTTATGTGGCTACTTTAGGCATGGACAAAGGGTTAGTTCAAAGGACCACTCTGTCTTTATGAAAAACCATGAAGGGTGGTTTGATAGAAAGAGTCTGCACCTCCAAAACCCTTTTAGTTGACGTTATGGCTACAAAAAACACCATCATCCATGACAAGAATTTGATATCACATGTAGCAGCAGGCTCAAACAGGCTCTGTGTGAGAGACTGCAGCAAAAAGAGAGGTCCCAAGGAAGGGAAGGATCACTGACAACAGGCCAAAGTAGAAAAAACCCTTTTAGAAAGGTTTTACACAAGCGAGAGGAGAAGGCGGGTTCCTCGCAAATATGAAAGTTGGAAATAGCTGCCAACTGCAGTCTGATAGACGAGAAGCTAGTTCCGACCTGAAACAGCAAAGACAAGACGAGCAGGATATCTGAAATGGAAGCCGAAGCGGTTTCAAGATTGCACTGTCTAGCCCAAATAGAAAACTGTTTCCACTTACTGGTGTAAATTTTTCTAGTGGAAGCCTTCTGAGAGGCCAGGATAATGTCCTTGACAGGGGAAGGCAACCTGGGCTGATTCAAGAATACTGGAAGTGGACAAACCATGCCGTCGGATGAAGCATCTGTAGGCTGGGAATCGGAAGCTGAGAGGGATGGGAAATTAGATCTGGAATGGGATCTAGTACCCAATGGAGGTACTTCAAATGAGACTGAAGGAGGAGAAACAACACCTGCCGAGGCCAAAAGTGGGTGATGAGGATCAAAGTGGCCTTGAGGCGACAGGCTTTCTGAAGTACTCTGGGAAGAAGCGGCAAAGGATGATAGGCATAAAAGAGACCCGGGGGCCAATCATGGACCAGAGCATCCCTGGGGGACTTACCATTTGAGGGATCAGGGCGAAATACCAGCTGCATTTGTGGTTGAGAGGGAAAGAAAACAGATCACAGCTCGGCTGACCCCAGCAAAGAAAGATCTCTTTCACCACCAAAGGATTCAAGGACCACTCGTGAGGACTCAAAATTGCCCTGCTGAGTCTATCCACCAGTACAGTGGATGCCCAAGAATATGCGTTGCAAAGAGAAGGCATCCCAAGGACATCGCCCATTCCTACACTCTCATATCCTCATGACAAAGCAGATAAGAATGTGTGCCCCCTTGCTTGTGATGTACCACTCAACAACCATATTGTATGTGTGAACTGCAGTCCTGGAAGGCTTGCAACATAAGGAGGACTGCCCTTATCTCCAGGACACTGATATGCAGTTTGGTCTCTGCTTTGGACCATGTGCCTTGGACCATCTGTCCCTGAAAATGCTCCCTCTCACCCCAGCAGGGAAGCGTGTTTGGTCACAGTGGCACTGGGGGGAGGCAGAGAGAATGGTCTGGCTGCTAGGAGGGCTGGAGAATGGATCTACCAGAGGAGAGGATGCTTGCACAGTGGTGTGAGGCAGATCAGAGTTGACATGGCATGAACCAGGGAAGACCACTGAACCACTAAAAGCCACTGGCGAACCCTTATATAGAACCTGGCTAGCGGCACTAGACTGATCTCTGCTGCCATGGAGCCCAAGGCCTTGAGATCAAGGTAAGCTTGGGGATGAGACAGATTGAGAATACATTGAACATGAGATCTGAAGAGGTGTATCCAACACAGTGGGAGCATTGCAATCTTTGACAGTGTCCAACTGAATCCCGATGAATTCCAGACTTTGGGATGGAATCAGGTTGGATTTGGGGAGATTCACTGAAATGCCTAACTGGTCGAATAGTTATAGTATGTACTGAGAGGCAGTGGCCAGATGATGCTTCCTGGGAGCTGTGAGGAGCCAATCATTGAGATACGGAAACACCTGGAATCCCTGTAGTCTCAGGGAGCTGCAACCATTGCCATGCACTTGGTGAACACCCGGGGGACTCTGGTGAGACCAAACAGCAGGGTCCTGAACTGGTAGTGATTGGCCCCTATTCGAAAGCAGAGATGTCTCCTGGAGTTCCGGTCTATTTTTTTTTTTGTATTATGATAGTACGCATCCTGCAGATCCACAGAGCACATCCAATCACCCTTGTACAACAAGGGCATGAAGGACTGGACAGTGATCATCCGAAACCTGGACTTCTTGACATAAAGACTGAGACTGCCGAGGTCCAGGATGGAACACAGGTCCCCCGTTTTCTTTGGTACCAAAAAGAAATGAGAGTAAGTTCCGGAATCTCATTGCCCTGGGGGGACCACTTGGATGGCTCTCTTTCAAAGAAGTTGGAGTACTTCTTCCTGACCTAGCTCCCTCTGATGGGGTGGTGCATTGGGGAAATATCTCCCAACTAGAGGGGGCTGGGACAATGGAATAAAATAAGCCCTGGAAATGATGTTTAGCACCCAACAATCTTTTGTAATACTTGCCCAGGACAAAGGTTGCAAGGACAAATGATCTGCAACTCCCTCCAGGGCAGGACAGTTCGGCAACACTTCAGGAGTGTTGTTGGGGCTTCTCTAAGAAGGGTTCCCTGATTTTGCGGACCCCCCTCTGCCCCCGGGGCAGCGTCTGCTGTTGAACCCTCTCCCCCAACTTCTGCAGGAAGGCTCTTCTTGAGTGTCCTGGAAGGCAGACAGTGACTTGCAAAACCACATTTTCCTATCCCCTCTCTGCATCTTGGAAAAGGAGCTTTGAGAGGTGGAAAACCTGATTCCCACAGCCGACAAGATCTTGCCTTCCTGTTCACTGTGGGTGAGAGTCTCCTTAACCAAAGAGCCAAACAGGGTGGAATCATCAAAGGGGGCATTGGAGAAAAATGCCTTAAAGGACTCCGCAAATCTGCAAAGGTGCAGGTAGGTGTGACGCCAAATATCGATACCTGTGCTGGCCGTTCAAGAGGCTCCTTCTGTGGAGTTGGCAATCAGCCTCATTGATGAATTAGCCAGGAAAGAAAGTGTGAATAGCTTAGGGGACACCTTGCTTAGCTCCCAGGCAGCAGTATCTCAGAAAGGGACATGGTAAGCTCCTTGATCAGGTCCCTTTAAAGTCAGGTGAAATGTGCCAGGTAGTAAAGTGCCCGCAGCCCAAACGTTGCTGAGGCGAACACCCACTTTCCAGGTCTGACAATCATCTGGGACTCGCAGTTGAGGGGATGGACAGACATGCTTTGTTCCGCCAGCTCTTTCCTGGTGGCGGTAGCTACCATGATTGCATTGACTAGCACAACTTTTGACCAGAACTGCTTGTCAGAAGGTGGACTAAGAAACTTGTCAGCACTTTTGGGAATGGGCTCCACAGTATCAGTCTCCTTCCATGTCCTGCTGGTGATGAGGTCTACAAGTTCATTTGCGGGGGGGGGGGGGGACCCAGGAGGTAGATGGTTCTGTCCTGAAAGCCTTCAGAAAGACGGACTCCTCAGAGGATGGAGGGAGGGAAGACCAGCCGCCCTTAAGTTTAAGGACTTCCAGGATGTCTCCAAAGGAGACATCCTCGGGTGGAGATCTGGGGGATCAGTCCCCTTTGAGGTCCGTATCCTCAGTGAGTGACTCAGCAGGGGAGTCCAAGTGTCTCCTCTTGCATGTTCTCTTCTGAGGAATCTACTCCAGGGGAGGCTCAGGGGAGGACTCAAAAGAGAGGGGCATCCCAAGTGGGGAAGCTCCCACCTGAAAGCTAGTTCGAGAGGACTGACCTTGGACAGGATGAGTTGGGTCCACTCAGAGGAGCTGGGATGGTCCCAGGAAGGCCAGGGAGGACACTCTCTGGGAGGAAAAAGTCTTCTCTCTGACCCGGAATGCCGATGGACTGGACGATATCCCGTCTGCACTCCTGGCAGAAAGGGCCACCAGGGGAGAAGGGCCAGAGCAGGCCAGAACCTCAGGCCCCCAGGACAGTACCGGCCCTGAGCTGTCAAAGTCAAAGCATCAAAGGGAAGGGACTGGTTTGAGAAAACAGGGCCAGAAAACCCACCCAAGGACTCCAGGGCAACCTCTCGGGCCTGGGATGCCTCCTGTCCAGGGGAGGCTGAGCAGAAGCAGTCAGGGACTCAGGGTAGGGATGGAAACGTCCTCAGGGATCCCCATCTCCCTCTTCATGTGATACAGGGTCAGGGTGTCCAAAACCAACTTAGTTGGACGAGGAGAAGCCAATGAGGGGGAAGGAGATGGCCCCCTAGCCAGATAGGCAGGGAATGTGAGAACCCAAAACTCAATTTGAGACTTGAGGAAAGACCTCATCATCCTGTCCATATCTGAAGGGAGTAAACTCCTGGAGGCTCTAGAGGAGGCAGAGGACCTAGCTGGGGATGGGTGCCTAGATCCTGAAGACCTCTCCTCTAAGGAAATCACTTCTGTGCTTGGAGATGGAAGGAGACTGTCCCAAGCCAGAACCTGAGGGGGAATCCTTGACATCAATAGTGGGATCTGACACTAATCCCGGATCTGATGACAAGGTAGGATCTGAAGGCTTGGATCCCAACAGTCTGGGATCTGAGGAAGCCGGATCCATGGTTGTCCGCATCCAACCAGATCTGATGGCCTCAAACTGGAGACCTTGGATCAGGGAGTGGATTCCTGCAACCTCGGCTCCGAAGGCTTAGAAGCGAAAGCCCTGGATCCATGAGAGTCACAGATCTTAGGATCCAAGGGCATTGGATCCGACCGAGTCCAGGCTGGAATCGGATCCAATACACTAGGATCTGACAGCCTCGCCTTTTTGCAAGAGGCAGGAGGAGACTTCCTTTTGTGCTCTGAGGGTCCAGACTTGGCAGGGAACTTAGCCAAGGGACCCACTTGAGCCAACCCTTTCAAAAGGAGCAGTAACAAACTCAACCTGAAAAAGACTGCATTGAGAAACAATGCAAGGGAGTACATGCTTAATCAACACAAAGGGGAGAAACTCTTCAGAAGACAGAGGCAGAAGAGAAGTAAATGGGGCAATGTGTAAATTAATTAATCAGTTAAAGGCAAAGTCAATAATGGCTAACAATCTAAGTAAGATATCACAAGAGCTGGCTGACCTAGTGCAGCAAGATAACAGAGAGAAGGAATTAACATTCAAGAGGGCCAAAGTGGATTAAGATTAAGTTCCTGAAATCATCACTCCTTTCAGAGATAGAAAATCAACTGTACAGAAGAGGCAACTGCCTTCTCAATCCTAATGCTATCACTCAATCATGTAAAGAGCAGGTAATAAGGCACAGTCAGATGAGGTAAGGAAAGAAGACAAAGAGATGAAATTAAAACAATTATCCATACTGCAAGTATGCTAAATACTTCTTTATTCTGCTCTGTTCCTACGTCACAAGCAACCTAAGTTTGAATAGCAGATCTAGTGCCTGTAGGAGTTGGTATGGGAGTGAATGAACACTGTCTGTCTGCCCATCCTGAAGGGAGTGAGACAACATGGGCCATGTGATAACGCCTAGCAGGCACAACAGTTGCCTAACCACTGGAGGTCTGTGCAAGTTACACTTAGCCAGAGGGTACCCCTTAGAGGGGTGCTATAGTGGAGCTTGGAAGAGCCTCTGCTGTGGGAGGAGGTGCTCCACCAGGAAAGTAGGTAGGCTACCACACAGGGCCAGCAAAGCTGGACCACTTCCTACCAGCAGACTATCACTGCAAATAGATAAGCTCTTGGAGGAATCTTGGGTAATAACGAATAGCCATAGGACTCCTTGTCCTGCAATCCCCATCTTCCGTAACTGTGTAACAGATGGGGAAATTTGGTGCAGTTAGAGCAGCCACCAGTTTTGGTCCCGTGATTCAAAAAGTTTTTTTTTTTTTTTTTAATTCTGCAAAGAAAACTTAAGTTGTGGTACTTTTGTTACAAAAGATCTGTGAGAAAAATCTATCTTCAGTATCCCTTAATATTTACAGTATAGGCATTAGGACTGCTTGGCCTTGTGTAGACTTGCTTTCTGGATCTTCCCATTATAGGAAAAAGGGAAAAAGCAAAGATTAGACTGGTCCATGGTGAGCACCCAATAGAGGGGATCATGAAATCTGGGACATCTGCAGCTGGTTTTAAGTGCAAACAGATCACACCAAAGATTCATCCAACAACATAAAATTCTCTTGAGCACTGACAAAGAAAATTATATACGCATCAGGATACAGTGGCTTAAAATGTTAGCCACTGAACTGACCACTACCAAAGAATGTGATTCACTACCAGAAAGTGACATGACCGAAAGGCCCACTGAGATATCTATCTTTAGCACAAGTTAAAATAAGTCAAATACAAGGCTACAGCCATATTGTTTAATTGGACTGAGATCCATGGAAACCTTGCAGAAATACCAGGACAGCTATCATTTCTGGGACAATGATGTGGAATCTAATCTCCTCGGGTGCTCACATCCCCCAAGGTGTCTCTATTGAAATACATTCCCTTCAAGGGCATATACAGAGGTTACATTTGCAAACAGGGTGTGCAGAACAGAAGGATTCTCTACATGTACTTTACAAAATCCCAGCCTATCTGCTATGTAAGAATAATAAGCTTTGGACAATTGATGTGTCAAGACCAACTGACTTGAGAAGCCTGTTGAAGCACTCTCACGTGAAGCCTGCCAAAAAGTACCACATAGATGTACGCTGCCACACTACCACTAATCTTAATATACCAGGGCAAATCTCTGCTGTAGGAACAGAGGATAAAAGAAAGAAATTGCTTTTTTTTAGGGAGGGAAGTCTGTCTGGGGGGTGGGGGACCAGGACTTCATGAGGTTCACCATCACCCTTTTAGTATGAGAAAGGCCTGAGAAGAAGCTCTTTCTGGTGAGTGAGAATATTCTTTGTCATGAAAACTAGAAGCCAGTCATTGTGGTACAGTAATATGTTGGATACATGAAATCTCGGGTGAGCTAGAACTACAAACATGTAATCTGACTGGCTCCCTACTTTACTTTTAGATTTTTGGCTAAATTACTGTGCCAGTAAAGTGCCTTGGAGATCAGACAGTACATACACTCTGGACAGGCAAGTATAGACTAACAAACAAACAAACTAGCACAAACAAAAAGAAAAGACTACTTGATGCAAATATTTAGCTGCTGAAGTTCAAGACTGGCATGAAGTTTTGAGGGGTACTAAAAAGAATCTGGAATAAGGTTCTATCCCTCTCTAATCTGGCACAATCCCATTGATTCCCTTTAACCTAGGATCTTAAGTGTTTTCTTAATAAGCTCTTTTGACAATGTCAGATATTCGACAAGGGATAAAAATGGACAGCAATGTAAAGAGGAATGGAATGTAGTATATTTTGGCTATTATTTACCTGCTCCATTTTCCATCAGATCCTTCTCTAGTCCTGGCCATGGATGGAGTACCTCCAGCCAACTGCTTCTACCAGCAAACAGATGGACATGGATTCAGGGCTGCTGCTAACTGCCCTGGGACTAACCACAGCCCCTGAGACCACAGCTTGCTGGAACTTAGTTTGGGGCAACTGATGATGGACAGCTTTCTCCTGTTGCTGGGGAATGTAGAACGCATAGGAGTCACATTCAGTGTTGATTCCTCAAACCCTAGCAAAAAAGTGCTGGGAAAGACTGAACTTTCCTTGCACAGCAGTCACAGTTTGTCCTTTTCTCTCTTACCCCCTGAGTTCATCAGTTTCTAGCCTCAAGAGGTGGTCTCTTCTATTCAGCCAGTTCAAGAAGAGTGCCTATATTCCCTGAACAAATAGTACAAAATGTAATGAACTGGTGCCATGCCACGCAGGTCGCTCTAAAAGCCCCTTCCTTGATGATACAAGTCATGCAGACCATGAGGATGATTACATTAGAAGAATTACAAGTGCTGGCCTGATTTTGTTTTTTAAGGAACCATCAAGCAGCAACTCTGCAGTCTGCTGCCGTTCATCTATTGCATTCCTTCAAAACACAGTGTGTGTGTGTGTGTGTGTGCGCGCGCGTGTGTGTGTGTGTGTGTGTGTGTGTGTGTGTGTGTGTGTGTGTGTGTGTGTGTGTGTGTGTGTGTGTGTGTGTGTGTGTGTGCGTGTGTGTGTGTGTGTGTGTGTGTGTGTGTGTGTGTGTGTGTGTGCGCTCATCTAATGATTAAGGGTCCTCAGTGTAAGGGTAGAGAATGCAAACTCAAACTTCTTCACCCTGATCCATGATCTTACATTTGTTATCTACAAGATTATCAGCTGGGCTTCAAAAAGCAGAAACCAAGTACAGGGTTACCACCGTAAGAGTTATATCAAGTTTGAGAGTTACTACCCACACTAAACACTAACTGGGGGGGGGGGGGGCAGTCAACCTTCCTAGGGACATGGGCTACTGTGTATGGATTCTCTAAGTGGACTTGGTGGCATCCTTTCAAGGTGAGGGTGACCCAGGAGAATCAATGAAGATGGCGGAGTGATTCCTGTGATGTCCACAGAGAAGATAATGGCTTTGTGGGTCAACCCCATCTTTTTTTCATTAATTGCATAAACAAGAATTAACATGTTAGCACAAACAAGATACTCCTGTATGAAGAATTATTTTGGCTCTAAACAGGAAAATAAACAAGCAGTATTACAAATTCCGTCCTTCTTTTAAAATGACAACACTCAGCATAACAGACATTGTAATTTATTAAAACATGCACAAAGCCTCAAATTATTTTTTTCTGTATTCGATCCTACATCATTGAAATAAAAGTCCGACTCACAAGGATGATGGACCCTACAGATTATCTACTTTTGCTTGACTATATACAGAAATCAAAAGATATGATCAGAAGATGGAACAGACAAAAATGCCCTAGTCACCAGGATGTTTTTTGCAAAGGAAATTAAAAATAGCATGACATACATACAATACACCAAAATGTTGATCTGATGACCAGATTCATTTAAAATTTCTGTTGATGGTATCTTAAAATGAAAACCGTACTGAGATAAAAGACAAATAAGATACTGGTAGCAGAAGCTGATGTCTGTACAGTTCGGCTTCAAACTGTTCTGCACCATGGCAATGAACACTCTGCAAAACACCCTTCTGCACAAAACTTGGTCAATATCACATTATCAGATGTAACAAGTGAAAACAAATCACGTGGGTATTACATAGCTGTCACAGGCTACACATCTATTTCCAGTGGACATACTGTAAGCAGACTGCAACCGCATCATTTTCTATATGGCAAAAGATGCAGAGATTGCCTAGTGCCCTGAAACAGAATAGAGACTCAGCAGGCATTTAACTATTTAAACAAAGATGTCACATCACTGACAGAGTTAGTGCCATTTATGAAAATTCTAAACAGATATGGCTAAGAAGTCGAACATTAAAAGAAAACAAGCAGGAAGATTTAGTCAATTTAACAATATCAACATGCAGTGCAAATTAAAGGAAGTTGCAAAGGTCAGTACATGAATACAGGGTGAACTTTGTTAAAGGCAATTATGGTCCAAACTCTCAAAGGCAATGAGTGCTGAAGTGTCAAAGGATTACAGCCTATTTCCCTCACAGTGTTCCCTCCTAGTGTGCTGCTAGATTTGAGACAGTACCTTTTAAACCAATGCCAGCAAATCACAGATGCCACTAAAAACTGTTTTATTTCATTAGTTTGTTAACGGACTGAAGTCCAGGTGGGCAGAACCCACTTATGGTGGAAGCCTTAAGAGAAAAGCAACACTACAGATAATACAAATTCAACTTTAAGCAAAGTGCTTAAGCTCAAGTACCATTACAATAAAAGTAATAAACAAAGACACAGTTATACACTAACACCTCTGCACTGTGAAATTTTGAGGAGGAGCTAAAACCATGAAAAAGCATATACCAATAAAAAATAAATAAGTTGTCAGTGCTCTCCTGAAGTCAGTAAGAGTTGGGGGCTTCCTTATTCAATGGGGAAGAAGGCTCCCAAGGGGAAAAGGGAAGGAACGGTCACCAGCTATACCCAGATACACCCTGTGAACCTTGGGCAAATCCAAAGATAAGAAATACAAGGAGATAATCGGGTGTACAAAACTAAGAACTACTTAACATAAAGGAGACCAAATCATGCAAGACTAGATAAACAAAATATTAAGATCTTTAGACTGTACAAGACAGAACAGGTAGTCAGCATCAACTCCATCGGCCTAGAGTGATACAAAATTAACTACATAGACTCACAGGTGAATGGGCAGTAGATTTCTGTACTAATCCTAATCATCCAAATGGAGTGTTAAGGAAGCCCCTGGCAGAGAGAGTGACAATATTTACGTTCATAGGTAGGTACTAGGCTATCTGCCCGAAGGCATTTATAAGCCTAGCCAGACAGAGTTGGCTTTCACAGCCCCCACAGATTAGTTTCCTGTGCTTCCGTCCAGCAAAGCCACTGAAATGATCCCCGAGGTAAACTTTCCGTTTCCCATCCACTATTCAAGGTTTCTTTTGAAGAGTGTTAGCGAGGAGTTCTGCCTAATGTAGACTGGAATCTTGTTCCAAAGCATGGGAAGTCTCTGGGACAGGAATCTATCCCTCCAGCACGTCCTATTTATTGCTGTCGTGAGGTTTAGATCCCTAGAGCGTGTGGCTCGAGGGGATAAGGTTTTCTTTAGGTGGAGCATGTCCATCAATTCTGGGTTGTAAATGGCCTTGTATGTCAGGTAGATATCACCTCTGAGTAGGTGGTATGGAACCGAGTACATCTGGAGTTTCTTCAGTCGAGCTGCATAGGGCATCTGTTTGAGGCCATTGATCCTCTTGGTGAGGTACTTCTCTGGTCTTTCCAGCTGTTGCAGGTGTCTTGTAAGGTACATCCAAATGGGGCGTTGTACTCTATGATGGGTCTGATGAGTGATGAGTAGAGGGGCACAATGATCTCTTTTGATCTGGATGCGAACCCTTTTGTGATTAGGTGGGCCACGTAGAAGGATTTTCTAACAACTTTGGCAATTTGATTATCAAATGCAAGATTACGATCTACTTGGGTCCCCAGAACCCTTATTACGTCTTCCGTATTTAGGGGACTACCACCTATGTGGTAGTTTCTGGACACTTTGTTTTTTCCAAAGGGGATGATTATGCACATTTTGGCATTTAGCTTGAGGCCATGATTTTGACACCAGGTATCCGTCTCAGTGAGACCCTTTTGGAGGATGTCTGCGTCAGCCGGAGAGTCAATTATAGCCCCTAGTTTGCAGTCGTCTGCGAACTTGGTCAGCCATAGTCCTCCTGTGTATGCCTGTACCTTTGAGAATTATATGCCGAACAGGAGGGGTCCTAAGACTGAGCCCTAGGGAACGCCACTTGTAACCGGTTTAGAGTCGGACCTAACTCCCTCAACTCTCACCATGTGGGTTCTGTCCATGAGCCAGTTGGCAACCTATCTTGTGACACTGGGTTTATGTTCAGGCTGGTAAGCTTGTCTATAATACCTGAATGGGGAATGGTGTCGAAGGCCTTAGCGAGGTCTAGGTAGGCTGTGTGTACCACATTTCCCTCGTCTATAGCCACGGTAACTGTCTCAAAGAAGTCCACCAAATTTAGGAGGCATGATCTGTCCTTAAAGCTGAAAGTACAGTTTTGTACCTACCATAAATGTAGATGTTCGAGTGCTAATACAGCTGCAATAATCACAGATGGGTTCTCTGCCGTCAGGCAGGTCCTCGGTCGGCCGAATTCCAAAGTCTAGGTCCGGCGTCGGTTGTTGTCGCTTTCTTTCCTGACGTCAGTGAGGCAGGGGTATATAAGACACAGCCGACGCCATTTTCTTCAGTCTTTCTTGCCCCAGATGTCAGGTGCCCCCAGAAGGAAGGCAATACATAAATTATATTTATATACATGCAATGCAATATAATCAAAAAACAGTAGTTGCAAGCAAATATATCATAGAAGGATAACCCAATCAGGTTGTATGAAGAGGGGTTAGGCCCTAGGCCTTTACCAAGAGGGGAAGGAGGGAAAACTGTACTGCAGCTGTATTAGCACTCGAACATCTACATTTATGGTAGGTACAAAACTGTACTATGTTCATCGTGCATACAGCTGCAGTAATCACAGATGGGTAGAATCCCAAAGCTACGCACAGGGTGGTAGGCACTAGGTGGAACTGGGATGAGCCAGAATGCCCTGCAACACAGCAGTGGCAAAGCCTGCTCTAGTTTTGGTATATAAAGGCAGGTGGTAGTGTTTTGTGAAGGTATGCACAGAACTCCAAGTTGCTGCCTCCAAAATATCTTTGGTAGGAACTCCTCTGAGGAAGGCTGTAGAGGTAGCTGTGGCCCTGGTGGAGTGGGGTCTGATGCCTGTAGGGACAGATTTTCCATGATAGGAGTAACAAAACCGTATGCAGTGGCCTATCCATTTTGAAATTGTCCGTTTGGTAACTGGCTTCCCTTGAGCTCCTACAGCATAGGACACAAAAAGTTGGTCAGATTTCCTGAAAGGCTTTGTTCTGTCCAAATAATAACGTAGCTGTCTATGGATGTCTAAGGAGTGTAGCAGCCTTTCCCCTTTGTTTTGAGGATTGGGGTAAAAGGTAGGTAAGTGTATGGCTTGATTTAAAGCTACCCTGGATACCACTTTAGGCATAAATGATGGGTTGGTTCGAAGGGAAACCCTGTCCTGATGGAAGATGAGAAAGGGCTGCACAGCCATGAGGGCTTGTAGTTCCGAAACCCTACGAGCTGAGGTAATGGCCAGAAGGAAGGCTGTTTTCCAGGACAAATATTGCAAATCTGTTGAGGCAGCTGGTTCAAAGGGAGGCAATGTTAATTTTTCTAGAATGTAATTAAGATCCCAGGCTGGTATTGGTTGTTTCCTTGGTGGTCTTATATTCTTAGCCCCTCTGAGGAACTGTCTTAAGAGTGGGTGAGAGAATAAGGGTGGATCAGTGTTGAATTCTGCAGAAATGGCTGAGGCATGGATTTTTATGGAGGAAAATGAAAGTCCACTGTTCAGCAACTCAGCTAGATACTGTAATACCTGAGGCAAATTCAGTTTTCTAGGGTCCTGGCCTTTTTTCTCATTCCAAGAGCAAAACCGTTTCCATTTTGCGGAGTAAGCCTTTCTAGTAGATGGCCTTCTGGCCTCCAAAATGACATCCTGCACCTCTTTGGGGAGTAGGGTCTGTTGTGGTGTTAAGGAATTTTCCATGCAGCGAGATTGAGTGTTTTCAGCTGACTGTGAAGAGTTTTGTAGCTGTGCTGAGTCAGCAGAAGAGGCATTAGAGGTAGGGACCAGGGAGGAGTATATGTTAGGCTCCTCAGGAGTGGGTACCAGTGTTGTCTTGGCCAGTCTAGAGCAATCAGTATCATCTTCGGTCTGTCTGCTCTTGCTTTCAAGAGTACCTTGGGCAGAAGAGGCAGAGGTGGGAAAGCGTACACTGTCCATGCTGTCCAACTGAATGAAAGGGCGTCCACTCTCCAGGCCTTTGGATGAAAGGTCCTTGAACAGACCTTTTCCAATTGATGATTCCTGTGGGAGGCGAAGAGATCTATGTCTGGCCTCCCCCATGCTTGGATTATCTTTGTAAACACTTGAGGATGCAACTTCCATTCGTGTGGATCTGTCATATTTCTGCTTAGATTGTCTGCCAGCGTGTTTTCCAAACCTGGCAAGTACTGTGCCTGAAGTTCGATTTGCCATTCCAGAGCCAAGTTCCAAAGTGTCATGGCTAGTCTGCACAGGGGGTATGAATGTGTTCCTCCTTGTTTGTTTATGTACTACATTACTGTGGTGTTGTCTGTTCTTATCAATAATTGTCCTGGATGCAGGAGGTCCTTGAAAGCTCTAATTGCATTTATCACTGCTAGCATTTCTTTCTGAATGATGTGAAGGTGCTTTTCCTTTTGGGACCATTTGCCCTGAATGTACCTGTCTGTCATGTGCACCCCCCAGGCGTAATCTGAGGCGTCTATTGTGATGACTTGATTTGCTTGAGGCTTGCAGAATGGGAGACCTGTGTTTGTTTGACATGCTTGGGCCCACCATAGAAATTGCTTTTGCAAACATGGAATTATTGGTATTATTGTTTCCAAACTGTGGCTGTGTTGAGACCATAGGTTTTTTAGGTACCATTGAAGTTTCCTCATATGCAACTTTGCACATGGGATTAAAAGAATGCAAGATGCCATGAAGCCCAGAGCCTGCAGGATTTTCCTTGCAGTAAGCCTGGTACAATTTGCTAGTATTTTGAAGTACTGAGTTAGTTGCCCCTGTTTTTCTGGCGTAAGATAGGCCATCTGGGTGTTTGTGTCCAAGCTGGCACCCAGGAAAGTTATTTTCTGAGATGGTGTTAGCCTGGATTTCTCTTTGTTGACTGTGTATCCCAGGGAATTCAGTAACCGTGTTACATAAGCCAGATGTTCCAGAAGTATGTGCTTGCTGTCCGCTTGGATCAGGCAGTCATCCAAATAAGGGTAAATTTGTATCCCTTGAAGTCTGCAGTAGGCAATTACTGATGCCAGGCATTTCGTGAATACTCTGGGCGCAGTAGATAAGCCAAAGGGCAATGCAGAGAATTGATAGTGAATTGAACCTGCAAGAAATATGAGGTATCTTCTGCAGCTTTGTCTGATTGGGACATGCAGGTATGCCTCCTTGAGGTCCAATGTTACCAGCCAAAATTCCTTGCCCAGCATGGGAAGAAGCTGCTGTAATGTGAGCATCTTGAATTTTGGTACGAGTAAGAATGTGTTTAGGATGGATAAGTCCAAAATGGGTCTCCAGTCGGTTCCTTTCCTTGGTACCAGAAATAGCCTGGAATAAAAACCTTGACCTTGTTCGTGAGTAGGTATCTCTTGAATAGCTTTCATGTCTATAAGCTTTGAAATTTGTAGTTGTGCCTCTGCCCTTTGATTGTGTGGCAGGTTTGGCATGCCTCTCATTTTTGGAAGAGTGTGAAAATGAAATCTGTAGCCTCTGTTTATAACGTCCAGGATCCATTTGTCTGTTGTGACAATATGCCAATTTCTTGTAAATAATGCCAGCTTTCCTCCCAAGGGTGTTGCCAGCTGAGACTTGCTTGGCATGGAAAGGAGGAAGTCATTGGGTTTGTTTCCTGTATTGTTGTGCACTGTCTTCGCCACCTCTTGGTGGTGGAGTTTGCCATTGTCGGCCTCTATATGACCCTTGTGATTGTCCTCTGCCCCTTGTGCACCTGTATCTACCTCTTTGGGGCTTGTCCGTGGCTGGAAAGGACCAGTTTTTAGAAGGCCAATTTCTGCTAAAACGTGGTGGTTGAACCTGTAGAAAAGCTTTGACAGTTTGCATAGATTTGGCTTTTTCTTCCATTTTCCGTAGTATCTCCTCAGCATTAGTACCAAATAGCACATCCTATTGTAAAGGAGCATCTAGTAGTTTAGCTTTCACATGATCAGGCAAGATTTGTTCCCTAAGCCAGGCATGTCTACGAATGACTGATCCTGTAACAGCAGCTCTACTTGAGGCCTCTAGGGCATCATAGCCACATTGTAAGGTGTGTTTACCCACTTGTTCTGCACTGTGCATCATATCCTGCAACTCCTTCAAATCTGGTTGTTCAGGTTGAGACATTTTATTCCTTAATTGTGATAACAGAAACTGCTGATATTTAAGCATATGAAATTGACAATTTAAGGCCCTCATGGCTAGGGTGGCCGGGGTATGTACCGTTTTCCCCACCTTTCTAAGGATCTAGACTCTCTTTCGGAAGGTAGTGGATTCTTAGCAGTAGAGGCCTTCATTCCCTTGGGGCCTTGAGAAATGGTTTCAGGGTCAGCATTATGGCTTTTGTAAAGAAATTGGTGGGAGTTAGGAACTCTGTAGTACCTATCAAGCTTGACTGGGGCAGGAGGCAGGGAATCCGGATTAAGGCAAACCTCCGAATAAACATCATCAAGTATGTCCAAGACAGGAGGTATCGCCAGAGGTCTGTGCTGAGGTAACAAAAGAAATTCCCTAAGTCTTTTCTTGGAATCAGAAAAGTCTTGGCCTTCCCAATGGAAGTGTTCCCTCAAGGTGTGCAAGGTTTCCCCAAAAGAAAAATCCTCTGGAGGAGATACAGAAGGAATGGACTGCTCTGCATCACAATCTTCAAAAGGGGAGTAAGAGTGTTCCTCTACATCAGAATGTTCTGAAAAAATGGAGCCCTGATCAGAAGAGGGAGAATCTTCCTCCACTCTGGGTCTCTTGTCTGGAGGGGGGTTGGGAACCCCTGATAAGAGTAATTAAATCCTCAGCCATTTTAAGCATCTGCCTTTTAGGCATGGGGCCTGGAGATGGGCCCTGTGCAACAGGCCTCTTGGGATGCCTGGCTGATTTGGACTTAGTAAAGGCCTTAATGGAAAAGGAAGATGAGGGTCTAAAGACACCATGGGTGGAAGTGGACCTGTCCACATTAGGAGGCTCAACACACACAGTGGCTTTGGTGGTTGTAGCTGGGTATGGGCCGAGGTACCTGCAGTCTCGGTTACAGAAGACACCGCTAAAGAAGTGTCGTCGGTAGTCAGGGACTGCATAGGCGTCTCGCTGAGAACCAGACCACATGTAGCCGGTTTTGGCATGGTGTCGGTGGAGACCGCGGACCTCGCGTGTCGGTCCTTGTCCTTGCGTTTTTTGGACAAAACGGTAGTCGGAGTCTCCGACGACATTTTATAATCAAAGGCTTTACCAAAAAGGTGTTGGGCGAACTCCGCCCGACGCTTAATAGTGCGTTTATTGAAAGTAGCGCAAAAGCGACAGCCCGAGACGTCGTGGTCTGGGCCTAAACAAGGTATGCAGAGGGAATGGAAATCCTTATGCGGTATTTGCTTCCCACAAGAAATACAATTGTTAACTTTTTCTGACATCGGTCTGAGGCAAGAAAAGTTTCCCCAACTGGGTACTCAGCTTTAAAGAAGACTTCGGTTTCCAATTTTTCATAAATTCAGGAGCTGGCCGACCGGCACTTGCAAACTGCTTCTGCATCGGGCACCGCGCGGCAAAAAAGACTGAAGAAAATGGCGTCCGCTGTGTCTTATATACCCCTGCCTCACTGACGTCAGGAAAGAAAGCGACAACAACCGACGCCGGACCTAGACTTTGGAATTCGGCCGACCGAGGACCCGCCTGACGGCAGAGAACCCATCTGTGATTACTGCAGCTGTATGCACGATGAACATCTGGGTAGGGTCCAGTGTCTGGAAGTTCCCAATGTCTCTATTAATGAGTTTCATGATGATGCGCTCCATAGCCTTGCAGACCAAGCTAGTCAAGCTTATACGGCGATAGTTCCCGAGGTCTGTTGTGGCACCACCTTTATGGAGCAGAATAACCATTGCTGTGCACCACTCTATGGTTACGTAGCCTGTGGAGAGGCTGAATTTGAACAGTGTGTTTAGGTGAGGGGTTAATTCGTCTTTGAGCTCATGTATGATGCAGCCTGGGACACCGTCTGGTCCCATTGATGCTGTGTTCTTGGCTTTGGAGAGGGCTGTTTTAACCAGAGTGTCTGTGATTTCAGGGACTCTACATTCTTCTGGTATGGTTATGGGCCCTTTTGGGGGTGAAGTTTGCGCTGAATCTGTCTGCCAGGATGTTGGCGATATTGGTCGGTTCAGTATATTTTCTGCCATTCTGCACTAACTCCGAGCAGATCTGAGCATTGCCACTTAGATTCTTGACATAGCTAAAGAATGCCTTGTGGTTATCTTTGGAGTCCTTGGCAATTTTTCTTTCAAAGCTCGCCTTGGATGATTTTATGAGGGATCGTAGTTTCTTGCTGATACTGATCAGGGATGTCTTCCCTTCTTGGGATTTTACTCTTTTCTGTACCAGTTTCCTCCTTCTATTGTATAGCTTGTTTATGGCAGGAGTCCAGACTGGTTTCCTTTTCTTGGAGGGGTGAGTCTTGGTTTTGCTTGGGATAGCACGATCCATGCATTCTTGTAGGTGCCCGTTAAATGCATTAGTAAAGGATTTTGCAGCTTGGACAGCATTATCCTTCAGCATGGGGGCTTTGAATCTTTCCACCTCGGTCTTAAGTAACATGAAATTTGCTTTTGAAAAGTTTTTCACAGTGGTTTCCTTGTCCAGGGGTGGGGGCAGAATGTGGATACCCAAAGTGATTTGTTTATGGTCAGATCTAACCAGCGAAGGGTTTGACTTCCAGTGTGGAAAACCGGTCGCCCATGTTGGTGATGACCAGGTCCAATATGTTGTCACCTCTGGTGGGAGTGTTGACCAGTTGAACCAGGGCATTTGAGTTTATAAATTCTAGGGAATGTTGGGCAAGGGAGTTAGTACTTGAGTAGTTCTCCCAGTTAATGTTTGGGTAATTGAAATCACCCAATATTAGGGTGTTTAGTAGGGCCTTTATGTTTCCCAGTGTTTCCAGAAACGCGGAATGGGGCCCTGGGACATGGTGGGTGATCTGTAGCAAGCTAGAATTTGAATTGCAATTTTGCTTGTTGTTAGTTGCACGTAGATGATCTCTGAAGCATTGTGCTGTGCCACTAACCTGGAGGTGTGAGTATCCTTGATGAATATAGATACGCCCCCGCCTTTTGTATTTCAGTTTGGGTTCTGTGGCCGAAATGTATGGTATGAGTTGTAGCCTGGTAGTGCTGGGGTGCTCTCTGGAGCCTTAAACCAGGTTTCTGTTACTATCGATTTTCTCCACACTGAGGAGTGCCTCTAGTGCGTGCATTTTGAGGTTTAGACTTCTGGCATTGAGTAGGATTACCCTCAATTTTTTGTTACTTGTGCTATTTACGGCAGTGGTTTTGTCTTTTGAGCCTTTCCTAAAAACAGCACTATGGAGGTGGCAAGAGCCTTGGCCAGTATTCAAAAGCCTAAGGGTGAGTGACAGGTGCAAGCCGTCTCTAGCGAGGCAGTGTGGTTTGTCAAGCATGTCATCCCAGGCGGACAGACAATGGATCCCCTTTGAATGACACCAGAAACTTAGCCAATTGTTGAAATAGAGAATTTTTTCTTTATACCGTGGTATCATTCTTGGTGAGGGCAGGATGCTACTCAGGTTCAGGGTCATACAAGCCTGGGCTATGTGATCAGAGAGCTCCTGCACATCTCTTTTCATGTAGTCCAGGGAGGTACGGCTCAGGTCATTCACACTAACATAGACAATGACAGAGTCATATTTGTACTTGTTATGGAGTTACCTTGGTGCTTGTGTTATGTGGCGGATACTGGCACCCAAGAGGCAGCTAACAGTAACCTTCTCCTTATTCAGCCTAGTGAGTGGGACGGCAGTGTGTCTGACTATAGAGTCACCTATTACTAGTATGTTGGGTATGTTATTTTGCCTTAAGGCCTGTGATTGCATGGCACACTGGTTTTGTGAAGTATGTGTTTCATGGTTTGTGTTGGGGGGTGTAGGTTGTTTGGATGTTTGCTTTGGAAGTCTCTGTTGGATTTGAAGATTTTTATTTAGAGCCTCAGAGTATATTTTCATGTATTTGTGTGTGTTTTTTGCCAGTGCTGGTTTAATAGGTCTATGTGAGACTGGTGGTGTGATGCAAGTATTTCCCTTCTCCTCTTGACTGTCTGATCCAGTCTTGGGTTGAGAGAGCTTAGGCTCCAGTTTGGCTGTATAATTGCATCTCCCTCATGTTATAGTGTTTGGTGGTAGGAGGAGAGGGTTGTCTGTGTACATGAGGCAGTTGTAACATTGCCTCAAAATGCCCAGATTCACCAGTTGGGCTGGAGAGTACACCTAAAAAACTGCCCTTTGGACATGCATGGATAGGTACAGTGAACTGTTTTACTGGATGGCTGGTAAGGTCGAATAGAGAGCCTTTCCCTTCTGTACAGTACAGGAGGGTCTAGTGCTAGGGTTTATAAGTGCTTGCTATAAGTTTTGAGCAAGTGCCGGGATAAGAAATGAATGGCTTGAGTGCTTAAGTTGAAAGTTTGCCTAGTTCCAAGGGAAAACTGAAGAGGAGACTTTGTGAAGCCGGGAATAATTTTACCCTAGCTAACCAGTGCTGCCCGGCGCGCAAAACCGGGCAAATGCGGTATTTATAGCAGGGAAATGAAAGAGAGAGAAATTAGCCCAAAATGGCCAATAAACTACTAATTTCTGGGCTGAACCCACTCCTCCAGGGACAGATAGGCTGCTCAAAGCTCCTCTCTCTCTCACAGGTGAATAGAGAAACTTTCTTCTATCCAAGTAAGGTATGGGCAAACACAGAGATTTGTAACACAGCCCTGAATTCAGCACTAACCTGAAAACTGAAATATTAGCTTAGAAAGGTAGGAAACAAGTATATATATTTTTTCAGAAAATAAAGCAGATACAATAAGAAAACACTTTAAATGCACAGAAAAGGATACTTATTGTTATATATATATATATCGCAGATCAGAGTTGTAATCAATGCCCCTAGTAATAAAGTAGGAAGAAACACAAATACAGTAAAAGCAGATGAATAAAGTGCAATATATATATATATATATATATATATATATATATATATATATATATATATACATATAAAACAATAGAAAACAAACAAACTGATTTAAACAAGTTACCCAATTAACCAGAAAAAAGCTCAAAACTGAGCCCTGTTCCAGCAGTCTTCAATCAGACAAGTTCTAACTGCACACTCCTTCTATTAGGGTGCAGGGGAACCTTCTCCAAAAAAGATGGCCTGGATCAGTGCTCAAGTTATACAAACAAGGCTAGATTCAGTAGGCCTGAATTTGGTCTATGCTACAGCAATAAGGCGCACCAATTTCAGAAAGAAACAGTTCAAATAAGCAGGCACAATAAGCATGTGACCAGAAATTCCCAGCTAAGAAGGGCAGAATCCAGCCTCTCCTTCCACAAGAGTGCAGACCACAAACCCTCTTAATGTAGAATAACTGGCCTGAAGCTCAAGTGCTTAAGCCAGAACTAATACACTTTTAGAATAGCAGACACTGAGCCTTCAATCAGCAATTCCCAGCTTAGAAGGATGTAAGCTACCTGTCCTGCCACAACAGTGCAGACCACAAACCTTAATGTAAAACAGCTTGTATGAAGCCCAAGTGCTTAAACCAAAAGACTTTGAATAACAGTTACAATTTAATCAGGCTACTTCTTCTTCTTCTTTCGGCTTTTTCCTGGTTAGGGGTCACCACAGCGGATCATCTGTCCGCTCATGATTGGCAGTGGAGTTTTTACGGTGTCGAGTTGCCAGCCCTGCGCCCAACCTTCCACAGAAGGCACACACACGCTCACGCCTACGGCCAATTTAGAGTGTCCAATCCAACTACTACATGTCTTTGGGATGTGGGAGGAAACCGGATCACCTGGAGGAAACCCACATGACCACAGGGAGGACATGCAGACTCTGCACAGAAGGCACCCCAGCCGAGAATCAAACCGGAGAACCTCTTGCTGTGAGGCGGCAATGCTAACCGCTGCACCACTGCGGCCGCCCTACTACCAAGCGGTAATAAATGCAGCAGAATAAATAAAATGGAGTACTTTTAAGAAAAGCAAAATAAAGTAGGAGGAAACATGAAGACAGTAAAAGCAGATGAATCAAGTGCACATTTTTTTTTTAAGTGCAAGGAGAGAGGAAGGAAGAACCTAAGTGGGTTGGCCTTCTCAAATCTTCTCTCTGTATTAAGTAGACTGAACACTAGACTCAGAATATGATCTCACTGTACTCAGTTAAGTGAGCAAATGAGATGTACTCAGGAGGAGTGTTCTACTGCAGACTTACAGGAGGGGCAGGCAATTCCAGAGCCACCAACACAAGAACAGGGAGAGTGGGTGGGGAACTAACTGCAGAGACACACAACACACTGTTCAATGAAACACACAATTAGGAAACAGAAAAAATGAAAATACAGTACTTTTAAAACTGCAAGTTTGTACTTAACAGAAGACTAAAACACACTACTGCAAGTTTCACTTAACTTCAGCTTCTAATGCAGATGTTTGCAAGTCTCTCAGAAGTTGAGCATAAAATGATATCTCAAACTTTGTGGCTAACACTTAAAGTACAGAGGAATTCTCCTGTTTACTGAATAATGAGCTGTAACTGTAGAAAGCAATATTACTCATCTACTCAAACACAGAAATTACACAAAACAGGAATAGGCAATACTAGCAAAAACTAGGTATAAAAATATAAAGCAGTAGTGAAGTGAGGCAGATAATATGGCATATTACCATACATGGCCTCAAAGTATGTGCAGGAATTTAGCATTTTGATCACTTGTTGAATATATTGTTTTAACTGAGAATGTTCAGCTGGAAAGACCCATTTTTAATGAAGTCCTGTGGAAATAAATCCAAAAATATGTGCAGTATATATGAATATAAACTAAAGCAATACATGTTTCAAATAAAACAGAAAGAACAATATTACTCTAAAATGTAGTGAAGCAAGAGGACAGCCACTTCAGTTCCTGGCTGCAGTGCCTTCTGTGCAGTGTCTGCATGCCCTCCCTGCATTTGCGTGAGTTTTCTCCAGTTGCTCAAGTTCCCTCCTACATACAAAGACATGCAATAACTCATACTGGTAACTCCTAAATTATCTATAGGTATGTGCGATATGGAAGAAAAGCCAGGCATGCTTGCACTTGGCAATCTACTTCCATTCCCTACTTGTCTAATAAACACTGTCAGTGATGCAAAAGGTAGCGCACATGCCTTTGGTGCAGAAGGCTGTGGGTTCTACTCCTACACTGGGTAGATTGATTGCTGATGCTGTACTGCAGCATAAAAGAGGTGCTGCACTCCTGAGTGTGCAATCTTTCAAGTGAGACATCAAACTCAGGCCCCATCTGCTCGAGTTGTTGGCAGCTCAGGTGGATGTAAAAGATCCCATGGTACCTATCAAAAAGAGCAGGGAAATTGCACAATACCCTGGCCAAATTTCCCCTAGTAATATCTCCCATTTCTGGTCTCGCCTGAAAAGAGGCTATTAGCCAAGTGGGACTAACCCAGTCAACAAAGGATAAATAAAAAAAAAAAATACAACTCTATGGACAGCAGCAGCTGTTCACGGGGTCTCTTACAGGAGTCGGATATGACTCAACAACATTAGATGGACGGATTTCTGGAGAGTTAACATCATAGTACAACACAATTTCATTGGAGCAGTGATGTGTGAATCAATATAACAATCTAATATCTATTCTCTCTAACCTGGTATAAAGAGATATTCCACCAGGAGAGTTCAGCTGCCCCTGGAACCCTCTGCAGTGGTGAACTGAGGAGAAAAACTCCAATAAATCAACAATCAAAATGTTTTAACAGTTGCACAGAATGCAGATTGGGCTACACATAGCAATTAACATGATTGGACTACCTACAGGTTGCAAAAACTACAGTAATTTGTGGTACATCACATACTAAAGGTAGGTGTACAAATTATACATCAGGGTATTAACAGTAACCCCAACCATAGAGGATTACAATCAGATCTACAATCATAACCTCTATTATGTGTTCGAGACATGGATGCCATGAAATTCATCAAAAGTGAAACATCCATGTGGAGTACACCTCTGTATAGACAGTATACATTTAATTCAGATCCCTGTGACTAAATTAACCATCAAGCGGCCCTCTCAGTGCTTTCTGCCTTAGTCTGTATCACTTGGAGGCCCACCTGTTTATTTGCATCTCTATACATTCCCCTTCATTGCTAATGTATCTCTCTACTCTAATCTGTGCACAAACTGGCTACTAATAAGTAAATCAATGTGAAGACACACTCCAAACCTGAATAAACGTTGCTGTCTCTTCTCTCCTTCACTTAACAGGTAGTTTGAATTATTACTTACTCCCTTTGAGGCCTTCACTGATAGATTTCCACTGATTGCCTCTCTGGTTTCGCTTGTTTCTTTGCATTCCACCTTGTTTACACCCCTTGTGCTATCTCCCTCCCCTAATACTAAATCTATATTAGAATCCTGCTGAGCATGGAGCCATCTTTAAATTTGTAGTCTCCCACCAGGACACAAGTGCTCTTCAGCAATTGCATTCTGCTCGCTGTTAAGCCATTGGACCTCAGGAATTTGTTTAAAGTGTTCAGATTTGTACAGTAACACTTTTTACTCTTGTCTTGGTGGGTTCTGCCCCACTCCATTCGCCCACGCTAACGCTCGGGCTCTCTCTGCTCCCCTGCCCCCTATTCCCTCCCACCCCCACTACTTCTACATTTATAGTAATCAGAGCCACTCCCACAGCTCACCCTCACATCACCTCCACCAATCACAGCTCCTCAAGTCAGATCACGTTACACCACACCAACTTGCTCCACCACAAAATACTCCCAACCACTCTCATTCCCACTAGGCATTATTTACATCACCCACACTACTTACCCATACATATATATTGCAACTCTATAATTCCTATCCAGACCCCCCCCCCACCTAGAACCAATTTAAACTTTATAATCATGACTATCACACAACTAAGTCTAGTCTGTCTTCTCATAATTCTTTATAACACCACAAGTTATCACTCTAGCAATATCCCTAAACTTAGTAGCACAACACTACATTATGCACTCTCATATACAGACACCGCACATTATAATAATATCTGCCCACAATTGTTCAAGAACTACATAGCGGACCAATTCAGAACTAAACACATATGCTCTCATTCCTACTACAAAAAACACAATATTTTTTCACACTCATCACCAAACTTCAACATCTGTATCACCATTTTAACACCAGGCTCACCATAAGTGGGGATATCCACCCCAACCCAGGCCCAAATCCATCCTGTCCAACACCAACTGCTCCAACACAAACATCAGAACATAACACCCCCACTATCTTCATCCCTGGGCAAATCAACAACAGCAGCAAAACCAACCATCTTTTAATGCTAAATATTAATATTAGAAGTATCAAAAATAAAATACCTGAACTCCAGGCCACAACAGCACACTACTCCCCAGACATAGTTGCTTTAACAGAAACCTGGCTAAATAAGAACATAGTTAACTCAGAAGTTCTCCCTACCAGCTACAATATCATTAGACAAGACAGACCACTTAGTAAAGGGGTGGAACTGCCTTATTGTACAAGTCCAACTTAACTGTACGTCAATTACCAAACTCCTCTCCCTCCCCCAATAATTGGGACATACTTATCTCACAACTTCAAGTTCTCCCTAAAAAGGTCATCACCACAACTGTGATCTATACTCCACCTGGGAATATACCTGCTAGCCTTGAAGACTTCTTATCCTGGTATTCTTCCACATACTAACAAGAAACCCTTATTCTGGGGGATTTCAACCTAGAGTGGTTCACATGCATATCAGAACCACCATGTAATCTAATAAATGTCATGTCAAAAAATGTCAATACATGTCAAGCAGAGCGCCTCCTTGGCCCTCTTTAAAAGGAACCTTGACAATTGGATGGGAGAAAGGAAATTCACCCCAGGGATCACATCAGTCATCCTGCTAGACAGGGGTCCAGGGAAGTAAATAGTGTGGGAAGAAATAGCCATGGAATGGTTATGGCTGGGCTTGTACAGGCCCTAGGGCTGATAGCCTAGTACCAACCTATGAACCTAAATCGCCATGGCTACCAGCAGCTAGTCCAAATTCCAACTAGATGTGATAAAAAATTTAAAAGGGAATCCATCCTTGACTGGGTCCTAACTAACAACCCCACACTGTACCCCCACGCAGGCAGTCTCCCAGACACCTTAAGTGACCACAACATAATATACCTTATACGTAGTAGAACAAGCGTATGCAAAACCACTAACTATATATCCACTAGAAACACAAAAAAATTCTCTCTTGAGGTCCTCAATACTTTAACTGTGACTGGACCCCCTAAAAACCCTCCCACTTGACCAGGCTGTAGCATATTTCAAGAAAACAATTCTACAACACCTAGACACTGTTGCTCCATTGTGCAAAATCACGGTTAGAACCTCTACAAACCCCTGGCTCAGTAAAGAAACCAAACAAATCCTCAAGTCCAGAGACACTGCCTGGCTTTACTATCAAAAAAACAAAGAAACACAAAGCCTAAGTACCAAGAACTGCGCAACCGTGCAAAAAAAATGCATTAGGCTGGACAAAAAAATCCTACTACACAACATTACTAACTAAATACCAACACAACCCCCAAAAATTTTGGAAAAATGTAAACTAGCTACTAAAACCCACCCAAAAGGCTACCCCCAAACCAACCACCCCTGACAAGTACAGTTGTGTACATACCATAAATGTAGATGTTCGAGTGTATTCACTGTTGCAGTCATTACACTTGGGTTATCCTGCTGGCAGGCTACCCACAGTCGGCCTGAATTCCAAAGTCCTGGTCCGGCATCGGTTGCGGTCGCCTCTTCCCTGATGTCAGTGCACCAGGGGTATAAAAGATGCAGCCGACGCCATTTTCTTCAGTTTTTCTTGCCCCAGATGTCAGGTGCCCCCAAAAGGGTAGGCTGTAAAAATTATGATCATAAAAAAGCATGCACATAACCTTCATCTTCAAGCAAATACACCACATAGGTTGTATAGAATAGATAGGTACAGACAAGTCCCAGCAAAGAAAAAGGGGGAAGGTGGGAGGGTAACCTGGACTGCAACAAGTGAATACACTCGAACATCTTATGGTAGGTACATAACTGTACTATGTTCAGCATGTTTCACTGTTGCAGTCATTACACTTGGGTTGAATCCCAAAGCTGAGGTTGGGCGGCTGGGCCTAAATAGAGTTTGGAGTGGCTATGAGGCCCTGCAGAACTGCAGTGGCAAAGCCTGCTCTGGATTTAGAGTAGAGAGGTAAATGGTAGTCCTTTGTAAAAGTGTGCACTGAAGTCCATGTTGCAGCCTCCAAAATATCCTTGGTTGGTACTCCTCTGAGGAAGGCTGCTGAAGTGACTGTTGCTCTGGTAGAATGTGGCCTAATGCCCTTGGGCACTGATTTGCCATGTTGTGAATAGCAGAAACTAATGCAGTGGCCTATCCATTTTGAAACAGTCTGCTTTGAAATGGCTTTTCCTTGGAAACCTGCAGCATATGCCACTAGGAGTTGCTCAGTCTTTCTGAAGGCTTTAGTCTTGTCCAAGAAAAAGCGTAGCTGTCTGTGTATGTCCAAAGTATGCAGAAGTCTCTCCCCCTTATTCTGTGGGTTTGGATAAAAGGTAGGCAAATGTATGGTTTGGTTAAAAGCCACGCTGGACACTACCTTAGGCATAAATGTCGGGTTTGTCCTTAGAGAAACCCTTTCCTGATGGAAAATAATAAAATGTTCCACAGCCATTAGTGCCTGTAACTCTGAGACTCTTCTTGCTGAAGTTATTGCTAGAAGAGCAGTTTTCCATGACAAGTACTTTATCTCTGCTGTACTGGCTGGCTCAAAAGGAGGCAGTGCGAGTTTTTCCAAGACAAAACTGAGATCCCATGTAGGTATTGGAGCTCTCCTTGGAGGTCTTATGTTTTTGGCCCCTCTGAGAAACTGTCTTAGCAGTGGATGAGAAAAAATAGGTGGGTCCGTATTGTAATGAGCTGAAATGGCAGAGGCATGGATCTTAATTGATGAGAAGGATAGGCCTTTGTCCAGCATCTCAGTTAGGTATTGCAAAATCTGAGGAATATTTGGTTCAAGCGAGTCAATTCCCTGCGCTTGGTTCCAAGCACAGAATCTCTTCCATTTTTCTGCATAAGATTTTCTGGTGCTGGGCCTCCTGGCCTCCAAAATAACATCCATAACTGCTTTAGAGAGATGTGTGTTCTGAATGATTACATTATCCACCATGCAGCCAGATTTAGGGTTCTGAGTTGGCTGTGCAAGATCTGATTGTTCTGTTGGGTCAGCAAATGAGGAATTAGAGGCAATGTCCAGGCTGGGCCTTGAGACAAGCTCTTTAGGATTGGGTACCAGTGCTGGCGTGGCCAGTCTGGGGCAATCAGTATCACTTTTGGCTTCTCTTGTCTGACCTTTAGGAGTACCTTGGAAAGGACAGGCAGAGGAGGGAAGGCATATACTATAAGGACTTTCCAGCTGAATGAAAGGGTGTCCACTTTCCATGCTTGCTTGTGATAAGTCCAAGTGCAGAATCTCTGTAGCTGGCAGTTGTGAGGGGAGGCAAACAGATCTATGTCTGGGCATCCCCATTTCCCTGTTATCATGTTGAAGATTTGTGGATCCAGTTTCCACTCGTGAGGATCCATGAGGTTTCTGCTTAGTTCATCTGCCAAAGTATTTGTCTTTCCTGGCAGGAATTGTGCTTGCAGATGTACTTGATAAGTCAATGCTGTGTCCCACAAAGTCATGGCTTGCCTGCAGAGGGGGTAGGAATGTGTGCCCCCTTGCTTCTTTATGTACCACATGACTGTAGTATTGTACGTCCTTATCAGTAGTTGTCCTGGATGAAGTAGGTCCTTGAAGGCTGTCAGGGAATTTTGTACAGCTAGCATCTCTTTTTGACTGATATGAAGATGCATTTGGTTTGTGGGCCATGTGCCCTGAATACATTTTCCTGCCATGTGCGCCCCCCAGGCATAATCTGATGCATCTCTTGTTAGTGTCTGCCTGGCAGTGGGTAAGGTGAATAGCTGTTCCCTTGTTGTTGTGACAGGCCTGTGCCCACCATAGAAATTCCTGTTGCAGGCAGGGAATGAGAGTAATTACTGTTTCCAGGCTGTGGCAATGTTGAGTCCAAACACTTTTTAGATACCATTGTAGTTTCCTCATATGCAGTCTTGCATATGGAATTAGTAGAATGCAGGATGCCATGTAGCCCAGAGCCTGCAGAATTTTTCTTGCAGATAACTGTGTCTTTGTTGCCATGTCTTTGAAGTAAGAAGTCAGATGCCTTTGTTTGTCTGGCGTGAGATAAGCCATCTGGGCAGTTGTATTTAAGCTTGCACCCAGGAATATTATCTCTTGAGAGGGCACTAGTTTTGATTTCTTGTCGTTTACTGTGTACCCTAAGCAAATTAGTAATCTTTTTACAAACGCCAGATGCTGTAGTAGAATATCTTTGTCCTTTGCTTGAATAAGGCAGTCGTCCAAGTAGGGGTATATTTGAATTCCTCTGCCTGCAAAATGCAATTACTGGTGCCAGGCATTTTGTGAAGACCCTGGGCGCAGTAGATAAGCCAAAGGGCAGTGCAGAGAATTGGCAGTGCATTGAGCCAGCTATGAATCTGAGGTATCTTCTGCAAGATTGTCTGATTGGGACATGCAGGTATGCCTCTTTGAGGTCCAAAGTTACAAGTCAAGCCTTCTTGTCCAGCATGGGCAGAAGCTGCTGTAGAGTCAACATTTTGAATTTTGGGACGTCCAGAAAAGTATTTAAAATAGACAGGTCCAGAATTGGTCTCCAGGCTTTGTCCTTTCTTGGTACTAAGAAAAGTCTTGAGTAAAATCCTTGTCCCTGCTCTTGTTGTGGCACTGGCTGAATAGCCCCCATGTCCATGAGAGATGAAACTTATTTTTGTGCCTCTTGCCATTGATTGCGTGGCAGGTCTGGCATACCTTTTGCCTTTGGAAGGGTGTGAAAGTGGAACCTGTAGCCCTGAGAGACTATATTTAAGACCCATTTGTCCTGGGTGATCTTGTGCCAGTTTTGTGGAATAAGTGCTAGCTTTCCCCCTAAGGGTGCTGCCAAAAAATAAGTGCTTGGCATTGGCAGACGGAAGTCATTGGGACTGTTTTCTATAAGGCTGTGATTTGTCTTCTCTGCTTTTGGAGGTAGAAACACCCGATTGTTTGGGCCTATATGAGCCCTGGGGCTGTTACCTGCCTCTAGAGCGTCTGACTCTGCCTCTTTGTGGTCTGTCTGACACTGGAAAGGACCAGTTCTTAGAGGGCCAGTTCCTGCTAAATCTGGGTGGCTGTACCTGTAAGAAATCCTTTACTGTCTGCATAGATTTTGCCTTATCCTCCATTTTCTTTAACACCTCCTCTGCCTTAACACCAAACAAAGTATCATGCTGTAATGGAGCATCCAATAATTTTGCTTTAACATGATCAGGCAGATTCTGTTTCTTTAATCAAGCATGCCTTCTAATAACAGAACCTGTAACAGCGGCCCTGCACGAGGCCACCAGTGAATCATAGCCACATTGCAAAAAGTATGTTTTCCCACTTGTTCAGCTGCATGCTATAAATCCTGCAAATCTTTGTTCTCAATACATTCAAAATTTGTCAACATTTTTTGTTTTAACAAAGACAATAAGTATTGCTGATATTTGAGCATATGAAACTGACAATTTAAAGCCCTTACAGCCAAGGTAGCAGAAGTGTAAACTTTTCCCCCCCATCTGTCCAAAGCCCTAGAATCTCTGTCTGAGGGGACAGGGTTTTTGGCAAAAGCAGCCTTGACCCCTTTGGTACCCTGTGAGATAGTTTCTGGGTCAGTTTCTGGGTCAGCAGCAGGGTTTTTATAAAGAAATTTATGGGTGTCTGGGACCCTGTAGTATCTGTCCGGCTTAACAGGGGCAGGAGGTAAAGAGTCTGGAGACAGGCCGGACTCTGAGAAAACATCATCTACTATGTCTAGAACAGGGTGAATTGCAAGAGGTCTGTGCTGAGGAAGTAAAAGAAAGTCTCTAAGTCTTTTCTTAGATTCGGAATAATCCTGGCTCTCCCAATGGAAATGCGCTCTCATGGTATGCAGGGTTTCCCCAAAAGAATAGTCCTCAGGAGGAGAAGCTGAAGGAATAGAATCTTCAGCATCAGAATCCTCAAAGGGAGGAACAGAATATCCCTGATCAGAAGAGGAATCAGAGGAAATGGAAACCTGATCAGAGGAATCATATTCAGTGTCTTGCCTAGGCCTCTTATCAGGAGGGGGGTGGGAACCTCTGATCAAAGTAATTAGGTCTTCGGCCATTTTGAGCATCTGTTTCTTAGGCATAGAAGCCTGTCCTGGAGAATGCTGTACTGGTTTCCTTGTCTTTAAAACTGTTTTAGACTTTATCTTGGATGCTGAAGTAGGCTTTATATAAAGTTGTGTAGGTCTGAAGACACCCTCAGAAGCCGATGCCTGCTCAGCAGCTCCGGACCCATCTGAAGGATTAATTTCCGAAGGGCCAATACCTTGAGTATCCAGAGACCTAGCTGTCTGCATATGGGAGTCGGAGGCGGCCTGTGGCTCTGAGGTAGCGGGAGTCAGGGGCTGCAAAAGTGCCTCACTGAGCACTGGCGACTGGCCTAGAAGAGGCTTCATCAGTTTTGGACCTCAGATGCTTGTCCTTGTCTTTATCCTTGCGTTTTTTATGAATTCCGGTCATCGTTTGTTCCGAGGGCATTATGTAGTTAAACCTTCTGCCAAAATAATGAAAAGCAAAATCGTACCGACGTTTAATAGTGCATTGGTTAAATCTAGCACAAAACCGACAACTAGCAACATCGTGGTCAGAGCCTAAGCAAGGAATACAGTAAGAGTGGAAATCCTTATGAGGTATTTGCTTCCCACAAGAAATACAATTGTTAACTTTTTCTAACATCGGTCTGGAGATAGAAAAAAGTTTCCCCAGTGGGATACTTAGCTTTAATGAAGACTTCGGATCTAAAATTAGATTTCGAAAATCTCAAGAGTCGGCCGACCAGCACTTGCGAACTGCTTTTGCTTCGGGCACCGCGTGGCAAGAAAGACTAAAGAAAATGGCGTCGCCTCCATCTTTTATACCCCTGGCGCACTGACGTCAGGGAAGAGGTGACAGCAACCGACGCCAGACCAGGACTTTGGAATTCAGGCCAACTGCGGATAGCCTGCCAGCAGGATAACCCAAGTGTAATGACTGCAACAGTGAAACACGATGAACATCTAAAGTTCTCATCGAAACACAATTCAACTCCCACTTTGTGAATCCAATTCTATCCTTAGTATCACAGGACAGTTCCTTCCATACTTCCCCCCCCAACACAAATAACACTAATACAAGCATTACCCTCAAAACAGTTTCCACCACTTCAATCAAAAGCATGCTCTCCAAACTAAAAACCACATCAACAGCAGCCGACCTACTCCCCAGCTATTTCTTGAAACTCACAGCAGATGCTATTGCTATCCCAATCTCCACTCTCATAAACAGATCAACTGTTGAAAACTATGTGCCCAAACTCTGGAAATTATTATATGTTACATCCATACATAAAGGCAGGACCTCCACTTTACTTAACTACAGACCTATTGCTTTACTCTCCCCCCTGGCCAAAATCCTAACAAAATGCATCTATACCCAGGTGCTAAAATATCTCCTAGACAGCAACATCCTGTCACCTACTCAGCATGGTTTCAGACCTGCCCATAGTACCACTACAGCCCTCCCCTGCTTGACAGACACAGTAAACCGTATCAAAAACGAAGGCCTGCAGGTGTCAACTCTTTTTTTTTTGGATATGTCCAAAGCATTTGACACAGTCCCGCACCAAATCTTGCTAAACAAACTAAACCAATATCAACTAGCAAATTCCACTCTTACCTGGTTCCAAAGCTATTTAACTGACAGGTACCAAGCTGTGAAATGGGAGAATTCTCTCTCTCCTCAGCTGCCCATAACTATAGGAGTCCCACAGGGTTCTATCTTAGGACCAGTAACTATTCACAATCTTCACAAATTACCTCCATACCTCCACACAGCATGCATCTATCATTCAGTATGCAGATGACACTACCTTAATCTGTGCTGCATAAAACATTCCCACCCTCCTGCAAACAACTCAACTAGCATTCTCTGACATTGAAAACTACCTTACCAAAGGCCAACTTATCCTCAACCCAAAGAAAACTCAGCTTATGATTATAATCAGTTCTAACAAAAACACTGATAACAGTCAATTCACTATCTACTCCACAAATGCTACTCCAATCGCTCCAGTGGCACAGGCTAAGCTACTGGGAATAACCACAGACTCCCACCTAAAATGTCATAGTCATCTCAACTTAACTATTAAAAAAGTACATGCCAAACTGAAATCACTCTACTGTATCAAACCATTTCTTACCAACAACACAAGATCAGCCATTGCTCGCTCCCAACTTCTATCCACCCTACTTTATGCATCTCCCATTCTGACTAATCTCAGCAAAACTGAACTAAGCAAAATGGAAGCCTGCTATAGCAGAATTGCCTGCTTTTCTGCAAATTGCTCATATAGAACTCATCACTGTACTGCTTTGAGACAGCTCCACTGGCTTGAACTGCACAACCTCCTAATCTACAATCAGCTCTGCCTCTGTCATTCGATCTATTACCTCCCCAATAAGTGCCCTGCCCTCAAAAACCTAGTACATCACTCAGCCAAAAGGCCTCTTAGATCAGCAAGCAAACTATGACTAGAAGTCACCAACAGCTACAATAGCTTTGAAGATGCACTATATAGTAGTTCAGTGGCTAAAAAAATGGAACTCTGTCCCCACTAGTATTCAAAACATATCGTCCAAAGCCTCCTTTAAAGACCTCATCAGGCAACATCTCAAGCAAAGTTGGCAGTGCCATGATTGCTCCCCAGGCTAGTGAAAGCAGATAAGGTACACATACTAAACCTAGAGTACTTGATAATAGTTTTCAATCTTACTCACAAACACTGACTTATCTACAATGTACGTACTGTACCTGTGTACTATGTATGTATTCTACCTATGTTCCAAATTTCAGCTGTACACCACAAATCTATTAATTATATTATTTTTAAATTCATATATTTTTGTTTGTTCTCTCCATTGTAATTGTTGATGTGCTGCATACCACTTTAAAAAAATGTCTTTTGTAATTTGTGTGTATACTGATCATGTCTAAATAACTAAATGTAATTGTAATTTTTCTATGTGGAGCTTTTCTCCCTGGGCCTCTGCTGAAAAGGGGCTTTTTCGGCTCAGTCAGACATCCCCGTTTACAAATGTAAAATAAATAAATATCACTTAATACGTTTGCATTTCACATTCCAGTACATTCCAGTATATTTAACTTGCCAGTCTATCATGCCACTTCTGTCAAACATGTCAACAAGTCTCCACTTCAAGGAAAAATAGCCCAAACAGGTATCATACATTTTCTTTTATCACTATTTAAAAATCCTGTTCAGATTTTGTTTTCTTTCTGATATTGGCAATTAAAGCAAATTTAATCACAACTGGCAAATATCCACCTACATTTACCTCTTCTTGTATCAAAATTTATTCTAACATTCTCACTCAATGCACAAATACTTTCCTCATCACATCCTACGTTTAGGCTCTTACTGTGACCTTCCTAACAATTTTTTATACCTGCCTCTAAATAAATGCCTTGCATTTTACAACTACCTGTGTCAGTACAGGGATTTTTTCTTGCACCTTAAAACCTTCTGTCATACTGACATTCAAGCCTATCCCTGCTACACTCAAGATTAGGGTAGTCGTAGATCTTTTGGGATGAAGGCCATCATCCTGGCACAGGAAATCTGCAACCTCAGTGGCAATTGTGCAAGAGTGTGTCTGTCCTAACTCCCCTTATGCCGACATGGGCATATAGGCTGCCTATCCGTCAATCCACAAATGCATGCTTCTTCACAAACAGGGAAGGACTACCAATCACCAGCTTGGACAGCCCACCCACGACAAACTGTGGGCAGTGCCACCTGTTAAAGACTTGCTCCCACCCTCTGACATGAGGTTTTTCATTCTGGAGCTGTATGTGTGGCCAACCAAGTCTGTAATCCCACCCCCACTCCCCAGGATAAGGATGTCAATCCTTCCTTGCCTGCTTTATCAAACACCTGAAGTGCTAATCAGACTTGAGATGCCTGGGCCATAGTCAGGACTTCATCTCTCTATGCCACCAGAGAGGCTCAGTACAAGAATTTTTTGTGGCTTTTATTTCCCCCCAATGACAGAAAAGGTCCCTTTTATGGATTATGATTTTTATTTCAGATCTGATGTGATATAATACAATATAATATAAACATTTACTTATTTATACGAAAAAAAGTATATTCACCAGGACAGTCTGAAAGAGTAGAGCCCATTTTCAGAGGCCGAGGTAGAAAAAGCTCCACAAACACAAATATAAATGACAAACTTTTATACAGCAAATTTGCAAACAATGGTTGTACACACAAACATGATAGCAAAATGAAGTCAACATTTACTGTTAACAGAAAAAGTTTTAAAACGCATTATTATTATTTGTCTCTTTCTCCCATCTAGCAAAATGAATATGCTATTTGCTGGAGCGTTGGTAAGAAAAGGTCATTGAACCATGTTTATTAAAGATGGGCTTTATCTATGATAGATGTAGTTTGCTTATGAACTTGAATAACATCTGTTTTCTATACTTCTGAATAAGAGTTAATTTACAGAGGCAGGCTGTGGAAAATTCCAGCTATCACTGTTGAACTAAGTATTCTACACTAGCTGTGGTTTTGAGGTAAATATTCTACACTAGCTGTGGTTTTGAGGTAAAGCATTCTTTTCTGAGGTAATTTGTGATCCTAGATGTTTTTCATAGCCAACTGTCAACTGTTAGAAATGTAACAAAAGCTATTTTGGCTAGTGACAGGAAAGTATAAAAGGTGATGTCAGTAAACAAGCTGATCAGATTGAGATCATCTTGGCCAACATGCTGCTGTAATCTGGTTAGCTGCAAAAAGAAGTTTTTCATCACCTGAGGCAGATGAGACTCGCTTGAATTTTTTCTTCTGACATTTTGGTCCTTTAGACTGGAAACCTCTACGAAGATACGGATCAGACCGACGGAGAGACAGAAAAACCTGCGCAGGTGAGGGTTTCTTATCTTAAGATTCCCTCGACGGAAAGCCCTCCGACTGATTTGTCGTTGGAAAGAGGCCGGCCGCTCTCTGATCCCTATCTGAGGGACGGTTTCCGAACCAAAAAGGGGAAACGGAGTCTCATCTGGTTCAGGTAGGATGAAAACAATTTTCTTTTAATTTAATTTAACCTTGTCGACAGGGGTTTTATTTTTAGTTAAGGGTGGGTAGGAATAATTGTTAAGATTATTTTGTTAGGATTACCTGTTATTTTGTTAGGATCCCCGTTAAGATAGCCCCATTTTGTAATAAGCCCTGTAAAAATAATTTTGATGCAGTCCTAAAATATACAGTCCTAAAATAAGAAATCTAGGAAAACATGGGTTCAAGTTGCTGCAAGTGTGAGAGTGATGCCTGTTTAAATGTTGATGCTAAGTATATGAAAAGTTTAAACAAAAATAATGTTACATTTTTGAGAAAGTGGAAGTTGAAATATGGTTTTGATGGTACACTGAATAAGAATGCCTGTGCAAAACTGGTTAGAGATTTGAAAATAGATGCAGGAACTAGAACTAAAAAGCAGAGACAATTGGGATTTCCCCAAGCACAAAAATGGTTAGAAGAAGCAAATAAACGAGCTATAAAAGAAAAACAGTGTCAGGAAAAAGAGAAAATAAATCAAAAGGGATCACTGGTGCCAAGTGGAAAAGTAGCTTTATTTTTAGATAAGGAGGATGAGCACACAGTTTGTGCAGTGCAAAGGCAGGCAACCGCCCACCATATGGTGAAATTGCTGCTGCCATACCGGGGGAACCTCCTCAACATCAGTCTGAAGATGTGGGATCTGTAGAGCTGGGTGGGTTATTAGCTGCTCAAGGAAATGTTGTGACCCCTCCAATTTACCCACAAATTCCCGTAGTACCTAAAGTTGCTTTGCAACAGGTAAGCCAACCTATGCAGTTAAGGTCAGGACCAGCACGGCAAGGACGTTGGGCTATTAAACTTTCTGACCATTCAGAAGCTCTTCCCTTAATACAAGTTGCAAACCTACAAGCAGGAGATGTTGGACAAGAACCAACTATTTTAGTTTATCGTCCCTGGGCTAGAGAGGATATAAAACGAGCTACAGATGGTATTCCTCATCCCAAGGTTAATTTTTAAAAGTTTTCTGAGGACATAGTTGGTATGCATTTAAGTTATCATCTAAATGGTTTAGAAGTAGAACAAGTAGTGTGACGAATCTTAGGTCCAGATTGGCACTTAGTTTGTGGTACTTGGACATGCAAGGCAGATGACGGCACTACATTAAAGCATAATTCTGGGGTGTTAGACACGTGAGTCACTGATCTGTTAGAGAATTTCTGATAAGTGGCGTCCAAGAGCAGATTGGACAGTAATAAATCAGTGCCTCCAAAATGATGATGAATCTGTAGATTACTATATTGTAAGACTGACAGAAGTGTTCAATAACCATTGTGGAATGATGATTCCGCAGGATCAGACTAATGATAGTCCGTATGAACAGCAATTGAAAAATGCTTTTCTTAAAGGTTGTAAGGCTCTGATAAGTAGTTTTATTACTAAGCATATGGTAGATCACAGAACATGTAGACTGCAACCTTTGTTTGAATATGCACGGCATGCTGAGCGACATTTTAATCTGAAAAAGAAAAAGAAAGTACAAGTGTTAGCAGTAGGGGATGATGGTGGGATATTCCTAGTACAGGACCAAAGGGGGCAAGGGCGTCGTGGTGGCCCGCAATGGGACACGTTAAAAGAACCGGGTGGACATACAGCCTATAGGGAAAGGTTAAAATGTGGAGAATGTTTTAAATGCGGTAGACGTGGGCATTCCGCTGCCGACTGTGAAGAGTGGCAACATCCCCCACAGCTTACGAACAAGGGCTCCGCATGACTATATGATAGTAAAGAAAGGCGCCATCTTCATTATGGGGATAATGAAGAGGCAGACACTCTCTACAATGAATATCAGAACACTCTAATGGAAGGGCGGGATTGTGACTGTGAAGTCATAAACCTGGTAAATTTGGGTATTGCTATGCATCTAGATCAGAAACCCATGATAGAGTTTTTGGTTGAGGGACAAAAAGTGGAGTTTTTATGTTATTCAGGTGCATCGCGTACACTTTTGGGTCCAGCAGTTCTGCCTCCGAGCTGCAAAACAGATGAGTTTGTCCTTGTAAAAGCGGCAAACGGGAAAATTTATAAGGAACCACTGTCTCATCCTCTACTGTTCACAGATCCTCAAACAAACCAAACTGTTAGGTGTAGGGTAATTATATCAAAAGTTTGTCCAGTTAATTTGCTAGGAAGAGATTTGATGCATGTGTTTGGAATAGCGGCAATTCCCACACCTAAAGGTATTGAAGCAAAAAGGTTAGCGGATGGCTTAGTAGTACAGGGAGTACAAGACTTGTTTTACTGGTATAGCCTAGACTTGATTTCAGATGGCCCGGGGAGGGTTGATACAGAGTTGATCAATCTAGCTCTAAGTAAATCTAGGAGCGGGTCACCGCAGGTTGCGGTGCACTTACATTGTACAATGTTCTGTAAGGCCCTTGGTCCGGATAAAGAATTTGAAATAGAATTCTTTAAGCACAAGTGTGCAAAGATAATTTTGAATGATATGTTTTGGGATACGCAAGGTAATACAGTAGTAACCTGTACTTTGACTAAGGAAATGAGTTCTTTATATCGCTCAAGTTATAGCCCACATATCTCAGTTACTAAAGCAGTGGGGACACATTGGGTAGATTTGGCGAAAAAGGTAACGATTTGGAACACAATGTCTGAAAGTCAGTTGAAAGATCAACAGATCCTGGTACAAAGATTAAATTGGGTGACTTGGGCATGACCAAGTGTGCACCTCAGGGATGACAAAACAGAAATGGCATGGCAAATCCTCCTAACTCAAGAGGAAGATAGTGCGTTAAGTGCCTTGCCTGTAGATTTATGGTCAAAAGGTAAAGGGGATGTGGGACTGATGAAAACAGCAGGTGAAGTTTGTATAACTGCAAAGTCAGGTTTTAGACCTCGTAAGCACCAATATCCACTAAGTAAGCAGGCAGAGGAGGGAATTAAGCCAGTTATTGAACAGCTAAAACAGGTAGGAATTCTTGTTGAATGCCCAGATTCACCCTGCAATACTCCGTTGTTTCCTGTAAAGAAACCGGATGGGTCATGGAGGTTGGTTCAGGATTTACAAGCAGTTAATTCAGCTGTGATCCCAAGAGCACCGGTGGTCCCTGACCCCTATACCTTACTTAATGATTTACTACCTCATCACAGATATTTTTCTGTCATAGATATAAGCAATGCTTTTTTCTCCATACCACTACACAAGAAGAGTAGATTTTGGTTTGAATTCACTTTCCAAGGTAAAAGATACACATACACCAGATTACCACAGGGTTATTGTGAGAGTCCGACAATATTCGCACAAGAAATGGCTGCGAATTTAGCTCAGTTTGTTCCCCCAGAGTGAAGCCAGGTCCTGTTGTACGTAGATGATATTTTATTGGCCTCACCCACGCAGGAAAGTTGTAAAAAGGATACCCCAGCCCTTCTTAGTTTTTTAGCTGAGCAAGGACATAAAGTAAATAAAGAGAAGTTACAATTGTGGAAAACACAAGTAAAGTACTTGGGTTACTTAGTCTCACAGGAAGGTAGACAATTGGAAAATAAAAGAAAACAAGCAATTCTTGAAGCACCTATGCCTACGACTAAGCAGGAGATGATGTTGTTTTTAGGTGTGACTAATTTTTGTAGAAGTTGGATTCCTAATTATGCTGAAGAAGTAGGGCCATTGACCGCACTGATCTATGACACTCCCATGGCAGCTAAAAGTAATATACAGTGGACAGATAAGGCAATACAAGCATTTAATAAAATTAAGCAATTGATAGCAGGATCCTCTGTTTTGGGTTTTCCGAACTATTCTAAGCCGTTTGTACAAATGGTTGATTGTAGGGGAGGATATATAACTTCGGTTCTGGTACAAGTACATGGGGATAAACAGAGACAGATAGCTTTTTATTCCTCCAGATTAGATCCTGTTGCAAGGGCATTGCCGCATTGTGTTCAAGCTGTAGTGGCAGCCGCCATGGCAGTGCAAGCCTCAGCATCATTAGTTTTGTTTCACCCATTAAAATTGCGAGTTCCACATTCAGTAGCTACTATACTTTTGCAAGATAAGATAACCTTTTTATCTCCTAGTCGATATTTGTCATGTATGACAGTGCTGCTGACACAGCCACATATGACCATAGAAAGATGTACTACTCTTAATCCGGCGACACTTTTGCCGACTCCAGAAGAAGGTACTCCACACGTTTGTTTAGAGAGCATTCATGACAAAGTACTTCCCCGACCAGATTTAACGGATATTCCGTTGGTAGATTCTGATCTTGTTTTGTCTGTAGACGGATCAGCAAAGAAGGACACTGTAGGAAGAACACTAGTAGGGTATGCTGTCACCACAGAAACTGAAGTTTTAGAAGCAAAAGGATTGTCAAACATTTATTCTGCCCAAGCAGCTGAGTTTGTGGCTTTGACTTGAGCTTGTACCTTAGGGGAGGGTAAAAAAGTGACAATTTATACAGATAGTCAATATGCTTTCTCCATTGTGCATGTTTTCGCCCAACAATGGAAAAATAGGGGAATGGTTACTGCTTTAGGCAAACCAATAAATCACAGAGATTTAATTTTACAGTTGTTAGATGCAGTACAATTACCACTTCAGATAGCGATATGTAAATGTTCCGCACATACTAACAAAAAAGATCCTGTCTCCAGGGGAAATGCTCTTGCTGATATGGCTGCAAAAAAAGGCAGCTCAAGAAAATGATTTGCTTTTACATGACAATGATTTAGAGCCTGGACACCTCTTAGACTTAGAGACACTAAAAGTAATGCAAACACTGACAACACAGAAAGAAAAATGTCGTTGGGTGAAATATGGTATCACTCAACAGGATGGGTTGTATAGGGCATCAGATGGCAAAATGGTATTACCCTCAAACCTTTTTAGGTATGCTGCATTGGTTAGCCATGGACCTGCCCATGTAGGAGTACAGACAATGGTTCAGATAGTGTCTAAGGTGTTTTGGTGTAAAGGATTTTCAACTTATGCAAAGCAATTCTGTTTATCTTGTTTATTATGTGCAAAGTATCATGCTCAGGGGGAAGTTAAAAAATCTCAGCAGGCATTCCCTACCCCTCCATATCCATTCCACACACTCTGTATGGACTTTATTGAGTTGACACCTTCAGAGGGAAAAAGGTTCTGTCTAGTTATAATTGATGCTTTTTCTAAGTGGGTAGAAGTTTTTCTAGTAAAGCATCCTGATGCACACACAGTAGCAAAGCTTTTGACAACAGAAATAATTCCCCGATTTGGCCTTCCAAGGCGCATTTATAGTGATAATGGGTCTCATTTTGTAAACCAGATTGTGCAGAAGTTGGGTCAAGTGTTTCAAATTAATCTCAAGTATCATTGTGCTTACCATCCACAGTCAGCTGGACTGGTGGAGAGACACAATGGTGTCCTGAAGAGTAAACTCCGCAAACTGATGGCAGAAACGCATAGATCCTGGACTGTGTGCCTTCCATTGGCACTCCTGTACATGCGAATCTCACCCTCCTACAAAGGACTTACACCATTTGAACTTTTGTTTTGGAGACCATATTACGTCCTGCAGTGGCAAGGATTGTTGCCAGCGGAACGTGAGGGGGGTGAGGATCTAGCGGATTATATGAAGAAGCTGCTAAATGTCAAGTCTCTTGTAACCAATGACTCCTTTGCAGATTCCAGAAGTGAAACCTTGTTAAGCGTGGCACCCGGGGACTGGGTGTGGATCCGAATTGTGAAGAGAAAGAACTGGTCACCCCCCAGATGGGAAGGCCCATATCAAGTACTTATCTTGACACCTACAGCTGTAAAGATCGCAGAGAGGACTTCGTGGATTCATATCAACCACTGTAAAAAACTTAAGACTTTTCCTTCTACCATTGATGTTGGTCAGACTCCATCGGACCCCTGAACGCAAAGTCTGACTACAAAGGAAGGATGGCCATGTTCAACTGGTACTTGAACTATTACATGATGATGATTTTGGTGACGAAAGTAAATATGTCCATATGAGAAGGAACAGTTGTGAGAGAAAAAGGAATGGTGGTGCTGCAAGCGCAAACAGGTGTTACTACTGTGTTCAAGGTAAAACTTTGTGAAGGAATTTTGGACTGTGCTAAATGGAACCGTAATGATTTCCTGACTCTTGCAAAATACTTGTGCAATAGAGACTGTGCGTCCTGGTCAAATGTTTGGTGGTCAACAAATGTGAACGGATGGGAAACAAGTGGTGCAGTGATACCAGAGAAAGATAAAAGCAGGCAACAAAGAATAAAAATTGCACATTTCCAAGGTACCGAAGTAATTACTATAACCATTGTGTCACCACAAGAAAGTGATTCAGGAGTATATGGAATCGGAGTGTCTCTTCCAATTGGAAATGATCCTTTGGGGACCCTCCAACTTAAAGTCCAAAGCCTTAAAAATGCTACAAGTAAAGCAGATTTTGCCTTCAAAGAAGAAGAACAATTGTTACTCGAGACGGGATTTGTACACCATAATGAATGGTTATCTTGTGTTAGATATAGTACCAGAGAGGCACATCGTGAGAACTGTGTTTCTTGTGCTGAAGGTAAACAGCAACTAGCGACAGTCCCACTGATGCAAGCTGAAGGTAATCTGGCGTGTCTGTTAAAGTTATTCTTCAACAAAACTGAAGATAAATGCAAAACTCAGCGTTTTCCAGTCATAAGCAAAGTTGAGAAACCGCCTGCAGCGATTTCCTATCCAGGTTCGTATATGTACATTTCCAGAGATGGCACAGGAAAGAATTATGGCAATATGGGACAGAATTATTGCAATGTTACTGTGAATGGCAATGAAAATCCATTTCTGGAAAACCAAACTCATAGTTTGGCAGACGTATGGTGGTTATGTGGAGACAACAAACTCAGATCAAGGCTTACGATTCCCTGGAAGGGAACTTGTGCACTTGTAAAGTTAATTCTGCCATTCTACATTTTCCCAGTCCCAGCAAGCAATTTCGTAAGAGAACCTGAAATAAAGCCGAGGTGGTTGAATAAGAGAAAAAGAGAGGCACCGAAGCAATCCTTCGATAGCGGTGTCTACATCGATAGCATTGGCGTACCAAGAGGTGTGCCTGATGAATACAAAGCAATAAACCAAATAGCGGCTGGTTTTGCATCCATCTTTGTCTGGATTCAACCCAATAATTATGTGGACTGGATCAACTACATTTACTATAACAGAACTATACCAAAGATGCATTGAAAGGTATTGCTGAACAACTGGAGGCCACTTCGCAGGTGGCATGGCAGAATCGAATTGCGTTGGATATGCTCCTGGCCAAAGAAGGAGGAGTTTGCAGGATGTTTGGGACTTTCTGTTGTACATATATTCCGAATAACACTGCCCCTGATGGGAGCATCACTCGAGCTTTGAAAGGTTTGGAGATGTTATCCGAAGAATTGGCAGAGAACTCTGGGGTAAATAATCCCTTTACAGACTTTCTACAAGCGTGGTTTGGAAAATGGAGTCATCTCATCAGCAGTTTCCTGGTGTCCGTTGGAGTCACTGTGGCTATTGTGGTGGTATGTGGTTGCTGTTGTATACCCTGTATCAGAGGTCTTCTACAAAGACTGGTTGATACTGCTGTTATGAAAATGATGTACCAGCAGTTGCAACAGACTGGTAAAAGTGAATACATTGAAATGTGACTTTTGCAAATGTTTTGAAGTTTAAAAGTTTGTCTTGCAAATGAAGTAATGTATGCAAAGAAAAACTTACTTTTTACCATATATTGCTGAAATAAAAAAGACAAAAGTGTTTTGAGGGGGGAAATGTTAAGAGAAAATGTTTTAAAACACATTATTATTATTTGTCTCTTTCTCCCATCTAGCAAAATGAATATGCTATTTGCTGAAGCGTTGGTAAGAAAAGGTCATTGAACCATGTTTATTGACACAATAGACTACATGAATTAGCACTAAGCTTATTAAAGATGGGCTTTATCTATGATAGATGTAGTTTGCTTATGAACTTGAATAACATCTGTTTTCTATACTTCTGAATAAGACTTAATTTACAGAAGCGGGCTGTGGAAAATTCCAGCTATCACTGTTGAACTAAGTATTCTACTAGCTGTGGTTTTGAGGTAAACATTCTACACTAGCTGTGGTTTTGATGTAAACATTCTACGCTAGCTGTGGTTTTGAGGTAAAGCATTCTTTCCGAGGTAATTTGTGATCCTAGATGTTTTTCATAGCCAACTGTCAACTAACTGTTAGAAATGTAACAAAAGCTATTTTGGCTAGTGACAGGAAAGTATAAAAGTTGATGTCAGTAAACAAGCTGATCAGATTGAGATCATCTTGGTCAACATGCTGCTGTAATCTGGTTAGCTGCAAATAAAGAAGTTTTTCATCACCTGAGGCAGATGTGACTCGCTTGAATTTTTTCTTCTGACATTTACAAAAACAGAATACCAGATGTACAAAAAAGAAAATACAGAACATGATACTGCACTAACATACATGCATTCTGCTAATTTCAGCTGGGGAATAATGCAGAATACAAACTGAAAAATACATTAGTGTAAAAAGTGAGGTGGGAAATGCAGGAAAAGTGATACTATTTTATCTTGAGATAAGTCAGAATTAGGCTAATTATTTATTTATAAAATTTTAGTAGATAAAAAATGAAATGGATCCTAAATATTACATTCCTCAATAGTTATACTTCAGTTTTACTAAGTAGCAGTGATGATGTTAAGAACTTCCAGAGATACAACAGAACATGTGTAGACCATTACTACTAGATACCACATTTCTTGGTAAGAATTTTAGGTGTAGTTAAGCAATTTGGTCAACTGATGAAAATCCAAAAGTTTAGTTTATTCTGACCACAGACCAAAAGAACACTGCAGATAAAGGATAGATGGATAGAGCAGTACTAATGATTAGCAAAGAGAAGAGTAGCAAGGGAGTAGTTTGGAATCCAAACGTTGGGTTCTAAGGTTTGCTTTGAAATATCTTGGATTTATGACTTTTCGTAGGTCTTGTGGAAGAGTACTTCTGTGTCTGTATACATTTAAGGACTACATTGCTTCAGCTGTATTTGTTGCTTGATCTAGACAAGATAATTTGTCCTTAGATCAGAGAGATCTATATGGGGAGTACCATGGTATTAGTGTCATCGGTGCTGGACATTTGTTTGGTGATGAAGTATATGCTGAGCTAGTTTAAGTTGATTGATTTTTGATAACAGGGGAAATCCACCCAGTTCTGCTGGTTGAGCAGTAAATTATTGGTTTTATTTGGAAGGTTGGTTGTAAATCTTGCTATTTTATTACAATCTTGTGCCAGTTTTGCTAAAATGGAGGAGTAGACAGTTGCGAGTAGATAAGAGGCATAGAAGGGCAATAGATATGAGAGGGCACTGATCCTTCTAGATTACAAGGTGAGGTAGTGAGGTGCTTCCTAGAGGAGATCTGACTTTATATGTGTCTTTGTAATAGTATTTTAAACATGTAAATCAAATGTTAGACGACTTGGGGTCACGACAGATAATTTAGTATGTGTGACAACTTCAAATCTAGTGTTTTGTGCAATGATACAGTAAAAGTATTTTTGTGATGAGTATTGTTTGGAATAAAAAGTAGAACTTTTCGTTTTGTGTGACTTCAGCAGAAGATTGGTTTGGTTCAGAAAACACTTGGAGGACTATGACTACTTGCAATTGCTTTGTAGTAAAGGCATCCTTGGAGCTGAGCAGATTAGAGTGAAGTCTTCCATGTAATAAACTAGGGAGACTTGTTCCACTGAAGTATGGAGGTTATTTATGAAAATATTGAAGAAGACCTAGGATTAAGACCTTATGGACACCAATGGTTCTAGGTAGACAGAATGAGTAGGGTGTTGCCATCTGACAAATTGTGTCTTATCCAGTTTTTAAACCATGTTAAGATGGAGAAACTTAGAGAGAATAATGTTTGTAGTAGTTTAATATGAGAACATGCATTAAATACTTCTGACAGATCCAGGAATATGGAAGAGACTAGTTTACCTTCATCCCTCAGTTGATTTACTGTGTTTGTAGAAGCAGAGAAAACCTATACTGGTATTATGTGAAGGGCAAAAGTCATGGTGGGTAGGAGAGAGTAGGATTTTTGACAAGGGAGAGAATAAGGCTAGATAATTCCGCTGATTTTCCTCTTGTGTAGTAGGATAATGCTCTTCCCTATAGTTAGAATCATGCGCATCTACGAAGGGACCCATTGACTAGTATTGCTATGGAGTAGGCTAGGGCATCTGCATGGATTTAACATATTTAGCAGGAAGTTGGTTGGGTGCTATATAGTGACAGGGATACAGAACTATAGTGTGGAGCAAGTGTCAAGTTGGTAAGCAAGACTGACTGCTTTTGCAAACAATATCATATGGTGGAGATAAGTGGTAAGATCTGAGATGAGGATTAGTAATGAAATTGGGATAAGAAGGAGGAGCATAGTGTTGCAGTAGAAGATGCAGTTGAGTGGTAGAGATATTGTGAGATGTTTTTTACATGGGCTAGTTGAATAAGATATATTTTAGTGGGTGTTTACACTGAATGAGTTTATTGCCAAATTGGCTAATGGATGGTGATGAATATAAGTTGAAGTGGAAATGAGTGAATAAATGTAGCTATATAGAGAGCAATGAGGGAAGACTGGCGAATGAAGCGAATCCTAGCCCACAAAACAGAAAAACAATCTAGGGGCATTTTTATTGAGCTAGCCGACTTGAAAACAGTGCTCTAAATGGAATCAGAGCTACCCAATAAAAAGTAAGTGAGTAGCTGGCTTGCAACAGAGACTAAGTCACAAGTGTAGAACAATGTTTCTAGGTCATTAGCTAAGGTTACTAGTATGCGTCAGCCTTCACTAACAGGAACAGCAGAAGTAAAGTTTAAATGCTTATTTTGCCAGTTAGATCAAACTGCTCATGGGAAAGAAAACCATTAACTCCTAAGATATAACAGATTTAACAAGTCGATTAGATGAAGTATCAGGAAGAAACAACTATATATGCATAGGTGAAGTAGGAAGACTTCAGGTATTAGGGCATGAGAACAGCCAGTTAGAAGACAGATGGGATTTCAGACTTTTAGTGTTATGACTGGGCTCAATTCTTAGTTTGGATGTAAAGGAGTTCCAGAACTTTGCCACCTGTGCTGAACAGATTAAGTCCTCAAAATGGTGCTTAGATTTAGCAACATTCAGACTTCCTGGTGGAATATATCTGCTTAGCATGGTGGTAAGTCTTGGACACCTGTTGGGGTTAAACAGCATGGCATGCATTGTTTTTTAGCTGACTGAAAGATAGTACATGCTATACTCTGAGTCACTGGATACTGTATGAAGCAAGAAAGTGGTGTGCATTGTTAAGAGCATTTGCTTCGAATTTGGCAATGTTGGTATAGTTTGTTCTGACTTGAGAAGTTGTGTTTCTGGGATGTTGGTAAGGAAGGACAACATCTACAGAAGACTAGAAATGACCAAGGTTTGGCCAATGTGAAGGTGAGCTATTTACATTAAATAAGGTTTAGCTGTGTACAGCATGCCTAACGTTTTGCAAGTATGTCACTTGAAAACCCAATGTGTTTATGAAAGTGAAGTTTGTGATCAATTTTGACTTCTAGACGTTTGGCACGAGTATCTTATTCAATAGGTGTGTTTTGTGATCCAAACAGGATCAATTTTGTTTTGTTGGGATTAGCAGAAGCTGGGAATCAGCTATTTCTCTAGTTTTTGGAATGATTCTTGTGTTGTATGCTGTAGTAGGTCAAGGGGGCTAGTAGGCATATTATAGTTAAGTTGGCCATGTATTGTAATAGACTGGCAGTAGGGACAAAAGAGTGCATGGCATCGGCAAATATGTTGAATAAAACAAGTCTTAGGATTGTTAATGGAAAGAAACTTTGATTAGCATTACTACAAACATACTCCAAGCCTGATCTATTAAACAGTACGGCTACTAGGTAGGCTATGTAATCAAAGGCAAGTCTGAATGTACTCAGAGGAAAGGTGGTCAGGTGCAACTTCAGTAGGTTTTAGCATCTGAATTTTTTTTTTGGTTAATATTAATTGGTCATAGTTGGGCTGTGTCACTCAGAAATTTGATAAGAATTGGTGTAAGATTTATTTATTTATTGGTGTTTTTCAGAATGTCATTATTTAGAACTCCAGCAATGTTGTAGTCAGATTCTTGTTGGAGTGAGCTCAGTATGTAATTTGCTTTCCCCTGCTTTAAAAGTTTCTTAATATTGACCTAGTACTGTTTTGGATTACTAGCATCAATTTTTGTTGAAGGTGATGGAAACAGGATTGTTTTATGTGGTAGGAATTTGGCGTGATTTCTAAACATATAATTCTATCTAATTTGAGTTGTTGGTGATGCTTTCCATTGTTTTCGGGCTTTATCCCTTGTAGTCATTACTTTTTTGTCTCCAGTGTTAACAAAAGGGGAGGTGAGTAACCGGTTCTCTACAAATGGGAGCAGTGGAATTTAACACTGGTAGAAATGTTTGAAACAGTTTGTTGCCCCATCTAAAGGGGAGGGTGAACTGCAGATTACTCTGCCCCATCTCAGTACAGATGTTTTGGATAATCACTTTCTCTACCCCGATTAAAAGTCATATATGCACCTGTAATGCATGGCGGATATAATGCAAGTTGGCAGATTGCCACAAAGAAATACCTATGCAAACCTTGATATAACAGATGATGCAGTAATCACCACTGACAGCTCTTTGCAAACATTTAAATGAACAGCATTCAACAAAGTTAAGGTAAATGCTGAAAAATGTAATGAGAGTCTATTTGGTAAACAAAATCTCTGTATGTGCTATCAACAACAAACCCCTGCAAACTGATAAGATCATTAGAGACTTTGGCATCTATGTTGACAGGAAACCATCAGAAATGCCTTTATATGGCCCAATTTATTTCTACAGGCATCCCCTGAGAGGTAAAGAAGTTTTAGTTCTCCTGTACCAAGCCCTCAGAAGGCCCATCAATGAATACAATGCTCCTTTTGGTATGTACCTATGCATATTACTCGACTTGAGATACCTCAGAAATTAACTACAAATATCAGTTGAGTTTAATGTCACATCCAGGTGCGAGTCAAATCAGTACATGTAAAATATATCTTTATGTACAAGTCAAGAACTAACCATATAAGAGTGTTTTAAAATAGAAGCAGATGTTTGTACTTGCCATAGAGTTGTTTAGCATCTGTGCTGAAAAAGTTATCATATGGGTGGACGAACACCAGTCTTGTTTCTACTGGCATTATCTTAGTGCTACTGTCCAGAGGGAGGCTAGATGGATGTATGTCACTAAGGAACAGAACTTGTATAGCTAAAAGCAACCAAGCTGGAGAGTACTAACACCTGGCAGCAGTAATTTTTGCAAAAACAGCTGCTAATGGACTCCGGGAACAGCAAGACCAACAAGACTTTACAAGGAATAAATATACAAGGCAACTCAGAAAATATGGAGGGATTAATCCTGCAGTTATTGGTAAACAGGCTGTGGAGGTTTGCACATACATTTTATCAAGAATGAAGGATCGGCCACACCAGAAGGGGATGGTTTTGTCCAGGATACTGAGCAAAGAAAGAGGATTGATGAATCAGTAGAAGAAAAGGAAAGGAGTAAGAAGAATAACAGTGGAGACTGAAGGTAATGAAGCTACTACCTGCACAAATTTTGTTATCAAGACTGTCACCCACTTTTTTTTAAGATAGGGTCAGCAGCAGCTGCTCACTGCACTCCCTCTTCTATATCCTGTGTTGACTTGGATTAAGCCACATTAAGCTGTCTGCCCACAGCAACAATTATACAAATTCAACATCTGCATACTGCTTCAATTCAATTAATACAATTTTGGTAGCAGCAGATGATTGAAAAAGAAAAAAAAACTGTTTGGTGATATTTAATTAATAAATATACTTCTTTATATTGTTAAAAGAGTTAGACAAATCCTCAGCTGTTAGGCATTTTATTGTCTATAAAATTATAACTGTGCATGTTTAAATTTTTTTACATACATTGGGAGTTTGATTTTTTAAATGCACTACTCAACAGTGAACATGACAACTGAAAGTTTTATTCAGCTCAGGCAACCAGTCTGCATTTTGATCACATAATTCGCTTTAATGGCACAGCACTTCATATACCAGTCAGTAGAAATAATGCAATTGTTTATATTTTTAGAGCAAATAAAAAGAATCAGGCTTCGAATAAAAGAGAAGGCCTCAGACTGCTTTGGAAGATTCTTTTTTTTTCTCAAACACCTTTACTGAATTACCACTTGTGACATAGGCAAATTTACACTCATATAAAAGTAACATTATACGTCACATATATTGCTATATACCATATAACCTAACCAATATTAAATACATTATTCAATTCCTGCCTTTTTTTAAACAAGAACAATCTTTAATAAACCATCACTTACTAAGATTCTAAGCATAGATTACATACACTGGTGTTAATTTCATTCTTAAATATTATATTGTGCTGAGTAGAATGCTGCAGATAATCATACGTTAGATACTGTAAAGTCCAGCGAGACAACTGACGCAGTACTTGCATACAACACAGGTTTATTTTTTCCAAAGTCAAAAGAAAATAAAAACTGCAGCCAAATGGCTTGAAGCAACACCCTGGGGAACAGACCGTCTTTAAAAGCCCCAGATGGTAGGCATCAACCAGCCCTCAAATCACACCTCTATACTCCAGCTGCACTCATTGTATGGGTCAGACTGATTACTGCGGGGAACCTAGAGTAATAAACCACACGCAGGATATGCATGACTTATCAGTAAAGGAACATATCAGTTTACTCCTCTAGAAATTATCTAGAACAGAGTATGCTGGCATCTTCTTTTGTAGTGTCATCATGGTATACACTGCTTGTTCTACTTATGATGACATTCTGACACATGTTAAACCTTACGTACTTCTCTTGCACTATACTATTCCCTGGTGCAACATATATTCACTCAAGCATTTTTTTTCACAGATGATTAGAAACTTATTAGTTTATCTGTGAATTTCACACCCAGGACATGCAATTTATTTCTCCGTTAAAAGAAAAATGAGGATATATTTTTCTTACAAATGTTTACTCAAGCTAACATTTCATTGTAACATATTTCAGTAACTAATTCTAAGTCAGCATCGTAACACCTCTGAAATTCTTTTACTTTCTGTCATGTAACTGGCAACTTTACTGCAGCCCTCCTTCTACTGACTCTGTGCATCTCTAGTAAACAAGCTGTTCCAAATCAGCATGCCTCTTGTATGTAGCTCACCTGCCTCACCCATATTTCACTTTCAAATCATATTTCTGTAAATCAAGTATCATCAGCTGCAATCTTGGAGGTGCCTTACATACAATGTTTTTAACATACACTGCAAATGAGTGTGGTTTGCTTCCACTTATGCTTTTCCAACATACAGAATGCTCACAGAATTTCACACACATACACTTGTTATGAGTTACTTTTCTATATGCATACATCACTTTTGCACCTTTGCAAAAGCTCTTGGCCCATATATAACTGTTCTGTTCTTATGCAGGAGGACAGGTTCTGCTGGCAAGTTTCTTCAGCACTTCAAAATGCCATTCTTGTTACAACAACCTGCACTAACAGCTCCCTTAGGAATACTGCATCATTCCTAGAAACCTTTGTAATGCTTGCATGCCTATTGGATTTGACATCTGTAAAATGTTTTTTGTTTTTTTTTTAATTAGGCTTTAGTCCCCCTGACATTAGACTATGACCCATGCACTGCAAACCTATCATTTTTCTTTTAACATTTGCTATTATTTGAGTTGAAATTATGCAGTCTTAATTTATTCAGCAGCTGTGACATGTTCTTCTTGTGCCTGGCATGCACTCCAGCACATCATGACTTACGCTTACACCACCTTCCATACAATGACAGTGGTGAAACAGATAGCACACCTCCCTTCAGTGCAGAAGTTTGTAGGTTCTAGCTGCATACCAGGAAGATGGACTGCTAATAGTGCAGTTCAGTATAAGAGGGTGTTCTGCACTCCTGAGTGTGCTGTCCTTCAGATGAGATGTTAAACAGAGGTTCCATCTCTTTGAGCAAGGTGGTAGCTCTGTAGAATTTAAAAGATACCACGGCATCTATTGAAAAGAGTAGGGGGTCCTTTATTTATATACAAAAACTCTTATTTGCAACATATTTACAAATATATATACGTGTGTGTGTGTGTGTGTGTGTGTGTGTATATATATATATATATATATATATATGTAAAATATATACATATATATATATATATATATATATATATGTAAAATATATACATATATATATATATATATATATATATATATATATACATATATATGACACACACATATATATATATACATATATGACACACACACACATATATATATATATAAATATATATATATATATACATATACATATATGACACACACACACACACACACACACACACACACACACACACACACACACACACACACACAACTATTTACACATATTCATAATTTCCTTTACAATCACACAAAATTTGCATCCCCATTAGACCCCCCACTCCTTTTTCCACAACCACAATCTGATTTTACTTAATATTATTGCTAAAATAAATTTACCATTAGCTATATAACCCATATGAAATAAAATAACTTATCTAATTATGGATATGTATAAGAACAAAACTAATTATATAAACGTGGATACAATAAACATGGATATCTTTGAAAAAAATTTTTTTACATAGTTTTTCTCCATAACTTTATTTTGTTTTCAAAAATGCATGTTCTGTAGTTTCTTCTTTTTGACAATTTAAACATATTCTATCACTTTTCTTTTTATATGACATATTTCATTTTACCAGTCTCCAAAAATATGTTGACATTACACTTTCCGATTACACCATTTGGTTTTTATTTTTGCAGCTTTAATTTTTTTCTTCTGTTAAATTTCCCTATGGTTTTACATAGTAATGCTTTATCATTACATTCTTATAACATACTTTTCTATCTTTTTCTATATCAATTTTTTTATTTTCCACAAAAGTATTTTCTTTCTTGGTAACCTTTTATTTCTTTAGTTATACACTTTTTTTCTTTTACTCTTTTTCATGATACTCCAACATCTAGCATACTTTTATTTATAAAATTTTACTACTAATCTCTCATCTTTTTCATTTATCCGCTTTAACACTTTGTACAAATTTAATGAAACAGCATATACCACTGGTACTGCATACAAACCTCCTTTTACTGGATTTAATCTAGAACCCATATAAATGAAAAAAATATCTGCAATAATTTCTTTCAAATACTGCTGGCAACATAAATACACTTGTTAAGTATGCTATTTTCCCAGCAGTACTGAATTTATCAAATAAGACTTTTTTCTGAATGATATTTTATATGTTCTCCATAAAAGACAGGTTTGTTTTATTTCTTCCACTATATATTTTTTTCCCATTATATTCTACTTATAGCTGTGATGACCCACCGCTGGACCAGTAATCAAGCAGCCTCAATCCTCACCACTGGCACCAGTGGGGGACGTACATTGGGAGGATGACAAGTTACACACATTATTTCCAGATGCAGCTCTCTGCATCAAGTGCAATTTCCCTTAAGAGCACACAGAGACCACAGTCGGTCTGAAGCTGGTTTCTCACTCTTTCTCCAGATACCCATTAAGAATCCCCACTGCCACGGCTATAGAGTTGAGATCTCAGCAGAGTGACTAAGCCAAGGCCTCCATCATTCTCTCTGTCCAACCACTGCTTTGTATCCCTGCCCACACACTGAGATTTGATTCACACACACACACACACACACACACACACACACACACACACACACATATATATACAAACCTGGGAAAGGCTGGCACAGGTTTACTAGCTATGCCCCCTTCTGCCTAGACTATAAGGTAGTCTCCCCTGCCACTAGTCACTCCTTATCAATTACTTTAAGGCCATTAACAAAGGGTGTCCAATGTTACTGTTAATACAAATAGTAGTTTCACCAAGAGCAATGCTATTAGGAGTGGCCTACACAGTGTCACCAAATAAATATCCAAGTACTCTCAGAACTTAAATATTTCTAGACAGATCAGCCACAAAAAAGGTTTAATATATTTAATAATAAAAGAACAAGAAAATACTCTGTACATACTTACAGTGATATCAGAGTTCAAAATCACAGGAAATATTTAAAACATTGCAGGACAGTCTCAAGTAAATAAAGAAAAACAGCTAAAGTGAGTGTTGCTATATTCCCAATTATATCAAAAACATGTATACTGTTCCCTAGACTTACTCATAGCAAAGCAGATGTGTGGTGAATGGATCTTGTCAGGTCCAAGACAGAATACAGAATGCTCCGTCTCTCTCTCTCTCTCTCTCTCTCTCTCAGAGACTTCTTAAATTAATATCTCAAATATTACTGCTGGGATAGCTTGCATAATGCCATCAGTTCTTGTCATCCGCATCTATCTCGGGTAAAAAGCCCACTGCTGAAAGCTAGCAATACTTAGCATCCACCTGTGAAAATACACAGACAAGGGCTTTTCCTCAGATCTTTGCAAATCCTGGAAGTCATACAACAAACACTTCGAAGACAATACAGAAAACTTCTCAGAACAGACATTGTACCTGTTGCTGCACTGAAACTGATAGATAACATCTTTTTATGGCCTAGCCATAACGTAATTTAATTTCAGCTATTTTTGTGAAGTTAACTTTCTGTATTCCAGTTTCCACTATTAAAATATATACATCTAAACATTTACAAAAGATCAGATACATTTCTGTTCTATTCCAGCAGGGCATGCTGTGGTTACATTTTAAGCACTTTGCAAAAACCTTTTCAACACATACCTCTGTACCAGCAGTTTGATATACACCTGACATACAGTTCTAATACATTTGTAACACAAGTATCTTATATGAATCATGTTGATATTCACAAATGACATATAATTATTTACAAAATTCCAGACAGCTGGGCTGGTAGTATCTCCTTTCAAGACAATATCTTTGTTCCCAAATTGCATATCTAACACAGAAATTTCATTCATTTTTAAAATATATACCTCCTATGTTTACTACTTCACCTTAACCTTTATTATTCTATTTAAAACCATCCCTATTACCTCTATACACTCATTTGAGCAAATTATTACTTCTTTTATTCAAACTTTGTTTTTGTGACTATAATGTCATCTGCATATGTTAAGAGAACTGGAATTCTTAACCCTTCAGGTGTTATACCCAGTGTCCTTCATTTTGTAATTTAACAAACTATCACATTCATAACTAATGCAAACAGTATACTACTTATTGGGCATCCCTGTATTACACCACTTTCATACATACCTCTTGGTTTAACCAGCCACTTACAGGTATTTTTACTTCATTATTGCTATACACAGGCATACAGAATTTCCTTACTTTCGCACTTGTATTACATTCTTTCATTATTACACATAAACTTTTGTGTCAAATGCCTTTCTAAGGTCTCCTATCATGATTTTCACTGCTTCTTTTCTATTCATAGGTAGGTACTAGGCTATTGGCCCTAGGGCCTATATAAGCCTAATCAAAAAGGTATCCTGGCTTTCACCACCCAAGAAAATTATTTTCCTGTGCCCCTGTCGAGCACAGCCACAGAGGTGATCCCTGGGGAAAATTTCCTATTTCCCATCCAATCATCAAGATTTTTCTTGAAAAGTGCTAATGAGGAGCTTTGTGTGATATAGATAGGTAGTTTGTTCCAGAGTATGGGAAGTCTCTGGGACAGGAATCTATCCCTCCAGCATGTTCTGTTTACTGTGGTGACAAGGTTTAGTTCCCTAGAGCATGTAGCGTGGAGGGATTGGGATTTCTTTAAGTGGAGCATGTCTAACAGCTCTGGGTTTAACATAGTTTTTTTGTATGTTAGGCAGAGATCGTCTCTGAATAGGCAATATGCGATGGACTAAAGCTGGAGTTTTTTGAGACTGTCTGCGTATGGCATATGTTTGAGGCCAGTAATCCTCTTTCTGAGGTATTTCTGCGGCCTTTCCAGTTGTTGTAGAGGTCTTGTGAGGTACATACTAAAAGGGGTGATGTGATTATCAAAGGAGAGACTACTGTCCACCTGTGTCCCAAGGTCCCTTATCACACTTTCGATGTTAAGTAGACTACCACCTATGTGGTAGCTCATGGGTACAGACTTTTTACCAAAGGGGATGACAATGCACTTTTTGGCATGGAGCTTGAGGCCATGGCTTTGACACCAGGCATTTGTCTCCATGAGGCCCTTTTGTAGGATGTCCACATCGTTAGGAGTTTTGATTATGGCGCTCAGTTTGCAGTCATCTGCGAACTTCATTAGCCAAAGACCTTCTGTGTTAGCATGTACTTCAGAAAAGTAGATGCCAAACAGGAGAGGACCCAGGACTGAACCCTGTGGTACTCCACTTGTCACTGGTCTGAAGTCAGACTTGGAGTCTGCTACTTTCACAGTGTGGGTTCTGTCAGTGAGCCAGTTGGCAACCCATCTTGTGACATAGGGATTTATACCTAGTTTAGTGAGTTATCTATAATTCCAGAGTGGTGGATGGTGTCAAAAGCCTTGGTGAGAACTAGATAGCCTGTGAGAACCACCTTACCCTCGTCTACGGCTTTGGTGACTGCTTCAAAGAAGTCTATCAGGTTTAGGAGACATGCTCTGTCTTTTATAAACCCAAACTGGGTGGGGTCCAGAGTCTGGAGATTACCAATGTCTTTGTTTATAAGATCCATGATGATACGTTCCATAGCCTTGCAGACCAGGCTCGTTAGGCTAATGTTGGCTCCCACTTTGTGGAATGGGACAACTGTCTCACTGTGCCATTCAGTGGGCACAAAGCCTGAGGTGAGGCTATTATTGAACATGGTGCTTAGGTGGTGTGCCAGTTCATTTGGCAGTTCATGTAAAACGCAGCCTGGGATGTTGTCAGGTCCCTTGGATGCTGTGTTCTTGGCTTTGGAGAGTGTGGTTTTTACCTGTGCAGCCGTGATTACAGGAACTTTACATTCTTCTTGTAAAGAGATGGGCCCTTTAGGGAGTGATGGGGGGGTAAAGTTAGCACTGAACTTACCTGCCAGGATGTTGGCAATATCAGTTGGTTCTATATATTTAGTGCCACTGTGCTGCAACTCAGAGCAGATCTGAATGTTGCCATTGAGATTCTTGACATAGCTATAGAATGCTTTGTGGTTGTCTTTAGAATCAGTGGCGATTTTGTTTTCGTAACTAGCTTTGGAGGATTTTATGAGGGATCTCAGCTTCTTACTGAGGCTGACCAGGGAGTTCCTCCAATCATGGGATTTTACTCTTTTTTTGCAACAGTTTCTTTCTTCTGTTGTAGAACTTATTTATGGCAGGGAACCACCAGATTGGCTTCCTTTTTCTGGAGGATAGCATCCTGGTTCTGTTAGGGATAGCACGATCCATGCACTCATGTATGTGCTTATAAAGTGCATTTGTGTAGGATTCAGCAGTCATACCTTTATTGTCCACCTACATGGATGTCGTGAAGTTTGCCACGTCTGTCTTAAGAAGCATGAAGTTGGCTTTGCTGAAATTTTTTACGGTGGTTTCCCTAATGGGGGTGGGGGTGGGATATGGATGTCTAGAGTGATTAGCTTATGGTCGGATCTGACCAACGAGGAATTGACCTCTGGTGTGAAACACCGGTCGTCCATGTTGGTAATGACCAGGTCTAGGACATTGCTGCCCCAATATCATCCACAATTTCTCTAACTTTTATTAATAATTTTTGACAATCCTTCTCTTTTACACTATATATATATATATATATATATATATATATATATATATATATATTCACTATATTCCATAATAGTTTCCATTTTAGTTTCAAATCTCTTTTGTATTATTTTCAAAAGATCTGATAATCATTATTACTCAATACTTTGTCTCCAGTTTAACTGTCTTTTATCTTCATTTTTCCATAACAATTTAAGTATTCTATTACATAAATATTTATACATAAAACCTTTATTTAACCCTACATTCAAAATCTTAAAATATTTTTTTTTTGCCAGTCCCTTAAATTTTTACACATTTCATGCCCTATTCCATGTGGTTATGCAGCTGAATCTATATTTACTTGTACTAATACTTTATCAAGCTCATTTAAAGAAATCCTATTTTCCAACTCTTTATTCTCTTTTTCTGTTAACTTTTTAACTTTTCATCTTTTTCTAGTACCTTCTTTTTACTTTAACCATTTATTGCACATATAGTGCTACAGTATTTGCAATCCTTTCCCGAGTTCTACCTCTCCTTTTACATTTTTATTTCTCTCATTACTCTACCATCTTCCTTTACTAATCTGCTCAAGTAACTCAATATTTCTTCTCTTTTTCTTGTAAAAATATATTTACCTATATAATAATTCTTGTATCTTTTTTTGATTTCTTTCATAGACTTCTTTTTGTCAAAGCACTTTCTATCATTATGTCCCAACTCTGCCAAAGCATTTTTACAGCCTTTAGATTTTTCTTTCTCTACTTTTCTCTCCTGTTATAATATTCATATTTAATCGCTATACAGTCTGAAATCTGATGAAATAAGCTTTCACTTTTTTTACAATTAGTATAAGCATATAATGTTATAGGACTTCCAAGATAGCTCCACACTGAGTAACAGCTTAATTCTGGCTCTCTCAGTCTGAAAACAGAAACTTAGCAGAGAAAGCTAGTTGACCTAGACTTCTGGGTAAATTTCAGTAACAGACTAGTACGTGCACTGCTTAGATGCCAAGAAAAACTGAAATATAAAGGACTTGGAGGAAATTTAGCTATAAAAGCTGATGGAAAAAACACAGACTGGGGAAAGTACTGCAGTTGCTCAGAAAAAAAGCATTGCAAATTCAATACATGACTTCCAGTAAACTAGAGGAAAGTATAAAGCACTGCACACACACCTGGTTAAAATAAATGAAACACTGATGGAGTATATCAACACAAACAATAAAAAGCTGATAAAAAATGGAAGAAGCTTTGAACAGATATTCAGAAAATGTGACAGAACTGCAAAACTCAGAGGTTGAAATGAAGAAAAGGTTGGCTGAATATGACATTGCACAAGAAGAGACGTTTCAAAAAATAATAGAATTAAAAGAACATAGGGAAAACCTTAGATCTCCTGTTGTACCAGAGAAGGAACAGACTGTATTCAATTTTATGAAATACAAATAAGAAACTGGACTGTTATTACACAACAAAAACTGGTAACTGAAAGGGCACATCATGTGTATGCTCCAAATTTGGCTACGAGAAAACAACCTAGACCTTTGATAGTAAAAATGCAATCTTACCAGGAGAAAGAGCTGATTCTGACAAAACTGTGGCACAAGGACAACATACTAAAAGTGAAAACAGAGTGTTTGTGGAAAATGACTACTCACTGCAACCCAGGCAGAAGAGGAATACATTTATTCTATTATATATGGCATGCAGAGAAGCAGGCATGAGATTTAAACTGCTGTACCCAGCTATCCTCAAAACACTTTTCCCCTCATTTTTGATGAAGTACATGCTACTGAAGAAATACAAACGTTTGTCCATTAAAAAGTGAGCAGTGAAACAGAAGGAGATTCTGATTCTTGTTCTTCTGGTATTAAATAAAATCAAACCGAAACAGAGCCAAAATGATGACTACAACTTTAATAGCAAATAAATACACATCAAACAGCAAGCACATTCATCAGCACTGGACTTCTTCAGACTGCATAATGTGATGACAAAGATTTCAAACATTAAATACCCCGTTACATAAACACGTGACCTATGATGTCAGTGATGCAACCTTTTTCTTTTTAGGAAAGCAGTAAATTCCTTTCTGTCATTTAACTCCGGTGGATGGCAAGCATTTAATCTCACTTGCCACTCATATTCCTTTCATCCCACCTCTTATTCTGCACAAAATTTATTTTCAACATTTAAGACTTCATCTAAAACACAAAACTTGAAATTAACATTACAAGACAGAACAAGAAAATCTGGAAATACTGGACTTCTTTGGACTTTGTTAAACTTGTAGGGAACTCTAAAGCTTGTGCCCTACTTCACGTCATTAATGTTTGGAAAAATACTCAGAAGAGGGGAAGAGAGTTGCAGTGCATGATTTTCTCTGTATGTTAATATAAAGTAAATTTTTTTCAGTTATTTTTAAGTATAATGGGGATACTAATGTAAATAATGCTTCTGTTTATTATTTTTGTTTCTTTCTCCCTTCTCTCTTCCTCCTTGTTTAGTTTTAAGAAATGTAGGCACTGCGATGTAAAAAAAAAAAGGGGGGGGGGTCTGGTTAAAACAGCATGTCAAAAGAAACATTAGTGCACTTTTTCTTTTTCTTGCACAGAGGAATCACTTTTTTTCCAAAAACCTTTAGTGAATTATCACTTGTGATATAGGCAAATTTACATTCATATAAAAGTAATCAAACTATATTAACAAACATTATACTTCACATATATTGCTATGTATCACATAACCTAAACAATATTATACACATTATTCAATTCTTGCTTTTTTTTCTTTAACAAGAAACATCTTCAATAAACCATAACTTATTATATAGGCAATCATACATTCATATAAATGAACATAAACCACACCAACACAATCCTAGTCGCAAGCATTTTACATCACAAACCAAAATGACACACTCCCAGTTGCAAACATTATACATCACTTATAATCTACCCAGTCTTGTTCATTCAAACATTACATAGCTCACTTAAGTCCTGCTGCCTTTTAGGCCTCATTCTTCCCTTGTATGTATTTGTTCACACAATTCCTATTTTTTCCTATGTAGTTTCCTCCTACCCTTTTCTAAAGATCTCAGTTCCACCCTTTTCTAAAGATCTCAGTTCCACTTATTTTCTCTCTGTTACTATATTCACTACTTCCAGTACAGTTGTTTTAGAGTTTGGATTTCCATTTTCTAGTAATTACCTAGACATGAACACTTTATACTCATGGTTTAGTATTGAAATGGGCCTGTACAAAGCTGGATCTGATGGATCCTTACCCTCTTTAGATATTACAGTTACCACTGCTTTCTTCCAGTAAGGTGGTACTTCTCCTCTTAAGATATTGTTAAACAAAACCCTCCAGATCTTTATCAGTTTTTTTCTCCCACCTTCCAGACTTCCACAGGAATACCATCTATTCCCGGGAACTTTCCTGTAGATTGGTTATACATCAAAAATTTTTATCTCATGTCCTCCTAACCTGTTAGTAATTGAGCCTCATTTACCGCTAACCTTGGCACATTTAATTCTTCCATAAACATTTCCATTTGTTCTTGATTTCCATATTTCTCTGCTTTATAGAGAATCTCATAAAATTTCTGAAATATTTCTAATACCTCTAAAGGATTTCTTCTTATCTTCTTTGTTATAGGCTCCCTACATTTGGAGACGGCCCTTTCTACTTTCTGTTGCCCAAGTTGTTGTGCTAAAAAATGTTTTTGCTCTAGTGTTATTAGCAAAACAGTTGCTTAACAGCAATCTTTCTAAGCTCCTGCATATTATCGAGGTAATCCCTTAGTTTCTGCCTAGCATTCTGCAGTTGCTCCTCTTCTTGTTCTGCGAGACTCCCCCTACTCTATAATAATTTCCATTTGTCAGTCCCTCTAAATAATTCTTATTGCTTCATAATCATAGCTCCCTTTCTATTACTTCCACCCTATTTTTAAACTCAACATTAATTTTATCCCACTCCCTAGCTATATTTTCAGAAGAAATTTGTATCTTCTCTAACAGTTCCTGAATTATCTCCAATTCCTTAAATTCCTCTCTTTTCAACAGATATGTGGGAAAGGGTCTATATCACGTAATCGAACTTCCAAAATGTCAAACACCATAAGTTTGAACTTGGAAGATCGAAATGTGATAACATCGAAACAACAGAACAGCTAATTTTTTCCCAGGGAAAAAATTTGCTGTTCCAAAAAACACATACACAACACAAGCACACCAAAAACCTTATACACCTACACTAAACCTTACATACACAGCTATCTATGCACTAACCTTAACCCAAACCCTAAAGTCTGTCACTGTCGCACAATTACCTTACCCGCACCCTAACCCTAAAGTCCATCACTAACACACACTTACCTTACCCACACCCTAATCCTAAAGTCTGTCACTATCGCAAACTTACCTTACCCGCACCCTAACCCCAACGTCAGTCACAATTGCACACTTACCTTAATCCATTCCGTAACTTTTGCACCACAGTGGAGAAAATGTCGAAGCCGCAGAAACGGCCAATCAAATTCTTTCCCTGGGAAAGAATTCGGACTTCCACAGCTTTGACATTTTCAACTTTTGAATTTCCAAGTTCGAACTTCTGGTGTTCAACCTTCTGGAAGTTCAATTACATGATAGAAACCCATGGGAAAGCACCAATGTCTCATTTTTATTTCATTATCCTGTGTTTTTATTTTTAACTAGCACATGATTTGAAATAGTTATTGGGTGGGTATCAAGACCTTCAATTAAATGCACATGTTCCTGTGAAATGTAAATTCTGTCTAGCCTAGCCCAGTTTTTATACTCCATAAGTAGCATAAAACACTACTGCCATCCTGCAATTAAAAATAGTAATGCACACCAATTATAAAATTCATTATCAAAATACTCAAAAATTCATAAAACTTAATAAATGAATAACAAGCACCTGCGCCATTACGTACAACCATTTGTTTACTATAAAAATGTTTTCTAACAATGTGTTAAATAAATCACTTTTGAGTATTTTGATAATGAATTTTATGACTGGTGTGCATTACTGTTTTTAATTACAAGACGGCAGTAGTTCTTCTTGAGATGAGGGAGCTTTTAATCTGAATTCCTTAAATAGCATAAAAAACTACTGCCATCTTGTAAAAAATACCCATATATATTTTTTTTCACATATATAATAAAATTCCTCAATTTCATTGCATGCAGTTTAAGGGCACTAACAATTGAGACATCCTTATGTAGTCTCGGTGGATCTAATACATTAAGCTGCTATAATAACTTTTTAAATTCAATCACTGTTTCTCAAGGTCCAACTTTCAATAGTCTTTTAATTAAGATTTTACAAAATTGGAAAAGGTTGTATGTCTAAGAACCTCAATTGGTTAAGAACCTCAATTGGTTCTGTGTGATGTCTACAATTTGAGGTTTTAAATATGTCCGTGTAGTTACACTTGCTTACGTTTTGATGAAGTCTGATTAATGGTTATATGGATAAAAATCATTTAACTTTTTCATCATTATAAAGCTGATGCTTTTTTCCAGTCTGCTTGTCCTGTGGTACACTCAGGCAGTTCTGGTGGGAAATGAACAATGGAGGCCATCTTCCCAAAGGACAGCAAAGACATCCCTCTCTCAACCTCCTAGACATGAGATCAAGAAAATCCTGGGTCACTTGGTGTTGGATGAAAGGGTAAAAAGGTCGCACTCTGAGAAGCCCCAACAGCAAAGGAATTTCCTGGCCAGTAATGGCTTGAGTGACCATTCCTGGGGCATAAACAGGCAATGGCTTAAACTGTTTGCTAGGAAGATGGCCTTCAAAAGACTGTGTGCTGCTACTGTCAAGCACTCTGTTAACACCCACTGCTACTTCTATTGGAAAATCTACTATGAATATTCGCAATGGCTATCTTATCTTGTTAATGAAATGCTCTTGCTCCAATACAGCTTAATTCATAGAGATATCTTCAGAAGACTTTTCTACAACTTTTAGTCATAATTCTCACAGTCTCTATCCTCCTGCAAAAATGGCTGGTTGAGACTTGTTATTGCTCTTCTTTTGGAACTTTGACAAACTCATATTGTCTTGTGCCAATTATCTAGAAAAGAAGTAACGCTTCAAAAAATCCTTAAAATAATGAAAGCTCCAAAACAAGAACTCAAAATGCACAGCTACACAAACTTAGAGATACAAATATAAAAACTTTAACAAGCTTGAAAAAAAATCGATAAGCTGTTTAGTCTCGCTTTATATTAAAGGACTAAAGACTTCAGATAAATTCACTTGACCTATTAAAGAAAAAAAAAACATGTGACCAAAGTTATGTCTCAACTTCTTTAAATAATGCAATAAATTGTGCTTGTTATTTACATATTTACCTCTTAAATCATCTGCCTTAATTTGACAAACCTTCTATGTAATCTAAAAATTCTTCCTTACTACTTCCCCTAATGCTGTCACTAACATGGTCCAACAAATGAATTAAAAACTTATTAAAACTAGTACAGTTTTGCATATGTTTGTATGCTGCAAAGCCCTTTTCACAGAAGCATTTCTCTGTCTGCTGAATTCTTTCAGGTATTTCTTTTACTTCAGGCCTATTTTCAGGCATCTGCAATGTAGCTAATGTAAACGATCTGCTTTCCAACCTTCTGTCCCTTAACAGCAGAGCTGGTGAGAAACTGAGTTCTTAAAGTGGAATATTCTTACATTACAGAACTTCAAGATGACAACCTTCATAGCTTCTGCTACAGTTCTTTCTCAGGAAAATTCACCATCTGGATAGTTTTTGTGACTTATTCACCAGATTTATGGCAGTGCAGAGTGCATGTCATATGCCTGAGTCTACAGCCACAAACATTTTTTTCAGATTTCCTTACTAGGGTACTGCAGACCACTACCATATATAAGAACATCAAGTCTCTCTTTACTCAAGGATATAAAATTTAATTCAATAATTACACGTATACATGCTGTGACTGACAGTGTGTCCGTTTCGGGAAACTTGGAATAGTAAGAATCACATATAAGATAAAATGGTTTAGCTAAAATAGAAAAACATCTCTGTCCATTCTGCTCCCCAAATCTAGAACAGAGTGTGCTAGCATTTCTCTCCTAGAATTATTATGGTAAGTACTGCAGATGTTACGACCCTGTACTACCTTTTTCTTCTTTTAAAAGAAAATAAACATAAAAACAAACAAACAAAAACAACTGTAAGGGTGCCACTAATTTCTACTTTGACTCAACATATATGTATCATGTCTATTTTGGAAACACAGGTAAAACAGCATTTTCCAATGTTCGAGAATGAGTCTCAGTTATGACAGTAGCCAAAATAATATTTTACCCACTTCACAACTATATTCATCAGTTTTATCAAAATGTAAATCATCTAGATTCTGAGCAACATCTGTACCTTCTAAATGCTTTAACAAAACAGTGGTCTATTCCCATCAGCCATGCACCGCTACACTCCCACCAACAGTGAAACAATAAGCACGCTGAAAGCCAGAGTGTTAAACAAGCTGGAGGATTACAGTGGATTCAAGTGAGCTCTCAGAGTAGAGAGATGAACCCCATAAACAGTCTTCACTTATGCAACTACATTATGACTAACTCTTTACTTTAAGTTCTTACCCACTGTTTATTACACTCAATACTTTAGACAATTCTTCCACTTCTGCCTACTAGTCATGCAGGTCTCCACCAATTTCACAACTGCTTTGTAAACTACAGAACATATTTTCTGATTGTCCAAAACTTATCACCAACACAAAATTTGTACAAAAATTTTAGCTGCATTAATCCAGTTAGTTGCAATCAAGATTCTTGATAATTTTCTTATTAAACATTTTAGATATTATCTTACAAACTGATATAAATTAGACCTAATGGTCTAAGTATTGTCCTGATTTACCACCCATAACTAGGATAATATTAGCCAAATGCACTCAACAGGTAGAACTGATCAATATGAAATGAAGAAGACCTGAAGCAATTCTAATATTGGAGCCAGGACATCAACAAAAATATTTATAGAACGCAACTGAAATTGATCAGATTTGGGTGCTCCCAGTTTAAAAAATATATATAGCACTTTTAATATTTAAACATGTAATATTTACTTCTATAATATTCAAATCCTTGTGGTTTACCACTTTCATCTAGGTATCGAATGGATAATCATTCCCCAAATATCATATATGATTATATGACATTTGGCTGAATGACAAGTGTTTGTGAAAATACCAAATAACTTAATTCAACTGGCTAAAAAAGGGTTTTACTGAAATAACTTATTTGAATTCAAAACAGAAACTATCATACAAGTGAAAATATCCAAACAAAAAATGTTTCAAAAACAGCTTGCTACAGGGAGTCAAGCCCCACTGTATGCCCCATATGGAGGGTTTTGTTCCCCTCAGCCACTTTACTTCATATATTAACGCCACAGTCGCACAACTGTGGAGAAAAGTGAAAATCCTACATGCATTAATCACTGTCAATGGGAAAAACAGAAACTACACCAGCAGCAGTTATGTACAGGTTATTCCAATCATGCACAGTTTTTCATGTATTTCTACATATTCTACCTCTGTTTTACATAACTAGGTCTAGTTATGCCACACAGAGTGAAATGGGCTTTCAATCAAATGGTTATTCAATTAAATGAGGTCAACGATTTCAACACACACAGTTTGCATTCAAAAATGACAAGACATCCAAGATTTTATATATCAATCAAATGGTTGTGCAAGTTCTAAAGTGCACGGACAACCAAATATACAAACAAAAAACATATATATGCAATGTAGATGCTGCATTAGTAGAGAAACCACAGTTTGATTTTTTGTGGATTATCCCTGTACCTAATAAAGCGTGACTCAGTATTTAATACTGGTGCTGGACTATGCTTTTATGGCAAATATTTCAAAATAAACTGCTCTAGATAATCGTACTCTAGTATTGCTCCTTCTTCATAAAACAAACCAATTAAATGGTTTACAAATTTAAACTTTGTCAGCGAGATACCAAATATTTCCAAGAATCCATCCTTAAAGCTAATTAACCAGTTATTTTCATAAAGTTCCTCCAAGGTGGTTCTTATTTATTTACTGACATTTGTTAACTGGGAAAGTGCACTGGATGAGTGACCCATTTTTCAGCGGAGGCCCGGACAAAAGCTCCACAATGTATAATACTAAGAAAAAAAGAAGAAGAAAAAAAAAAATATATATATATATATATATATATATATATATATACATATATATATATATATATATATATATATAAAACAAAAAAAGTGATGACATACGATAATCACAAAGCATACAGACATTTACAATACACTAAAAGGTCACTCAGTCATAATGAAACTGAAAAAAATATATAATTACAGTATAATCATAAAGCTGATAAAAAAAAATAAAAGTGCAATCAGCAAGAGAAAAAAAGCAAAAATATACATGTCTTGGCTATCTGATGTGGATCGTATTTGAAGTAGTAGTAAAAGTTTTATGTGAAGAGGGGTAGAAAGGGTTATGGTGGCTTGAAATGTGTTGTATAAGAGCAGGTGGAGTTGTTTAGAAAATGTATTTTTAGAGCAGATTTAAAGGCTTTGAGTGAGTGAAGTTGTGTGATGTGTGAGGGGAAGGCATTCCACACCTTGGCAATGCTGTGGGAGTGCAGGCAGTCACCAGCTCTTTTATTACATTTGGATATATTTAAGAGCTATAATCCAAAATGCAACACCAAAAATCACCAGCAAATAGTAGAAAGAACGATCCAGGCTCCTCAAGGTTCACACTCTATTACAAAACTGAGAATTAAGTGCTTTTGTCACCTGGAATAGTGACTTCATCAGAAAGGGAATGAGAAGAGTGTTGGCTAGTTTCACATTTGTGTTTGTGTTGAGATAAAGTTTATGACGGTAAAATTTACCTAGTTTAAAATGGGTTTTCTTTACTGTGTTAATATGTTGTTCAAATGTGAGCTTACTGTTGATAGTTTTGATGAGTTTACTAGTTCAATTTCTCTCTTGTTGTGTGAAAATATTTTCAAGTGTATGTGTGGTGGTTTTGTAGTTAATAGTAGGAGTTTGGATGTTTTGGGGTTAAACAGAAGTTGAAAATCATTTAGCCAGGATTCAATGGATGAAAATGAGTTTTGTGCAAGTTTAAGGAGATCATAGAAGTTATCAGAGGAGGAGATAATGGTGGAATCATCCGCATATTTAATGAGTTTACTTTGTAATGAGACCTTACGAAGGTCATTTATGAAGGTGTTAAAAGTATGGCCCTGAGAATGGATCCTTTGGGGACACCTATACTATTGGCTTGGTATTCTGACTGTTCATTGAGCCATTTCACTGACTGTCCTCCGTTAAGTAGGAGGAGAACCATTTTAGTGCATTAGAGGAGCAGCCTAATTTTCCTAGTTGTTTTAACAGTATAGCACGAGACACAGTGTCAAAAGCCTTAGACAGATCTAACAAAATTACTGATGTAGCTAGGCCTGCATTTAGGGCTTTGTTTACCATGTTAGTAAAGGACAGAAGAGCTGCAATGGTATTACGTGCTGGATAGAAACCATGCTGGGTTGCGGCAAGGAGATCATTGTCAGTGACGTGTTTAAGAAGTTCAGCATGTATGCATTTTTCCAGTATTTTTGATAGAGGGGAGAGTATAGAGATAGGGCAATAGTTGGAGAATTCCAGTCTTTATGTAATGGCATTAATGATAGATTTTTTAGGATCATAGGTAGGTACTAGGCTATCGGCCCTGGGGCCTATACAAGCCCAGCCAAAAAGGTACCCTGGCTTTTGCCACCCAAGAAAATTATTTTCCTGTGCCACTGTCGAGCAGAGCCACAGAGGTGATCCCTAGGGTGAATTTCCTATTTCCCATCCAATCATCAAGATTTTTCTTGAAGAGTGGTAATGAGGAGCTTTGTGTGATATAGATAGGTAGTTTATTCCATAGTATGGGAAGTCTCTGGGACAGGAATCTATCCCTCCGGCATGTTCTGTTTATTGTGGTGACAAGGTTTAGGTCCCTAGAGTGTGTAGCTCAGAGGGATTGGGATTTCTTTAAGTGGAGCATGTCCAACAGCTCTGGGTTTGACATATCTTTGTATGTTAGGCAGAGATCACCTCTGAGTAGGCGATATGCGACGGAGTAAAGCTGGAGTTTTTTGAGACGGTCTGCTTAGGGCATCTGTTTGAGGCCGGTAATCCTCTTTGTGAGGTACTTCTGTGGCCTTTCCAGTTGCTGTAGATGTCTTGTGAGGTACATACCAAAAGGGGTGTTGTACTCTATAATGGGTCTAATGAGTGATGAGTAGAGGGGAACAATTACCTCTTTTTTTCTGGATGAGAAACCTTTTGTGATGAGGTGTGCCACGTAGAAGGATTTCCTGACTACTGTGGCGATGTGATTATCAAACGAGAGACTACTGTCCACCTGTGTCCCAAGGTCTCTTATCACACTTTCGGTGTTAAGCATACTACCGCCTATGTTGTAGTTCATGGGTACAGAGTTTTTACCAAAGGGGATGACAATGCACCTTTTGGCATTGAGCTTGAGGCCATGGCTTTGACACCAAAGACCTTCTGTGTTAGCCTGTACTTCAGAGAAGTAGATACCAAACAGGAGAGGACCCAGGACTTAACCCTGTGGTACTCCACTTGTCACTGGTCTGAAGTCGGATTTGGAGTCTGCTATTTTCACAGTGTGGGTTCTGTCAGTGAGCCAGTTGGCAACCCATCTTGTGACATAGGGATTTATACCTAGTTTAGTGAGTTTATCTATAATTCCAGAGTGGGGGATGGTGTCAAAAGCCTTGGCAAGATCTAGATAGGCTGTGTGAACCACCTTACCCTTTGTCTACGGCTTTGATGACTGCTTCAAAGAAGTCTATCAGGTTTAGGAGACATGATCTGCCTTTTACAAACCTGAACTGGATGGGGTCCAGAGTTTGGGGATTACCAATGTCTTTGTTTATAAGTTCCATGATGATACGTTCCATGGCCTTGCAGATCAGGCTCGTCAGTCATTAGGGACATATGATTCTGAGAAGCAGCGATTTATAAGAATACAGACTGGGTAAGAATACCGACTGGGTATGCAACTGCAGCAAGTTGTAGATATTCAGGTGGACGTTTATCAGCAGATAAGGAGCAAGGTTTTAGTTTGGATAACAGTCTAAGTACTAGGGATGTAGGTACTGGTTGACTAGTGAAATGAGGAGTGTACGTGTTAGTTTGTCAGAAATGATGAGAGAGGGATATTGTTTTCTAGTATTGAGCCATTTGAGTTTTGAGACTCTAGGTTTCTGCCACTAATGGTGTAATTCACTACTTTCTGGATGGAAGTAATAAAGTGGGTACTAAACATATTGGCCATTTGCGGGTTTTTTTTTTCCTGGGCAGGGTGTTGGGTTATGTAAGGTTCCTGGATATAGCAAGGAGGAGACAGATTTCCAAAACTTTTTTGGATTGTTTTGTTGGTTAGTTGTACTGAGAAGTAATTTTTCTTGTTGTTTTTGGCTAGCCTTTTGGCCTTATTACAAAGTTGTTTAAAATGTTGCTCAGTTTCCAAAGTTTTATTTTTCTGCCATTGTTTCCAGGCACTGTCTCTCGCAAGGATAGTTTGTTTAGTTGATTTTGTTAACCAGGGGTATGATTAGGTTTTACACATTTGGTGGATATTGGTGCAAGGCTATTAAGAGTGTCCAGGAAGACCGTACTGAAATAATGTACAGCATCATCTAAAGGTAGTATTTTTATAGGGGCCCAGTTGTGAGCTTTTAGGATGTTGGTGAAAGTAGTTTGGTTAAAGTGGATGAGGTTCCTGGTTGTTTTGTAGGAGTGATGTTTGGGAGTGTGGGTTCTATGGGTGTACGCCGGAAGGTGGTCACTTAGGATGTTAGAGTGCCTGAATTGGAGAAATATTGGGGGGATACTAATATCCAATCTAATATTGACTCAGATTGTACTTACTTCTGATAATCAATAGCCGAAATATTAACCATGCCATCAACAGATTGTTACCAATCCTTGTTGACTTCTGTTGCAACACAACAGAATTTCAATCTGAAGGATTGTAAATTAGTGAACATTACAGACTTTGTGGCATCCCCTTTAGTGCTTCTGGATGGTCTTTATTCTCTTGCCAAAACTTTTAGTACAATACATTGAGATGGGTACAAACTACTTCATAGCTAAGCCACTGAGGACTAAAATACCAACTATGTCCACATTTCTAATAAGAAATAAAATTATATTTAGACAGTTTGTAATATGTCCAAAAAAATAAGACATCTCAACTCGACATTCTACTAGTTCCTTGAGGACCAAAAAAGAAATCTATAGCAGAAAAAGTTAGACACTTCAGAAAGTAATTTCTAAAAGGCAAACACTGTAAGCCAGGGAGAAAAAAGCTGTATTTCTGTATTAATTGCTTAGTGTACACCATTACGCTTAATAAAAAAACAATTACTGAGAGAAAATCTGTCTTGTGTAAATGAAAACTTCATTCTGATTTGCTGCTAATAAACTATAGTTCATGTTAAATGTAGAAGGCCATGCTCTATTATCCTCAATACACGTAAGATAAAGTAAAAAGGACATAAATAGAATCTACTGTATCATTAAATCAACAAAGTACAGTCTCTGTTATCACCCAAGCCATTATACCAGCATACTTCAGAGTATATTTGAGATGAGGGTTTTCTATATATAACATGAGACCACCCATTCTATGGGGAGATAGATTAGTAAACACACATTTTATCCAATTATACTTTTGCTTAATAAAGTCTAGCTACGAATCAAATGTTAAAACAGTATCCTGCTAATCACATATGCAGTTCAGAGTTTTCTTTAGCCTGTGAGCAGGTGTATCCCATTACAATTAAGGAGCCAAAATTCCTGTTGAGAAATATACTGTCACAATAATCAATCTATAATTAGATTAGGCTTATGAATAAATTTCCTTTCATCTGAAGCCTAAAATTTCTATCTTATGGAGTATCCAGACTTCTCAAATCATGACAATAAATCAACATACATATAACACTCCATCCTATTAAAAATGTTCAACAAAACATCAATTAAATTAATTTTTTAAACACCCTTACTGAATTATCACTTGAGACATATACGTTTACATAAAAGTAATCAAACCATATTAAAAACGTCACATTTACAAACATTGTAAATCACATATATCTTTCTATACCGTGTAAATAAAGCAACATTACATAAACTATTCAATTCTTGCCTTCTCTTAAACCTCATTCCTCCAAAAAAACATTTTTCTGTACTGGTCCAAAAATTCTAAAAATTTCCATTTTTTTCTATACAATTTACTCCTAACCTTTTTGAAAGATCCCACGTCCTATTCTTTTATCGCCGTTGCAATATTCATGACTTCAAGTACAGCTGGTTCACACTTTGATTTCCATTTTCCAATAACTACTTTTTGGCAGCCATCAGAATGAAACTTAAAAAGGCCTTATTAGCTGTAGCCAATTATCCTGTATCCCATCTAAAAAAATCATTTGTTTAGTCACACTCATTTGCCCACCCAGTATTCTTGATGGAGTACTCTGTGGGGAATTTTTAAAGTCTGCCAACTCATTACACTCTGAGAACATATGCTCCCAAGTTCCACTTGCTTCCCCATTACACCTACAACATTTGCCATCTACCCGAGGAAAAAGTCTTCAGCATCTGCTTGGGGTATATACAAGTATCCATGCAAACACTTCCAGGAAGAAATGCTAAAGCAGTCAATTGCACTACTGTCCATGACCTTAAACGGATATAAAGGCCTGTGTACAAGGGCTACTTACATGATATCTTCAATTCTTGCCTCTTGACCATTTCAACCTTAGTTACAGCTTGCCAAAGACAAACAAATGGTATCTCACAATTCAGGAATGCTAAAAAAACTTACGTTTTTTCTGGCAAGTTGTCATCTCAAAATCAGCCCACTTAATTACATACAGTCTGTAGTCATCATGAACCACTTTACCTAGTAAAACCATTTCTGTCTTCTAGCACAAGAATTAGCCATTGCACCTAATTGTGCTGCACTACAAATTTGTAGGTTCATGGATTAGTTCATAACTTTCATTTCTAAACTGACAATTGCTGACTCCAGTCCACAAGCCTTACTGACAGCCTCCTGAAGATGGCCAAGTTTGGGGGTAAGGAACTGAAATCCTTCTATTTTTGAGTCAAAAGCATATGTTTGTTAGTAAAGCCTGTCTGCAGCGGCTATGAAGCTGAACCAACATCAGTCACTAGCACTGTAACAGGTTGCATAACTCTAGGTGACATAACATTTCTAGTGTGTTACCTGCTCACCTCAAAAGCTGCAGTCATTCCTGCCCCTTAACTGTTGTGTCATGAGCTTTCACCTCTGGAACTATACAAAGTCCAGCCCCTCTCATGAGCCATCGACTCATCTGTAATCTCAACATGCACATAAAACTTATCAGATAAAAGCAGAGCAATCCAAATTCACCTTGTAGTCCAAAACAGCAGATTATCGAGTGGCATTTTCAGCACCTGCTTTATATCCGTAACAAAAGCTCATCTTTTCCTTCATTTCTTTTTCACTTCTTGCAGAAAGTAAGCTCAAGTTTGCTGTAAGCTGGCACATTAATTCAGAAGAGAAAGATTATTTAAAAAGGATGTAATTGCTTTTATATTTCACTCTAAAAGTTTAACAGAGCTGTACAGTGCAGAAATAAGTGTAAAACTACAGAAACAGTAAATATATAATAATGCTAACAAACTGAGACCACCAAACACAAATATCCTTGGACAATGACCTAGCATAACAGCCACATGGTCCCTGATGAGACTACAGCATCACCTATGCCACTATTTTATAACAGTACACACTGCTAACATTGCATAACTTGTTCTTTCTTCTCACTTCCCTATCCCCAGATGTAACTTCTGTAGCCTCTCAAACATTCGTCTGCTCAGCTGACTGGAAACCATGTTTTTTTTCAGCTCTCAACATCAAGCTCTGGATATAAAGTACAATTGTGTACACTTACCATAAATGTAAATGTTCGAGTGTATTCACTGTTGCAGTTATCACTGTAGGGTTTTCTGGCTGCAGGTAGCCCTCAGCCATAGTGTACCAGAGTCTTGGGATTTCTGCATTGGATGCTGTCACTTCTTCCATGACGTCAGGTCGTCAGGGCTATAAAACATGCAGCCGATGCCATTACATCAGTTTTTCTTGCCCCAGATGTCAGGTGCCCCCAAACAGGAAGAGGTTATATGGTGTGGAACACCCCCAGCAAAAAGCAAATACACATAGTATAAGATATGCCAAACCAAAAAGGATAGGTGAAAGCAAGGACAATCAGGGGGCTGGGAGGGAGGGTAACCAGGACTGCAACAATGAATACACTCGAACATCTACATTTATGGCAAGTGTACACAACTGTACTATGTTCTTCGCGTTTCACTGTTGCAATCATTACATTTGGGTTGATTCCCAAAGCTAAGGAAGGGTGGAGGTAGATTAAGAAGCATTAGGCCTGGCAATCAGGCCCTATAAGACTGCTGTGGCAAATCCAGCTCTGGATTTAGAAAAGATAGGCAAGTGGTTATGCTTGGTGAAAGTGTGTACAGAGCTCCAGGTTGCAGCTTCCAGGATGTCTCCGGTAGGGAATGCTCTGAGAAATGCAGTAGAGGTAGATGTAGCCCTAGTGGAATGTGTTCTTATCCCCTGTGGGATAGGTTTTCCATGGTGCTTGTAGCAGAAATGGATGCAGTGTGCTATCCATTTAGATATGGTTTGCTTTGAAATGGCCTTCCCCTCTGCCCCCACAGCAAAGCTGACTAGCAGCTGGTCAGATTTTCTGAAATCTAAGCTGTCTGCACGTCTAGAGAATGCAGTATCCTTTCCTCTTTATTTTGAGGATTAGGGAAAAAAGTAGGCAAATGAATGGACTGGTTTAAAGCCACACTAGACACCATCTTGGGCATAAAAGATGGGTTAGTCCTGAGGGGAACCCTGTCCACATGGAAGATAATGAAGGGTTCCACTGCCATAAGGGCCTGCAGTTCAGACAGTCTTCTTGCTGAAGTGATGGCTAGAAGTAAAGCTGTTTTCCATGAGAGGAATTTCAATGCTGCTGCTGCAGCAGCAGCTGGTTCAAAGGGGGGAAGTGTAAGTTTTTCCAGTAAAAAGTTAAGGTCCCAGGCTGGAGTGGGAGCTCTCCTGGGGGGGGGGGGTCTTAATTTTTTGGCCCCTCTAAGGAACTGTTTTACCAGAGGATGAGAGAAGAGGGGTGGCTCAGTATTATAATGAGCTGAGATGGCAGAGGCATGAATCTTATCTGAAGAGAAGGATAGGCCCTTGTGGAGCATTTCTGTTAAATAATCTAGTATATGAAGTAAGATGGGCACAGTTGTGCCCATCCCTTGAGACTGGCTCCAGGAACAGTATCTTTTCCACTTTTCTGAATATGATTTTCTAGTACTAGGCCTCCTTGCCTCAAGAATGACATCCAGCACCTGCTTACTGAGGGTTGCTAGAGGTGAGTTCAGGGGATTAGCCAGCCTGCAAAGTTCAGGGTCGGAAGCTGAGGGTGCAGAATTTGGCCCCCCTGCTGGGACAGCAGGGAAAGGGTCTGAAGCAGGTGCCATGGTTGTAGCACTGTCAGACTGCGCAAAAGAGGATACCAGTGCTGGCGTGGCCGGTCTGGTGCAATCAGGATTGTCCTTGGCTTGTCCTGTTTGATATTTAGTAGAACCTTTGAGAGGAGAGGCAGAGGGGAAAGGCATAGACTGACAGGCTTTCCCAGGAAAAGGACAGGGCATCCACCTTCCAAGCTTGGCTGTGGGGATTTCTGGTGCAGTATTTGTTCAACTGATAGTTCTGTTTCCATTCGTGTGGGTCCATGAGATTTCTGCTTGTCGTCTGCCAGTGAATTTAGTTTGCCTGGCAGGAATTGAGCTTGTAGGTGCACTTGATAGCTCAAGGCTGTGTTGCACAGAGCCATGGCTAGTCTGCAGAGTTGGTAAGAATGTGTTACCTCCTGCTTGTTTATGTACTACATCACTGTGGTGTTGTCTGTCTTTACCAATAGTTCTCCTGGAAGAATAAGGTCTTTGAAGGCTGTCAGAGCATTCTGTAGAGCTAACATTTCTTTTTGATTGATATGCAAGTGCATCTGCTTTGGGTTCCATTTGCCCTGAATGCACTGTCCTGCCATGTCAGCTCCCCATGCATAGTCTGATGCGTCTGTTGTTAGGGTTTTGGCGGCAGGGGGTAGAGTGAAAGAGAGTCCCTTGTTGTGGTTGCAGGCCTCTGCCCATCAAAGGAACTCTGCCCTTAGACACGGAATGATAGGAATTATTGTTTCCAGATTCTGAGAATGTTGACACCATAGACTTTTTAGATACCACTGAAGTTTCCTCATATGCAGTCTTGCATATGGAATTAACAGAATGCAAAAGGCCATGAACCCCAGAGCTTGCAGTACTTTCCTTGCAGATAGCTGGGTTTTTGTGGCCAGAAGACTGAAGCAAGTTGTCAAATAAATTTGTTTCTCTGGAGTGAGGAATGCCATCGGGGAAGTTGTGTTCAAGCTTGCTACCACGAATACAATCTGTTGGCAGGGTACTACGTGGGATTTCTTTTTGTTGATGGTATACCCCAGTGAAGTTAGAAGTCTCTTTACAAATGCCAGGTGCTGTAGTAGCAAGTCCTGACTTTCCACCTGAATCAGGCAATCATCCAAGTATGGGTAAATCTGAATACTTCTCTGCCTGCAAAAAGCAATGGCTGGAGCTAGGCACTTTGTGAATACCCTGGGCGCAGTAGATAAGCAAAAGGGAAGTGCAGAGAACTGATCGTGTATACAGCCTGCCCTGAAATGAAGGTATTTCCTGCAAGATTCCCTTATGGGGATGTGCAGGTAAGCTTCTTTTAAGTCTAGAGTTGCCAGCCAGGCATCCTTGGCTAGCACAGGAAGCAGCTGTTGGAGAGTTAGCATTTTGAATTTTGGAACCACCAGAAAGGTGCTGAGAAGAGATAAATCCAGGATAGGACACCAGGAGGTTTTTTTTCTGGGAACTAGGAACAGTCTTGAATAAAAGCCTTGTCCCCTTTTTTCTGCTGGGACAGGTTGCATAGCCTTGATGCTGAGGAGAGAAAGTACTTGCTTTTGGGCCTCCGCCCACTGGTTTGGGTGGAGGTCTGGCCATCCACTTAGGGTTGGGAGTGAGTGGAAGTGGAATCTGTATCCTAGTGAAACAATGTTTAAAACCCATTTGTCTTGGGTAATGTATTCCCAGTTTTTTGCATGCAGGGCGAGTTTTCCTCCTAATGGTGCAAGTACTTGAGTAAGTCGTGGGGGAGTTGAGGATAAGTCATTGTACAAGTTTACCATGGGGGGGTGGCTTACTACTCCCTGTTTTGGACGTGGGAGCACCACACTGCTTAGATCTGTGCATAACCTGAGACTGAAGTCTTGGGGGTCTGCTGCCCCTGGGTTTGGGCTTAGGCCTGGAAGGGACTGGAAAGGACCAGTTCTTCGAAAGTCAATGCCTACTGAATCTAGGTGGTTGTACTTGTAAGAAATCTTTAACAGTTTGCATAGATTTAGCTTTCTCCTCCATCCTTTTGAGAACTTCTTCTGCTTTATTGCCAAATAGGCACTCTTGGTTTAAGGCTGCATCCAGTAATTTTGCTTTGACATGATCTGGCAAGTTTTGTTCCTTAAGCCAAGCATGCCTTCTAAGAACAGACCCAGTAACAGCAGAACTACAAGATGCTTCTAAAGCATCAAAACCACACTGCAAAGTATGTTTACCAACTTGGCCAACAGAATGCATTAACTCTTGTAAATCTTTGTGATCTGCATGGTCAGGAATCAACATCATTTTCTGTTTAATTAGCCCCATAATATGCTGCTGATACTTTAACATATGAAATTGGCAATTTAAAGCCCTAATGGTCAGACTAGTAGAGGTGTATAGCTTCTTACCCCATCTGTCTAAAGCCCTAGAATCCCTGTCAAAAGGGGTACGATTCTTGGCAGTAGTAGCCTTAATGCCATTTGGTCCTTGGGAAATGGTCTCTAGATCCGCAGTAGGTTTCTCTAAAAGGAATTTGTGAGAGTCAGGTACTCTATAGTACCTGTCAGGCTTCCTGGGAGCTGGAGGCAAAGTATCCGGGATAAGGCTGGATTCCAAGAAAACATCATCTACAATCTCCAGAACAGGAGGGATAGCTAGAGACCTGTGCTGAGGCAGGTTTAAAAATTCCCCGAGTCTTTTTGGACTGAGAGTAGTCCTGGCTTTCCCAACGGAAATGCTCCCTAAAGGTATGCAGGGTTTCACCAAAAGAAAAATCTTCTGGAGGAGAAGCAGAGGGAATGGAATCCTCTGCATCAGAATCCTCATAGGTAGATAAGGGTATGTCCTGGTAGTCAGAAGGAACAGTGATATCAGATTCCTGATCAGAAGAATCAGAAGGAAAATCAGTTCTAGGTCTCTTTGAGGGGGAAGGCTGGCTTCCCCTAATTAAGATAATAAGGTCTTCAGCCATTCTAATCATTTGTTTTTGAGGCCTGTGGGCCTGAGAATGCACTTTGGTCGTCTGTTTCCTAAGCATAGTGCGAACTTTAGGCCTGAGAAATTCAGCATTTTTGGCTTGAAATGAAGTTGTCGGTTTAATATGAAAATCGGTAGGCCTGAATACATCCTCAGAAGCCAGTGCCCGCACAGCGGCTCTGGACCCATCCAAGGTAGAGACATCCGCAGGTTCCATAGTCGAAGAAGCATCTTGCGGCATACCAGACTCTGAATGGGTCTCAGTGGAGGCCTGCGAATCTGTAAAAACGGGTATCAGGTACTGCGAAAACACCTCACTGAGTACCAGCAGACTGGCGACTAGCTTAACGGTAGCGTTGTCAGCAGTTTTGGACCTATGCGGTCAGTCTTTATCCTTACTTTTTTTTTCAGAAAATCAGTAGTCAGATGGCTTACCGACGCCATTTCGGAGTACGGAGATCGAGAGCGAAAGTATTTAGCTACAAAAATTGCCTGATGACGGATAGTTCGGGCGTTGAACAAGGCACAAAACCGACAGCGAGGGACGTCGTGGTCTGGGCCTAAACATGTGAGGCAGTAAGAAGGACAATCTCTATGAGGTATTTGCTTTCCACAGCCAAGACAATTATTAATTTTTTCTGACATCGGTTAGAGCAAGAAAAAAGGATCCCTAACAGGGTACTTATCTTTTAGATGACTTCAGGTCTGAAACTCGAAAATGAAAATTTCAGGAGTCGGCCGACTGGCACTTGTGAACTGCTTCTGCTTCAGGCACCGCACAGCAAGAAAGACTGATGTAATGGCGTTGGCTGCATGTTTTATACCCCTGACGACCTGACATTATGGAAGAAGTGACAGCATCTGACACAGAAATACCAAGACTCTGGTATTCAGGCCGGCTGAGGGCTACCTGCAGGCAGATAACCCAAATGTGATGGCTGCAACAGTGAAACATGAAGAACATCTTATTATCCCTTGAAAGAGAAACAAGACTGCATTTCTTTCCTTACTGATGATTTTTACTAAGGCCATCTTTTCATTAGAACATCTTTCAGTAGTCACAACCCCTAGTCCCTATCGGTACAACTCTTCTTCCGGTTCAGAAAGAGTAACAATGTCAAAGAACTACTGCTGTTGTTAATGGGGGTGCTACTTAGTCTAAAACTCAGTGGTCAACAGTCATTCACCACATTCCATCAGGCCTCCTCAATGGCCACACCAAGTTGTTGTAAGGGCTCACCCACTGACTGCAAAATGCACTTTCATAATAATTCCCTGAATAGTTTTGGAAATGTCTTTGCGTTCCCATGCAAGATAAAAGTTTTAGGTTCATGACACACTCCAGTGGTGGCATATACAGTGGCTTCCACATTGCATTACTGCAAAGTGCGTTTTTAACATGCTGCCAGAGCAGTGCCATATCCCAAACCACAAAAGTCCATTGGTGTGTCCATTACCCTACCACCTACAGTGCACCCTTCTCTAAAGTATGTTCATTCTATCCCCAAAAGCTATTATAGTCTACTCTTTACATCTATTGTTTTTGACCTTTTGTAGCAGTCTATTTATACACGTTGCCCTCATAGCCTTTTTATTTTATTTATTTATTTTGACATTTGTTTACCAGGTTAGTCCAACTGGGCAGATGCCTTTTTCAGCGGAGACCTGAGGAGAACAGCTCCAAAACCAAAGTGTAAAAAGTTAAACATAGTATAAAAAGTTAAACAAGCATAATAAGTACAATGGTAATAAGATACAATGCAACAGTAATTACATACAATGTAACAGTAATCATATACAGTGCAACAGTAATCACATACAGTGTAACAGTAATCACATACAGTGTAACAGCAATCACATACAATGTAACAGTAATCACATACAGTGTAACAGTAATCACACACAGTTTTCTTCCACAAGACAGCCACAGTGATAATATAATACAGTAGAACAGTATCCATTGTTCACTTTCATCTTATGCACAGTCACAGTACATATCATACAGATGTGAGGCACGAGTAGACTTAGGAGTAGATTACAATACTGTGGGAACAGAGGTTATACAGTAAAGCCTGGTTTATGGAACAAAAGAAAATAGGGGAACGAGCAGAAAAAAGACTGATAGAAAGGAAAAATGTTAGTCAAGGTGGAACAGACAGATGCATTAAGCAAGGACTTACTCAATGGATGCAGAATGCACATTCATAACAACTTCTGAATAGTTTTTTTTTTTTTTGTATTTCCTGCAAAACTGTCCATTTCAGCTTCCGCATCTACTAGTATGACTGCAGGTTGTGTACTTTTCCCAAAGAAAAATTGTTAAGAGGCATACAGTAGCTCAGATATAATAGTTTTCACTGTGCCTCTAGCAACTGGGAGCCTATTTCCCATCAAAAATTCCTTTCTTGGGGATTCTTTATCTTGGCTTGGTTATTTCTACACAAGATCTTTCATCACGAAAATTTCCCTGAATCAGAGTACAATCTATTCCCATTTGCTTATACCTCCCATGTTCTCCTTACTTGAGTAGTACCTCCACCTCTATCATCCCCATACGTTCTTTCTGCAGGGGGCTTTCCCTTCCTTTCCTCCTTTTTTCATTTCTCATACAACTCACCTGCATTTATTCTGTCCATTTTGTCTGTATTTCCAATTATACTAATGCAAAAATCATTCATTTCATATTTACTGACCATCAACACATATGCTCATCTGGTCTTACCTGTACTACTTCTTTCTGGTTTTCCTAGCTGGATCATAGTTTGCACTATTTCACATACTTGCTGCCCTATCAATCCTCCCATGGCAGATATAGACTGTTTCTTAAACCAGGTTGGTGCGCTTTTGATCAGATAAATTAATTCAGGCTCAATAAGAAACTGAAACTCAGTTTCTATTGCTTTTAAGAAAGCTGTCTTTTCTAAGTGCTAATGAATAAATGTCTGCTATCATAGCCACTTCTTATAAATCAATGAAATAAGGTACAGTTGTAACCCACTTACAATAATTCTGGATGTTAAAAGTAGATAAATGTTGCAGTATTCTTGGGTCTTCCTTGCAATGCAAAAGCCCATAACCAGCCTAATTTCCAGAGTCTCTGCATTATCCTTAGCCAACAGACGTCCACAGACCAGCATCAGGACATCAGGGTATAAGAAGGCCAACTGTCAGCACCATCTTCAGGTCTTTCTAAGCAACTGACAGTCTGATGCCTGAAAACAGCACAACCTTCCCAGCTGTCTGAATGAGTGAGGAGGAAGAGAATAATGGGAAGCAGAGAGGCGATGATTGAGAAACGAAGACTACCTGCCGAGAACTCCTCTACCCTTTGAGCCCAGCAAGGGGGAGAAAAATGGTCGGCAGACAGAAGAGGCAGAGGATGGGTGCATGTACTGCAGCACTGATCTACTCAAACATCTACAGTTATGGTAAGTGGGACACAACTGTACTATTTTCTTCGTAGTCAGTGTTGCAGTACTTGATTATTAGGAGGACTCCCAAAGCCAACCGATAGGTGGTTGGTCATCTGTATGACCTTAACAAATAAGGTTTTGCTGGAGGGCAATTACAAAACCTGCTCTAGCCCTGGAGGTTTGGCCTAGGTTATAGTGTTTTGTAAAGGTATGCATGGTGTGCATGGTGTTCCATGTAGCTGACTTTAGGATGGCCTGGGTAAAGCCTCCTTTCAGAAAAGCAGTGGTAGTTGCCCCATACCTGGTAGAGTGGGGTATAATATGCCCAGGGAGAATTTTTCCATGGTGGGAGTAACAGAGCTTAATGCAGCTGGCTTTCCTTTTGTAAACAGTTGGTTTGCTTTTAGACAGACATGCCGTGCTTACCCTCTACGAAAGCCATCAGTAATTCCTCAGCTCTATTAGGGATTTTTGACCTATCTAGTTAGTAGCTGATTTACCTGTGTACACCCAGGGAAAAAAGAACTTGTTCTACCTGGTTCTGTGTATTTATGTAGAAGACTGGCAGGTGGACAGCCTAGCTTAGGACAAGTTCTGATACCACCTTAGGTATAAAAGATGGGTTTGTTCTAAGGGTTACTCTATCCCTATGAAAAAAACAGTGAAGGCTATTTAAACTTGAGGTCTTGTAGGTCTGAGATCCTCCTTCCTGATGTGACAGCTTTAAGAAAAAAGTGGTCTTCCATGTAAGGATCATTACAGAGGTAGTGGCAGCAAGTTCAAAGGGGGGCAAGGTGAGTTTCTCTAGCACATACTTTACATCCCAGGCAGGAATATGGTTGCTTCTGGGTGGTCTCAAGTGAACTACCTTTTTTTAGGAAAAGCTTCATGTAGGGGTGCAATAAGATAGGTGGAGTACTGTGCAGGCAAGCTGAAATGGCATACACGTGTACTTTAATACTGGTTATAAAAGTTCCTGTCTTAACATGCCTGAAAGGTACTTCCAAGACTTATTTGATGTCTGCCTGAGAAGGGTTGGGGTCTTACTGTGACACCAAATGGAAAATCTCTTCAATTCTGACAGGTATGTTTTTCTGGTACTGAGTTTCCTTGCCTCCTTTAGAATGGAAAGCATGTTCTTTGGACAGGAAGCATTCCTTGGTGTGAAAACTTAGTCCTCCAGGCTGCTAGCCTGAATGCGGCTAGGTGAGGATAGAAGGCAGATCCCTTAGCTTGGCTGAGGAGATCTACTTCCTGTGATAGGGTGCAGAATCTCCCCTTACTAAGAGTCAACAGAAAGGAGAATCAGTGTTGCCTCTACAGAAGAGGGTCACTACAATCATGCTGGGTCTGTCCAGCCCTGACTATTCTGGACCCTGGGATCAGAGTCAAGGGTGGAAATGCATGCAGGAGCAAGTTTGTTCATGTGAGTGAGAAAGCATCTATTTTACAAGTCCCAGTCTGTTCTGTTCTGTTCTGGAGCAGAACTTCTGTACTTACATGTTCTGGTGAGAAGCAAACAGTTCTGTTGAGGAGGCTGCCCACTGCAGAGTTAAATCCAGGAACACCTCTCTCATCATCATTTATTTGTCAAGGGTATAGAGGATACCAGTTTAGAGAGTCGGCCAGGGTATTGTTCTGACTCAAAAAATAAGATGCTATATGAGAGCAAGTCCAAGTTCTTGACTCAGCATCCACATTTTCCTCATGAAGCAGAACAAGGGATAATTCAGGATATCCCCTTACTTGTTTATATGCCACATCACTGTGGCATTGTCTGTCCAAATCTACAAGATCTATGGGCATAAACTCTGCTCAAAAGCCTTTTATGGCCAATTAGACTGCTAGTATCAACTTCTGATTTTAAGTACAATTTTCTCTGCTGTGGTGACCAGATGGTCTGCAGTTTCACAGAACTTAATTGAGCCCCCCCCCCCCCCAAGCTATGTCTGGTGGGCTTGTCTGCTTCTGATAAAGGGAAAATTTCCCCTGGGTTCTGCAGTATGGTGTTCTTCCACCACAGGAGCTCCTTCTTCAAGCATGGAAGGAGAGGTAATACAGTATCATGGAGTGTGAATGCTGTTCAAAGCATTTTTTTGGAAATCAAAGTTTTCTCATGTGTATCTTGGCAAGTAGGATTATTAGAATGCAGGATGACATATAACCCAGAATCCTCAGAAATTCCCTTGCTGAGATGTGCTGCTTTGAAAAAAAGACTGTTCAGGTGGCTTGTCAGGAAAGATCTCTTATCCTGGGGAATGAAGACGTTCTGATGGGCCAAATCTATGAAGACTCCCAGAAAAAGGACACTTCTTTGAGGAAGAGTTTGTGACTTTTGAACATTTAAGGTGAGACCTATATTCTGAACGCAGTCTACAGTGATCTGCAAGGCATCTAGTGTCTTTCTTGTGGGATTTTCCATGAATGCATAGTCATCTAAGTACGGATAAATATGAACTCCCAGAGTTCTGCAATGTGCTATCAAAGAAGCAAAAGCATTTTTGTAAAAACTCTGGGAACAGTGAACAGACCAAATGGTAAAGTACAAAACTGGAACTGACAGCCTATTGCTATAAACCATAGGTATCTTCTGCGACTGTCTGGAATCGGGACATGGAGGAAAGTCTCTCAAGCCTAGAGTAACTATAAAGGCATCTTGGAAGATCATGAGAAGTACTTTTTGCAAAATAAGCATTTTGGACTTTGGAATATTTTGAAACTTGTTTAGTTTTGAAAGGTCCAAGATGGGCCTCCAGGTGCCCTCCTTTCTTGGAGCTAGAAAGATCCTTGAGTAGAGATCTTTTCCCTCTTGACCTGGAAGAAAAGGCTGAATTGATCCTTGCTGAAATATTCCCAGAGGAGAGATGGTAAGAGACTTTCCTGTTCTTTTGGTATTTTGGAATGCCCAAGGAAGATGGTATTTCTCTGAACTGGATGCAGTAACCCCTTTCTACCATGTTGAGCATCCACTGGTCTCTGGTGATGGTTTTCCACTAATTTAGGAAGAGCCTTCCAACCAGAGGTTTGGAGGGGAGGGTGGGGTAGGGGAACAGGAGCTTTGGGTTGAACACAGTCACAGTTGGTCTCTGTGCTGGGTAGGCTCAGATCCCTGTTCTGTGCAATTGTTCTTGTTGCTACCTCCTAGACTGGGTCTCTTGCCATAGGGAGGCCTCCCCTTGTCTGGTCTATGGGGAAAGGCTAAGGTTTTGAGGGTAACTCCTATACTTTGTTGTCAGACACAGACAGAATTCCCTGACAGTTTTAATTTGCTTTCCTTTCTTATGCAGCTTCTCAAAAACCTGTTCAGCTGGTGGTTTGAAAAGGAATTCTTTGTCTAGTGGAGCATCCAGTAATTCTGAGACATGCATGTCTGTGGATGACCGAACTTGCAGCAGCAGCTTTGCATGACACATCTAAGGAGTCACAGCCACACTTTAGGGAGTGTCTGGAAACATGTAAAGCTTCTTTTGCTGTCTTCTGAATTTCCTTTGATAAGATTCTAGCTGCAACAGAATCCACCTTAGGTAGAATTTTGTCCAGGAGGGATTCATGGTATTTTAGCATAAAGAACTGGCAATTCAATGCTCTCACTGCAAGGATGTCAGAGGTATACACCTTTTTCTCACCAATCTAATACTTTACTTTTCTTATCATTAGGGAAAGTACATCTAGTTGGTCCATTAGGTACACTTTTTGTGGATTCAGTAGAGACTACTGAGAGGTCAGCCCAGGGATTTTTGTAAAAGGTGCTCATGAGATTCAAGTCCTCTGTGAAACCTGATTCCTAGCAGCAGGTGGTAAAGAATCAGGATGAAAAGTAATGCCCTCAAAGATGTCATTCAGTACTATGTGTACAAGAGGAATAGCCAGTGCCTTGGGAAAAGGCAAACTTAGCAGCTCTTTGTAATGGGTCAGAGCTTGTGAGAACTTTCTGCTTTCTCAGTTGAAAGCCTCCTTCATTCTATGAAGGATATCTATCCATGAAAGAAATGTGTGGTGGCAGGTACCCACCGTAGGAAAACTCCTCCTCATCTTCAGAGTCTGAGGAATCTGGATCTTTCTAAAAGGCTACATCTTTGGTCCTTTTGGATGGGGAAGCTTCAGCAGCAGAAATGTGGGAGGGTTCTCTGGATTTCATGAAAGCCAAGATTTCCTGTACTATCTTTAGAAGGTCTTGGTCTTCAGCCTGTAAAGTGTGTGAAAGCAGGGGTGAAGAAAAGGAAGTGGTTTGCTTTGGTTTTGGTGTCCATTTAGAAGGGATAACCTGAGATTGCGGTGGTGTGACCATGACTTTGGTTAAGGTTTCAGTAGCCAAGGCAGAAAGAATGCCTTCCCTGAGACCCACAGCTCGAATGTCGGAAACTGAACTCTGCTGAATGACCTCAGATCTGAATGACATATGTGTTGTGCTAACAGAGGTAGACAGGCCAGAAATCATGCTGGCCTCGGGCCTAAGAGTCCCTAGACCAAGGGGCTGTAAAGACATCTCACCTGGGTCATTGGTCAACTTGGAGACTAGAGCTGTAGATTTCTTGGAAATGCCAGAGTCCTCAGTCTTTTTGTCTTCCCATTTCTTGTGAAGGACACTAGCAGAAGCTGGTATTTGCAAAAGACCTGAAGAAGCAGGGTCTATGTTAAAACAACGAACGGAATAAATTTTGAACGCTCCGATGAATGAAAACGCATATGATCGACATTGATACTGAGAGATCATGGTACAGTGAAGATCGGAAAATTTACCCTTTCCTCACTGTAGAGCGATCTCGGAGTTGGAATATATTTTTAAGGGGAGGGGGTGCAGCCCCCCACAATAGCGATATTGATCATATGAGTTTTTGATTATCGGAGTGTTCAAAATTTATTCCGTTCGTTGTTTTAACATAGACCCAAGAAGCAGTGGGTTGTGAAGCCAGCAGAGAAACCAAAGAAGAGGACTCCATATGGGCGGCTAATACCTTAGCCCTATGTTTGAGAGGTTTTCCACAGAATTTTGTGCAGTCAGAACAACTAGAGACGTGCTGAGGCTTCAAGCAGAACAGACAAAACAATTGATAAATCTTTATGTGGGATTTGCTTCCCACATTTCAAGCAACTGTTTAACTTTTTAAACATTAATGAATAGAGAAAAATCCCCAATGGGTATTTACCTGGTAGATGGAGACACTCTGGAAAAATAAACTGACCTGACGACGAGCATTTTGGACACACGTGAAGCCCACTGGAATGCATGGCTAGAAAAAACTGAAGAGGGTGCCGATGGACGCCATTCTTGTACCTTGATGTCCAGACTTTGGTCTTCGCACATCCACTGGCTAAGGATAATCTAAAGACTCTGGAAATTGGGCCAGTCACAGGCTTCTGCATGGCAGGAAGACCCAAGAATCAGTACTGCAACACTGACTATGAAGAAAATCTACGCAGTTATTTTAAGTGTTACATGTACCAGCATCAACACTAGCATCTGGCCACACAACTAGAAAGTAGAGGCTAGCCAACTAATCAATGACTGCACCACAGTGCTAATGGACTGACACCATTCAAGAGCTGGTTATGTCACAGATGAACAGCTCATTCATTCTGGCACCTTAATATTTATAGTCATTAGCCTTGGTCTTAAGCTCTGCATCTCCAAAGCATTGGCAAAGAATCTATTCTGGACTGAAGAGTTGAGAAAATGGGTGAAACATGGCATGTCTACAGCTAACAGGGTTTGGCTTTATTGGTCTGAATGCACTAAAGACCTAAAAGGTTTGCTGTCTGTGTGACCCCAGACACACAGCTATACAATATATAGACATACGTATAGACACACACACATATATATATATATATATATATATATATATATATATATATATATATATATATATATATATATATATATTATACACACTTTTTTTTTACACACACACACACACACACACACACACCTATATATTATACTATATCTTACACACACACACACATCCTCACCCCACCCGTCCATGGTGACAGGTGTGCTGGAAGTGACACTAGTACACTAATGGCCCTGTTCTCCTTCCAGTTACTTGCTACATGTTCCTTTCTCCACTATAGCTGTTAAAATAGTTTTAAAAAGTTATTATTTTCTTTACACTTGCATTTTTTGCATATTCAAGGCTGAAAATTGGGAAACACGCAAATATGTATGTATCTCTTTTTTTTTTTTTTACTCCTTCTGCAGTTTGTATGGAGTTACATGTATTGGTAACATATCTAAATACGATTGTAGATTCTTTTTTACAAGAACCATTGCTCCACATACTATTGGAACTGTCTGGGTATTTTTCTTCCACACTGCACTTGTTTCTGCCTGCAAATCTTGATATTTTATGACACTGTGTCTCTCTGTATGCAAGACATTGTAGTCACTGGGTGTAGCGATTTCAATGGTCAATGCTACTTTTGTCTTCTTTTCATGGACCACTGCATCTGGTTTTATCGCATCTATCTTTTGAACTGTTGGTACTGGGTGATCCCATGTGATGTAGACTTCATCATTTTCTATGATGCTTCGTGGTTCATGTTTCCAGTATTTTTCAGCCACTTCAGTATCATAATATTTGCACAATCCCCAGTGGAACAGTCTTGCCACATTATTATGCCTTTCAGTATACAGTCCTTCTGCCACTACTATGTCACAACCAGCAACAAGATGTGCGACTGTTTCCAATTCTGTTTACAAAACTTATATTTGTTAGTTTCTCCCACATATTCAGTGGACTTTGTAAACTAACATGTA